>NC_140326.1:1372500-1694878 GCF_964211825.1 Aythya ferina
CTTTACAGTCCGGATTAGGTGGAACCAGCTGATGCCTGAATTGCCACATGGCAACTACTATTTCTGGGTTAAAATGATAGGTAAGGGGATGATAAGTTAAATAACCCGTTTGAGGACATGAAGGTGCAGCTGGGCTTGGCCAAAGATGAATCAGGGCAACGTCCACAAGGGGTGGCTCCTTTCTGTTCCTCCGTCGGGGACCCTATAAAAGCACCCGGGTCCTCCGATCACTCCGCACGGCTTCACAGGAATCCCACTTGATCCCGTTGGTGATTTGGGTAAGTCATTCCTTCTGAAATGCATACTTTGCTGGGTGAAAATTAGTTATTTCTATAGGATTCATCTTGGGTGACAATGGCATTCCTGCTTCAATATTTTCCGGGAGCCTTTTGGGTTTATCTGCAATTAAGTGTTATTTTGTGCGATTTGGCCAGCTGCATGCTCTCCTTTGTTGATGTGGCAAGGTGGCTTTCCTCCAAACAGAAAAGAGAGTGGGAGCCAAATTTGGTGCCTTGCTTTGGTCTGCACTTATCTCCCAGTTGGGATGGACAGATTGCCCAAATTTTCAGTTTTCTACGGAAATGCCAAGAAACAGTGTTCCGTACACATAGGTGCGTGCACTCACTCCTACTTTGAGCTCATTATGGCGGCAGCAAGGCAGGCAGGGCACAGCTTCCCCAGCTGTGAGCTGAGATCCCAGCACTGATGTACCCGATAACAGGCTCAGGGATCCTGTGAGAAGGACAGAGGTGGCTTTTGAGGTTTCCAGTCACAAAACTCGATCAGGAGCAGTGCTTTCGGCCCAGCAGATCACAGTAAAATGAAATAAGTTTCTCTGACCTAGGTGATCTGACAGGTCCCTCTTGGCCAAAATCTAGTTGTCAAGGATTCAGTGGTGTAACGAAAGATTCATCAATTGATTTGCATTACTACTGGTCACAGGAGGACTGGCAAAAGGGCTTGTTTTACCTCTCTGTAGCACTCTAACTGCCTCTGCCCTAGCATGGTCCTGTCTCGGGCCATGCCAGCACTGTGTTAGACATCCTCGGACGTGCTCCAGAGTAGCTGCTGTGTCTTTGTGCCAAGCAGAGATAGAAGCATGGAGCCTGGCGACTGAATGCCTGGGTAGAGCCCACGGAGACTGGTTCTTGGGGTGTCTCTTGAGTCACCATCCCCAGTCCCCTCCCTGCGACCCACAAACACGGGCATCTTGCCATCCCATATCAAACATCATTCAAATACGTCAGCAGACAAGCTGGAGGACACTCCCCATCCCACCAAAACCCCTAAGCATTTGAATATCTTCCCAGCGCTCTGGTGAAGCCAAGCTCACCGTGGCAGAGGAGTGGACACAGAGCTCATGGCACCCAGCATCTCGTTAGCTGGCCCCAGCAATTCTTCCCCCGGTTCCCACTCTCAGAGGCAAGCTAAGCTCCCATCCTTAGGTCCGCTACTTTTCTTGCAGGCTTCGTGAATCTGCAGGAAGATGTCTCGCTTCTTAGACAGCGTTTCCATCATCATTAGCACTTTTTGCAAACATGCAAAGGAAGATGGAGACCAGTCCAAACTGAGTCGAAGGAGGATGAAAGAGTTCATCCAGAAGGAGTTTGCAGATGCCATAGCGGTGAGTGCTATGGGGAGGGCTCAAGGCTGAGACTGGATGTCAGGATCACAAAATGTCCTGGAGAGGGGGTAAATCATATGATCAGATCAAATAGGGATGGAGAGGCTTTTACCAAGGGTGAGCAGCAAATGTGTGCTTTTGCACTGTCCACGACAGTTCTTTTTTATCAATTTTGTAAAGAGTAAATGGGAAAAAAATTGAGAATGGACTGTGGGCTGGTGTGGTTACCTTCAAGTGGTGGAAGGAAATGTATCCAGTGGAGGAGTACAGCATCTCCCAAAAAGAGAGCTGGTTAGCTGTGGCCATCAGGAAAAAGGAGAAAAAAGACACAGAGGAGATGCGGAGCTATAAAAGAGAACCTGAGAGATGCAAAGAGAAAAGATGGCCATTATCCCCAGGTTTTCATTTCTCTGACAAGGAGCAGGAAGGCTAAAATCCCTTTTTTGTTTCCCTGTATGTGCTTTCCCTGCAGAACCCACATGACCCTCAGACGATTGACAAGATTCTGCAGTTTCTGGAGTGGGATGGGGATGGCGAAATAGATTTTAATGAGTTCCTGCTTTTGGTATTCAGAGTGGCTAAGGCCTGCTACTGGTACCTGCAGAAGGGACCATGCCTTCTGCAAAAAACAAAGCTGGTAACCAGTGGTAAGACACTGCAAGAGCCTGAAATTAAGAATAGAGGGAGCCATCGGCAGCTGCAGGAAGAGGAACCACAAACCCGTGAGACCAATCGCCATCCCCCCTGCAAACCTGAGCCACAGCAAGAAACCAGGATCCAGGAGCTTGAAACGCTAGAAGAGATGGAGAGTCATCACCAGCAACGCACCACACAGAGCAGAGATGATGCAAAACGAAGCACAAGGACAAGAGAGCTGATCCCTCAGGTACGTGAAAAGAGAAGCCAAGAGCCAAGCGACCAATGTAATAGACAGAGAAGACGTCAGCCACCTGAGCAGGACAGGCTAGAAGATTTACAACACCGCAAGTGCGGCAGCTCGAAGGCACGTCAACCATGGGTGGATGAGAGACAAAACCGAGAGGGGCCACAGACAGAAGAACTGGCAGACGTGAAGAGTCACAGACATCCCTGTGAACCAAAACCACTGCCAGACCAGTGGAGTGGCCACCAGCCACGTGAGCCAGCAATACCAGCATATGATCAAAGAAACCATGAGCCACAAAACCAACAAGCAGTGGCAAATGGAGGAAGAAGAAGCTGGCCACATGAACCAAAAGAAGCAGATAGGAGAAGTCACAGCTGGCCACGTAAGCACGAATTACTCACAGAGGAGAGAAGCCGCTACCACCTACGTGAGCTGGAACAAAAAGAACTTGAACAAAGCAGCCGCCAGCCATGTGAGCCTGAATGCCTGGATTCAGAAAGACCACATCAGTCATATATCGAGGAACCGCTAGAACTGGACAAAAGATACTTTGAGAAATGTGAGCAAAAAGAAACTGATTATGAAGAAAAAAAGGAACAAGAAGATGAGACTGAATACAGAGAAACTCAGAGATGCAGCTACCAAGACCAAAGGTCGGAAGAACAACATGATGCAGAAAGAAAGGATCAGCAAAAGAGACACCAACGAGCAGAATATGAAAGAGAACGTAATCTCCGACGAGAATATGAACAAGATGGAAGGAGACGCCGTGAAGCCGTGAGGTACGAAAGGACGCGCGAGACCACCGAGGTCTCCGCAGAAGCGGACGTGAAGGTCCACCGCGTGTCCCGGGAACTGCAGCCTCGTGACGAGGGAGAAAGGAGGGAGCGCTCCCGGGAGTGCGAGGAACCAGAGGACGAGACGAGGGCTTGCCGCGCACGAGACAGGGAAGAGCCCGTGCTGCGCGAGAGGAGGCTCGATCGCCAACGGGACCTGGAGGTGGAGGTCCACGAGCGCCGAAGCCGCCTCACTCGAGAGAGGGAAGAGCGAGGCGCCCCCACAGAAGAACGGGAGCCCCGCGATGGTCGTGAGTGTCGCACCCGGGAGCCCGAAGACGATGCCAGGAGACGCCGTGAAGCCGTGAGGTACGAAAGGACGCGCGAGACCACCGAGGTCTCCGCAGAAGCGGACGTGAAGGTCCACCGCGTGTCCCGGGAACTGCAGCCTCGTGACGAGGGAGAAAGGAGGGAGCGCTCCCGGGAGTGCGAGGAACCAGAGGACGAGACGAGGGCTTGCCGCGCACGAGACAGGGAAGAGCCCGTGCTGCGCGAGAGGAGGCTCGATCGCCAACGGGACCTGGAGGTGGAGGTCCACGAGCGCCGAAGCCGCCTCACTCGAGAGAGGGAAGAGCGAGGCGCCCCCACAGAAGAACGGGAGCCCCGCGATGGTCGTGAGTGTCGCACCCGGGAGCCCGAAGACGATGCCAGGAGACGCCGTGAAGCCGTGAGGTACGAAAGGACGCGCGAGACCACCGAGGTCTCCGCAGAAGCGGACGTGAAGGTCCACCGCGTGTCCCGGGAACTGCAGCCTCGTGACGAGGGAGAAAGGAGGGAGCGCTCCCGGGAGTGCGAGGAACCAGAGGACGAGACGAGGGCTTGCCGCGCACGAGACAGGGAAGAGCCCGTGCTGCGCGAGAGGAGGCTCGATCGCCAACGGGACCTGGAGGTGGAGGTCCACGAGCGCCGAAGCCGCCTCACTCGAGAGAGGGAAGAGCGAGGCGCCCCCACAGAAGAACGGGAGCCCCGCGATGGTCGTGAGTGTCGCACCCGGGAGCCCGAAGACGATGCCAGGAGACGCCGTGAAGCCGTGAGGTACGAAAGGACGCGCGAGACCACCGAGGTCTCCGCAGAAGCGGACGTGAAGGTCCACCGCGTGTCCCGGGAACTGCAGCCTCGTGACGAGGGAGAAAGGAGGGAGCGCTCCCGGGAGTGCGAGGAACCAGAGGACGAGACGAGGGCTTGCCGCGCACGAGACAGGGAAGAGCCCGTGCTGCGCGAGAGGAGGCTCGATCGCCAACGGGACCTGGAGGTGGAGGTCCACGAGCGCCGAAGCCGCCTCACTCGAGAGAGGGAAGAGCGAGGCGCCCCCACAGAAGAACGGGAGCCCCGCGATAGTCGTGAGTGTCGCACCCGGGAGCCCGAAGACGATGCCAGGAGACG
Source organism: Aythya ferina (assembly GCF_964211825.1). Classification (NCBI taxonomy): domain Eukaryota; kingdom Metazoa; phylum Chordata; class Aves; order Anseriformes; family Anatidae; genus Aythya; species Aythya ferina. The sequence goes on from NC_140326.1 coordinate 1,377,230, forward strand.
CCGTGAAGCCGTGAGGTACGAAAGGACGCGCGAGACCACCGAGGTCTCCGCAGAAGCGGACGTGAAGGTCCACCGCGTGTCCCGGGAACTGCAGCCTCGTGACGAGGGAGAAAGGAGGGAGCGCTCCCGGGAGTGCGAGGAACCAGAGGACGAGACGAGGGCTTGCCGCGCACGAGACAGGGAAGAGCCCGTGCTGCGCGAGAGGAGGCTCGATCGCCGACGGGACCTGGAGGTAGAGGTCCACGAGCGCCGAAGCCGCCTCACTCGAGAGAGGGAAGAGCGAGGCGCCCCCACAGAAGAACGGGAGCCCCGCGATGGTCGTGAGTGTCGCACCCGGGAGCCCGAAGACGATGCCAGGAGACGCCGTGAAGCCGTGAGGTACGAAAGGACGCGCGAGACCACCGAGGTCTCCGCAGAAGCGGACGTGAAGGTCCACCGCGTGTCCCGGGAACTGCAGCCTCGTGACGAGGGAGAAAGGAGGGAGCGCTCCCGGGAGTGCGAGGAACCAGAGGACGAGACGAGGGCTTGCCGCGCACGAGACAGGGAAGAGCCCGTGCTGCGCGAGAGGAGGCTCGATCGCCAACGGGACCTGGAGGTGGAGGTCCACGAGCGCCGAAGCCGCCTCACTCGAGAGAGGGAAGAGCGAGGCGCCCCCACAGAAGAACGGGAGCCCCGCGATGGTCGTGAGTGTCGCACCCGGGAGCCCGAAGACGATGCCAGGAGACGCCGTGAAGCCGTGAGGTACGAAAGGACGCGCGAGACCACCGAGGTCTCCGCAGAAGCGGACGTGAAGGTCCACCGCGTGTCCCGGGAACTGCAGCCTCGTGACGAGGGAGAAAGGAGGGAGCGCTCCCGGGAGTGCGAGGAACCAGAGGACGAGACGAGGGCTTGCCGCGCACGAGACAGGGAAGAGCCCGTGCTGCGCGAGAGGAGGCTCGATCGCCAACGGGACCTGGAGGTGGAGGTCCACGAGCGCCGAAGCCGCCTCACTCGAGAGAGGGAAGAGCGAGGCGCCCCCACAGAAGAACGGGAGCCCCGCGATGGTCGTGAGTGTCGCACCCGGGAGCCCGAAGACGATGCCAGGAGACGCCGTGAAGCCGTGAGGTACGAAAGGACGCGCGAGACCACCGAGGTCTCCGCAGAAGCGGACGTGAAGGTCCACCGCGTGTCCCGGGAACTGCAGCCTCGTGACGAGGGAGAAAGGAGGGAGCGCTCCCGGGAGTGCGAGGAACCAGAGGACGAGACGAGGGCTTGCCGCGCACGAGACAGGGAAGAGCCCGTGCTGCGCGAGAGGAGGCTCGATCGCCAACGGGACCTGGAGGTGGAGGTCCACGAGCGCCGAAGCCGCCTCACTCGAGAGAGGGAAGAGCGAGGCGCCCCCACAGAAGAACGGGAGCCCCGCGATAGTCGTGAGTGTCGCACCCGGGAGCCCGAAGACGATGCCAGGAGACGCCGTGAAGCCGTGAGGTACGAAAGGACGCGCGAGACCACCGAGGTCTCCGCAGAAGCGGACGTGAAGGTCCACCGCGTGTCCCGGGAACTGCAGCCTCGTGACGAGGGAGAAAGGAGGGAGCGCTCCCGGGAGTGCGAGGAACCAGAGGACGAGACGAGGGCTTGCCGCGCACGAGACAGGGAAGAGCCCGTGCTGCGCGAGAGGAGGCTCGATCGCCGACGGGACCTGGAGGTAGAGGTCCACGAGCGCCGAAGCCGCCTCACTCGAGAGAGGGAAGAGCGAGGCGCCCCCACAGAAGAACGGGAGCCCCGCGATGGTCGTGAGTGTCGCACCCGGGAGCCCGAAGACGATGCCAGGAGACGCCGTGAAGCCGTGAGGTACGAAAGGACGCGCGAGACCACCGAGGTCTCCGCAGAAGCGGACGTGAAGGTCCACCGTGTGTCCCGGGAACTGCAGCCTCGTGACGAGGGAGAAAGGAGGGAGCGCTCCCGGGAGTGCGAGGAACCAGAGGACGAGACGAGGGCTTGCCGCGCACGAGACAGGGAAGAGCCCGTGCTGCGCGAGAGGAGGCTCGATCGCCAACGGGACCTGGAGGTGGAGGTCCACGAGCGCCGAAGCCGCCTCACTCGAGAGAGGGAAGAGCGAGGCGCCCCCACAGAAGAACGGGAGCCCCGCGATGGTCGTGAGTGTCGCACCCGGGAGCCCGAAGACGATGCCAGGAGACGCCGTGAAGCCGTGAGGTACGAAAGGACGCACGAGACCACCGAGGTCTCCGCAGAAGCGGACGTGAAGGTCCACCGCGTGTCCCGGGAACTGCAGCCTCGTGACGAGGGAGAAAGGAGGGAGCGCTCCCGGGAGTGCGAGGAACCAGAGGACGAGACGAGGGCTTGCCGCGCACGAGACAGGGAAGAGCCCGTGCTGCGCGAGAGGAGGCTCGATCGCCAACGGGACCTGGAGGTGGAGGTCCACGAGCGCCGAAGCCGCCTCACTCGAGAGAGGGAAGAGCGAGGCGCCCCCACAGAAGAACGGGAGCCCCGCGATGGTCGTGAGTGTCGCACCCGGGAGCCCGAAGACGATGCCAGGAGACGCCGTGAAGCCGTGAGGTACGAAAGGACGCGCGAGACCACCGAGGTCTCCGCAGAAGCGGACGTGAAGGTCCACCGCGTGTCCCGGGAACTGCAGCCTCGTGACGAGGGAGAAAGGAGGGAGCGCTCCCGGGAGTGCGAGGAACCAGAGGACGAGACGAGGGCTTGCCGCGCACGAGACAGGGAAGAGCCCGTGCTGCGCGAGAGGAGGCTCGATCGCCAACGGGACCTGGAGGTGGAGGTCCACGAGCGCCGAAGCCGCCTCACTCGAGAGAGGGAAGAGCGAGGCGCCCCCACAGAAGAACGGGAGCCCCGCGATGGTCGTGAGTGTCGCACCCGGGAGCCCGAAGACGATGCCAGGAGACGCCGTGAAGCCGTGAGGTACGAAAGGACGCGCGAGACCACCGAGGTCTCCGCAGAAGCGGACGTGAAGGTCCACCGCGTGTCCCGGGAACTGCAGCCTCGTGACGAGGGAGAAAGGAGGGAGCGCTCCCGGGAGTGCGAGGAACCAGAGGACGAGACGAGGGCTTGCCGCGCACGAGACAGGGAAGAGCCCGTGCTGCGCGAGAGGAGGCTCGATCGCCAACGGGACCTGGAGGTGGAGGTCCACGAGCGCCGAAGCCGCCTCACTCGAGAGAGGGAAGAGCGAGGCGCCCCCACAGAAGAACGGGAGCCCCGCGATGGTCGTGAGTGTCGCACCCGGGAGCCCGAAGACGATGCCAGGAGACGCCGTGAAGCCGTGAGGTACGAAAGGACGCGCGAGACCACCGAGGTCTCCGCAGAAGCGGACGTGAAGGTCCACCGCGTGTCCCGGGAACTGCAGCCTCGTGACGAGGGAGAAAGGAGGGAGCGCTCCCGGGAGTGCGAGGAACCAGAGGACGAGACGAGGGCTTGCCGCGCACGAGACAGGGAAGAGCCCGTGCTGCGCGAGAGGAGGCTCGATCGCCAACGGGACCTGGAGGTGGAGGTCCACGAGCGCCGAAGCCGCCTCACTCGAGAGAGGGAAGAGCGAGGCGCCCCCACAGAAGAACGGGAGCCCCGCGATGGTCGTGAGTGTCGCACCCGGGAGCCCGAAGACGATGCCAGGAGACGCCGTGAAGCCGTGAGGTACGAAAGGACGCGCGAGACCACCGAGGTCTCCGCAGAAGCGGACGTGAAGGTCCACCGCGTGTCCCGGGAACTGCAGCCTCGTGACGAGGGAGAAAGGAGGGAGCGCTCCCGGGAGTGCGAGGAACCAGAGGACGAGACGAGGGCTTGCCGCGCACGAGACAGGGAAGAGCCCGTGCTGCGCGAGAGGAGGCTCGATCGCCAACGGGACCTGGAGGTGGAGGTCCACGAGCGCCGAAGCCGCCTCACTCGAGAGAGGGAAGAGCGAGGCGCCCCCACAGAAGAACGGGAGCCCCGCGATGGTCGTGAGTGTCGCACCCGGGAGCCCGAAGACGATGCCAGGAGACGCCGTGAAGCCGTGAGGTACGAAAGGACGCGCGAGACCACCGAGGTCTCCGCAGAAGCGGACGTGAAGGTCCACCGCGTGTCCCGGGAACTGCAGCCTCGTGACGAGGGAGAAAGGAGGGAGCGCTCCCGGGAGTGCGAGGAACCAGAGGACGAGACGAGGGCTTGCCGCGCACGAGACAGGGAAGAGCCCGTGCTGCGCGAGAGGAGGCTCGATCGCCAACGGGACCTGGAGGTGGAGGTCCACGAGCGCCGAAGCCGCCTCACTCGAGAGAGGGAAGAGCGAGGCGCCCCCACAGAAGAACGGGAGCCCCGCGATGGTCGTGAGTGTCGCACCCGGGAGCCCGAAGACGATGCCAGGAGACGCCGTGAAGCCGTGAGGTACGAAAGGACGCGCGAGACCACCGAGGTCTCCGCAGAAGCGGACGTGAAGGTCCACCGCGTGTCCCGGGAACTGCAGCCTCGTGACGAGGGAGAAAGGAGGGAGCGCTCCCGGGAGTGCGAGGAACCAGAGGACGAGACGAGGGCTTGCCGCGCACGAGACAGGGAAGAGCCCGTGCTGCGCGAGAGGAGGCTCGATCGCCAACGGGACCTGGAGGTGGAGGTCCACGAGCGCCGAAGCCGCCTCACTCGAGAGAGGGAAGAGCGAGGCGCCCCCACAGAAGAACGGGAGCCCCGCGATGGTCGTGAGTGTCGCACCCGGGAGCCCGAAGACGATGCCAGGAGACGCCGTGAAGCCGTGAGGTACGAAAGGACGCGCGAGACCACCGAGGTCTCCGCAGAAGCGGACGTGAAGGTCCACCGCGTGTCCCGGGAACTGCAGCCTCGTGACGAGGGAGAAAGGAGGGAGCGCTCCCGGGAGTGCGAGGAACCAGAGGACGAGACGAGGGCTTGCCGCGCACGAGACAGGGAAGAGCCCGTGCTGCGCGAGAGGAGGCTCGATCGCCAACGGGACCTGGAGGTGGAGGTCCACGAGCGCCGAAGCCGCCTCACTCGAGAGAGGGAAGAGCGAGGCGCCCCCACAGAAGAACGGGAGCCCCGCGATGGTCGTGAGTGTCGCACCCGGGAGCCCGAAGACGATGCCAGGAGACGCCGTGAAGCCGTGAGGTACGAAAGGACGCGCGAGACCACCGAGGTCTCCGCAGAAGCGGACGTGAAGGTCCACCGCGTGTCCCGGGAACTGCAGCCTCGTGACGAGGGAGAAAGGAGGGAGCGCTCCCGGGAGTGCGAGGAACCAGAGGACGAGACGAGGGCTTGCCGCGCACGAGACAGGGAAGAGCCCGTGCTGCGCGAGAGGAGGCTCGATCGCCAACGGGACCTGGAGGTGGAGGTCCACGAGCGCCGAAGCCGCCTCACTCGAGAGAGGGAAGAGCGAGGCGCCCCCACAGAAGAACGGGAGCCCCGCGATGGTCGTGAGTGTCGCACCCGGGAGCCCGAAGACGATGCCAGGAGACGCCGTGAAGCCGTGAGGTACGAAAGGACGCGCGAGACCACCGAGGTCTCCGCAGAAGCGGACGTGAAGGTCCACCGCGTGTCCCGGGAACTGCAGCCTCGTGACGAGGGAGAAAGGAGGGAGCGCTCCCGGGAGTGCGAGGAACCAGAGGACGAGACGAGGGCTTGCCGCGCACGAGACAGGGAAGAGCCCGTGCTGCGCGAGAGGAGGCTCGATCGCCAACGGGACCTGGAGGTGGAGGTCCACGAGCGCCGAAGCCGCCTCACTCGAGAGAGGGAAGAGCGAGGCGCCCCCACAGAAGAACGGGAGCCCCGCGATGGTCGTGAGTGTCGCACCCGGGAGCCCGAAGACGATGCCAGGAGACGCCGTGAAGCCGTGAGGTACGAAAGGACGCGCGAGACCACCGAGGTCTCCGCAGAAGCGGACGTGAAGGTCCACCGCGTGTCCCGGGAACTGCAGCCTCGTGACGAGGGAGAAAGGAGGGAGCGCTCCCGGGAGTGCGAGGAACCAGAGGACGAGACGAGGGCTTGCCGCGCACGAGACAGGGAAGAGCCCGTGCTGCGCGAGAGGAGGCTCGATCGCCAACGGGACCTGGAGGTGGAGGTCCACGAGCGCCGAAGCCGCCTCACTCGAGAGAGGGAAGAGCGAGGCGCCCCCACAGAAGAACGGGAGCCCCGCGATGGTCGTGAGTGTCGCACCCGGGAGCCCGAAGACGATGCCAGGAGACGCCGTGAAGCCGTGAGGTACGAAAGGACGCGCGAGACCACCGAGGTCTCCGCAGAAGCGGACGTGAAGGTCCACCGCGTGTCCCGGGAACTGCAGCCTCGTGACGAGGGAGAAAGGAGGGAGCGCTCCCGGGAGTGCGAGGAACCAGAGGACGAGACGAGGGCTTGCCGCGCACGAGACAGGGAAGAGCCCGTGCTGCGCGAGAGGAGGCTCGATCGCCAACGGGACCTGGAGGTGGAGGTCCACGAGCGCCGAAGCCGCCTCACTCGAGAGAGGGAAGAGCGAGGCGCCCCCACAGAAGAACGGGAGCCCCGCGATGGTCGTGAGTGTCGCACCCGGGAGCCCGAAGACGATGCCAGGAGACGCCGTGAAGCCGTGAGGTACGAAAGGACGCGCGAGACCACCGAGGTCTCCGCAGAAGCGGACGTGAAGGTCCACCGCGTGTCCCGGGAACTGCAGCCTCGTGACGAGGGAGAAAGGAGGGAGCGCTCCCGGGAGTGCGAGGAACCAGAGGACGAGACGAGGGCTTGCCGCGCACGAGACAGGGAAGAGCCCGTGCTGCGCGAGAGGAGGCTCGATCGCCAACGGGACCTGGAGGTGGAGGTCCACGAGCGCCGAAGCCGCCTCACTCGAGAGAGGGAAGAGCGAGGCGCCCCCACAGAAGAACGGGAGCCCCGCGATGGTCGTGAGTGTCGCACCCGGGAGCCCGAAGACGATGCCAGGAGACGCCGTGAAGCCGTGAGGTACGAAAGGACGCGCGAGACCACCGAGGTCTCCGCAGAAGCGGACGTGAAGGTCCACCGCGTGTCCCGGGAACTGCAGCCTCGTGACGAGGGAGAAAGGAGGGAGCGCTCCCGGGAGTGCGAGGAACCAGAGGACGAGACGAGGGCTTGCCGCGCACGAGACAGGGAAGAGCCCGTGCTGCGCGAGAGGAGGCTCGATCGCCAACGGGACCTGGAGGTGGAGGTCCACGAGCGCCGAAGCCGCCTCACTCGAGAGAGGGAAGAGCGAGGCGCCCCCACAGAAGAACGGGAGCCCCGCGATGGTCGTGAGTGTCGCACCCGGGAGCCCGAAGACGATGCCAGGAGACGCCGTGAAGCCGTGAGGTACGAAAGGACGCGCGAGACCACCGAGGTCTCCGCAGAAGCGGACGTGAAGGTCCACCGCGTGTCCCGGGAACTGCAGCCTCGTGACGAGGGAGAAAGGAGGGAGCGCTCCCGGGAGTGCGAGGAACCAGAGGACGAGACGAGGGCTTGCCGCGCACGAGACAGGGAAGAGCCCGTGCTGCGTGAGAGGAGGCTCGATCGCCAACGGGACCTGGAGGTGGAGGTCCATGAGCGCCGAAGCCGCCTCACTCGAGAGAGGGAAGAGCGAGGCGCCCCCACAGAAGAACGGGAGCCCCGCGATGGTCGTGAGTGTCGCACCCGGGAGCCCGAAGACGATGCCAGGAGACGCCGTGAAGCCGTGAGGTACGAAAGGACGCGCGAGACCACCGAGGTCTCCGCAGAAGCGGACGTGAAGGTCCACCGTGTGTCCCGGGAACTGCAGCCTCGTGACGAGGGAGAAAGGAGGGAGCGCTCCCGGGAGTGCGAGGAACCAGAGGACGAGACGAGGGCTTGCCGCGCACGAGACAGGGAAGAGCCCGTGCTGCGCGAGAGGAGGCTCGATCGCCAACGGGACCTGGAGGTGGAGGTCCACGAGCGCCGAAGCCGCCTCACTCGAGAGAGGGAAGAGCGAGGCGCCCCCACAGAAGAACGGGAGCCCCGCGATGGTCGTGAGTGTCGCACCCGGGAGCCCGAAGACGATGCCAGGAGACGCCGTGAAGCCGTGAGGTACGAAAGGACGCGCGAGACCACCGAGGTCTCCGCAGAAGCGGACGTGAAGGTCCACCGCGTGTCCCGGGAACTGCAGCCTCGTGACGAGGGAGAAAGGAGGGAGCGCTCCCGGGAGTGCGAGGAACCAGAGGACGAGACGAGGGCTTGCCGCGCACGAGACAGGGAAGAGCCCGTGCTGCGCGAGAGGAGGCTCGATCGCCAACGGGACCTGGAGGTGGAGGTCCACGAGCGCCGAAGCCGCCTCACTCGAGAGAGGGAAGAGCGAGGCGCCCCCACAGAAGAACGGGAGCCCCGCGATGGTCGTGAGTGTCGCACCCGGGAGCCCGAAGACGATGCCAGGAGACGCCGTGAAGCCGTGAGGTACGAAAGGACGCGCGAGACCACCGAGGTCTCCGCAGAAGCGGACGTGAAGGTCCACCGCGTGTCCCGGGAACTGCAGCCTCGTGACGAGGGAGAAAGGAGGGAGCGCTCCCGGGAGTGCGAGGAACCAGAGGACGAGACGAGGGCTTGCCGCGCACGAGACAGGGAAGAGCCCGTGCTGCGCGAGAGGAGGCTCGATCGCCAACGGGACCTGGAGGTGGAGGTCCACGAGCGCCGAAGCCGCCTCACTCGAGAGAGGGAAGAGCGAGGCGCCCCCACAGAAGAACGGGAGCCCCGCGATGGTCGTGAGTGTCGCACCCGGGAGCCCGAAGACGATGCCAGGAGACGCCGTGAAGCCGTGAGGTACGAAAGGACGCGCGAGACCACCGAGGTCTCCGCAGAAGCGGACGTGAAGGTCCACCGCGTGTCCCGGGAACTGCAGCCTCGTGACGAGGGAGAAAGGAGGGAGCGCTCCCGGGAGTGCGAGGAACCAGAGGACGAGACGAGGGCTTGCCGCGCACGAGACAGGGAAGAGCCCGTGCTGCGCGAGAGGAGGCTCGATCGCCAACGGGACCTGGAGGTGGAGGTCCACGAGCGCCGAAGCCGCCTCACTCGAGAGAGGGAAGAGCGAGGCGCCCCCACAGAAGAACGGGAGCCCCGCGATGGTCGTGAGTGTCGCACCCGGGAGCCCGAAGACGATGCCAGGAGACGCCGTGAAGCCGTGAGGTACGAAAGGACGCGCGAGACCACCGAGGTCTCCGCAGAAGCGGACGTGAAGGTCCACCGCGTGTCCCGGGAACTGCAGCCTCGTGACGAGGGAGAAAGGAGGGAGCGCTCCCGGGAGTGCGAGGAACCAGAGGACGAGACGAGGGCTTGCCGCGCACGAGACAGGGAAGAGCCCGTGCTGCGCGAGAGGAGGCTCGATCGCCGACGGGACCTGGAGGTGGAGGTCCACGAGCGCCGAAGCCGCCTCACTCGAGAGAGGGAAGAGCGAGGCGCCCCCACAGAAGAACGGGAGCCTCATATAGAGGAGGAAAGGACAAGCCTCTACCAAACAGTTGATGTTGATAGTGGAGACCTATGTCTCCCAGGGGAAATTTCATCTGTTACTGATATGAGGGTCCGTTATATGCCTTCTGACCCTGACATACAGCCAGAGCTTCAGGTGCTCCCTGGTCCCTGTGAGCCTCAGACTGTTGCGTACCTGATCCATGTAATCCAAAACCTGAATGATCCCAATGCTACCACTTATGAGATTGTCTGTCACCAGCCCAACAACCTGGAGCAGCCTGTCTATGTGAGAAAATGCTACGTTTCATCCCAAGCACCAGCTGTGCCATGCAAAGAGAGCAGCGCCCAGAATGCAGAATCCTGTAAGGACAATGGCAAAACACGCGAGGTTGAAGAGCCACAGCGCAAGGATGTGTGTAGGATTAAATCAGGTATGGATGAGCATCAAAAACAGCAGCTGCCAGCTTCCAGCTCCCAGGAAAACTCAGGGGAGCTTGATGAGCCTCGGAAAGGTGATTTGAAAGACAGGTCTGCAGTAGGGGTGAAGGTAGTATCTCAGCAGGCTTCTGCCCCTGAATCGGATGGCGTGAAGAGTGATACTCACCAGGTTGAGCCCAGGGAGGACAGGAGAGACCACCAGCGTCCCAGAATTCCCGATGAGGAAGAAAAGAAGTATCAGTGCCAGGGTGATGGATCAAAAGCCAACAGGGAGAAGGTCCCACAGGAGTCTGAATCCAGCTGCCAGGAGAGCAAAGACAGGGAGACCAAGAGCTGCCTGCCTCTATCACAGGGTCCAGAGCCACAGAAAGCTCATGAGCCAGGCCAGCAAGCTGTAGAAGAGCAATGTCCCGAACCACTCCAAAGGGACGAAGTTGACTGCTGCCAAGCGGATGAAGAGCTTCCCCCACCAGAGAGGAGCTGCCAGCCACAAGAGGAGGAAAGCATCAAGAAGAGCCCACAGCAAGCTAGCCGTGACCAGCCTCAACAGGAAGAGGAATCCCATCCTTGCACCAAGCAGAGCCAGGGCACCCCCGGCCCTGTAGCTTCACATAAGGCAACGAGCCAACCTGCTAGGGATGAGGCCAAGGCATCTTAAGGGGTCATCACCTCTGTGGCATTGATGAGGTTTCTCTGAGCCTCTTTGAGGATCACATCTGCTCTCTGCTTTCAGCTTAGGATGTCACCGCGCAGTGGCACAGAAGTGCTCAATACAAAGGGTTAACAGGGGGCTCTGTGAGGTGTCAAGTGGCTTTGGGGGGTTTCCAGCTAACACATCCTCAGCAACCAGGGAAGGCAGAGAGCTATGCCAGGATCTGCAGCTCCTGCCTTCCTGCATCATGTCTATCAACCCCAATGCAGTATTTAGTCACTTTTCCGCTCTAATTGGATTCCTTGGGTCTCTCAGTCCTTTGTGTCCCTGTCATCTCTTTTACCCTGGGGCATGACAGTTCTGCGTCTCAGTGCACTCACATCTCCCTAGCCCCATGGCTGACTCTCCTGCTTGTTAGCTTCCACTGTGCAATAAAAAAAAAAAAAAATCATCCCAGGAGCTTAACCATACTCTTTCTGGGGCCTGAAAAGTATTGAGACTGGGATAAACACCTTTTTAGGCCCTTGGCTTTTGGTTACACCTTTCTGCTCTCCTGGAAACTGAGCAGAATCCCAGTTCCAGCATCATGGAGGCTTTGAAGCATCTGAGTCCTGCTGTGGTTACTGAAGGGTAATGGTGGTGGTGGGTGTGGGGGTCATTCTCTACTTCACAATGATGTATTGCATGAAAAATCACAATAAATAGCTGATGACTGCACTGACTGCTGCCATCCTTCATCCTTCCTTCTAATTTCTACAAGGGCTTCAGCCCACTGGGAGGGTGTCCCAGTTCAGATCACCCATTCCTCCTGATTCTAGGCACTTAATCCAGATAGGGGCTGCTGAAAATTACAACAAACCCCCCTACTATATGTCTTGGAGCCCATATACTTCTAACCTTGTGGTCCTCACTATAGATCTGCATAATTCCAGGGGCTCCCGGTGTACACTATGATCCCAGATCCATGCAGGGATGGGCAGGTAGAAGCCATCCAGGTGCAGTTTCCCACCCTCAGGTATCCACTTGCCTTTTCCCCTGGATTGCCCCACAAGCAGGCCCATTCATGGGTCCTCAGGCAGTAGAGAGGTAGCGGCACAGCATGCAAAATGCTCCAGATCCCACATACAGTGCACTTAGCCATGGATGGAGACATCCTTAACCCCGCCCTGGAGAAAGCCTGATTTAATTCTCTTTCCTTTCTCTCGAGCAAGAGAGAATCAATTCTCTCAGCAGCAGATGGGGCTGCAGTTTTGCAAGAAGAGTGAAAAGCGAGGATAACCCCAGCAGTGGCTGGGACTTGCCCCTAGGTGTAACCAGTGCTCTCTGGCTGGTGCTGGGCTCGCCAGGAGGAACAAGGGCAGCTCAGGTCCACCAGAGCCTGATGCAGCACTCAGGCCTTCACTCTTGGCCAGCCACAGCCATTTTCCTGGCATGGTTTGGACATGGTGCTAGGGGTACTGAGAGGGGTCTGTCCCAGCTGGGGCAGACGGATGCGCTGGCACTGCTCTCTGCCACCCCTCTCTCATGCACGTGACCGGTGACAAACATATGGCAGCACAGATGGTGCGTCTGCAAACGCTGCCAGTGCCTTGATCGCAAACACACAGAGCAACAGCAAGAAATAGAAATCTCCACAAATCCCACACCGCAGCCAGGCTGGGGCCAGGCCACAGCCCCTCCGGGATTTGCTTTTGCAAAGGGGGAAATAAAAGCTAGGGGGAGATAAAAGCTGGGCGGAGGAGCGAGCGCTGCTGCAGCGCTCAGGAAGCACAAAGAGGAGGCTGCAAACCGCAGGTGGAAGTGCAGACCAAAGAGCAGAAGCCTTCCTGCCCTCAGCTCCCCGCATCAGAAAATCTTTTTGATTCATTTGCAATGAACTGTTTATGAGATTTAGGGTAGCGGTGGAGAAGATATTTTTCCCCAATACACAGATAAAAATATGGGAAGGGAACTGGGGAAAGAAAGGAAGGAAATGAGATTGAGGATGGTTGCCCCCCAACCTGTCCACTCCACGCCTCCCCCTTCCTCTCCCCAAAGCTTTTCGGTGAAATCAGGGCCAGGACGGGCGGCTCCGTATCCACACCGAGTGCCAAGGACGTCACCACACTGCGGTTGCAGTGGCAAGGCAAGGCTGACGTGTCTCAGCAGCCTCCCTGGTGCCGCAGGATGAGGAGCGGCAGGGTAGGGCTGGGGGGGCGGACAAGGACACCCCTGGGGCAGAGGCACCCAGCAGGACAGTTTCTGCCCCCGTAGCCCCCAGCTGGGAGTGAGGTGGGCCCAAAACTTTGCCTTTGGGTGTCTCCTGTCCCTCTTCTGCCTCTCCCTGTCTTCAGCCCTCCAGTGGCACAGGGACTGAGGCTGCTTGGGACAAATCCCACCTGCAGCAGGACCCAAAGGGGCTGCCTTCACCCCTAGAGAGCAGCTGCCCCCTTTTTACAACAGGTTGAGCTTGTAACACGTTATTGGCAAATAAAAACAGGTTATTGGCAAAGCTCTCCTGGTGGTGAGCACAGGAAGGGGCAGGGACACAGGGGGGGCTGCCCTCGGGGGTGCCCAAAGGTCGCTGGAGGAAGAGGAAGGCCCAATGGTAGTGTGGGGAGCAGCGAGGCAGCCGCAGGGCTCAGCCCTGAGAAGACTTGGTTAAGAAAAAAAAAAATGCATAGGGACAAGTAGACAAAACTAAGAAAAAAAAAAAAAAGAAAAAAAAAAGAAAAAAAAAACGGACAAAAGAGAAAATACAAGCACAAAAAAATAAAATGCAGGAGGGAAGAGGATGGAGGAGGGGCCCAAGCTGAGGTGGGGACCGCAGGCACGTCGGGATCTGCCGTTAGAGCCGCCGATTGCCCAACGTGGCCCAGGGGGCTGAGCCGGGGCTGGGCGCTGGCAGGGCGGTGGCGGACGAAGCTCACACCCGTCTCGATTCTACCTCGAACCGTACCGCGGTCCCACTGAGCCCCAAGACTCAGCCATGGTGAGTGAGCACGACCCCGGGCCTGGGGGAGAGGGCGTTGGAGCGTTTCCCTCAGGGAAGAGGCCCGGAGCTGGAAGCGAGACGTGTCTTGGCACTGGGAAGAGGGAACGGGGCCAAGGGCTGAGCTCAGCCTCCTCGGGAAAGGGGGGTTGGAAGGGGGCTCAGAGTGGGAGAGCAAAGGGTCCCCGTGGCTGCAGGGAAACAGCAAGGGGATATTTGCCCCCTATTTCTCTCCTCCCCCCACCCCCCAGTCCCTTCCCTCCCCTCGCCTTCCTCTTTCCAGTGCTGCTGCTGCTGCCCAGCGCTGGGCTCAGGGCTGTGGCTTGGCCTCCACCCAGCTCACAGCACCAGGGTGGGGGGCTCAGGGAGACCAGGAGATGAAAAAACGAGGTTCAGGAAGGAAGCAACTCAGTGCCACTTTAACCAAAAAAGGCTGAATTCAGCCTCAGGTGGGGCAGGATGTGGCAGGGAGTCCCCAGGATGCTGAGGTTAGGGAGGGAAGGGCAGACTCCACCCAGCCCTGCCTGCGAGGTCCCTTTTCCCAAAATTTGGAGCCCTGGGGAGGGGAAAGAGCCCCATGTCCCTGGTGTTCCCTCGCTTTTAGGGCCTGGCTGGCCCTGCTGAAGGCTCATCAGGAGCCACCCCAGCTCCCCCAGCCCAGGCAGCAGTTTGGGGAGCCAACTCTGCTGCTGCTCTGCTCACATTTTTCTCTGGTGACTCAGAGTTTCTCCTCTGGCCAGACAGGGCAGGGGGAGGGAAAGGGAGGTTTATCTTCCAGTTCAGCCATGCTGGAGAATACTGAGTAAACCAGAGGGAGCAGCCCTCCTCCCTCGACTGCTGGTGTCTCCCCAGGGAATTTTCCATGCTCCCAAGGCATCCAGGTGCTTCCCAAACCACTCCCTGCCCCTCCCCTGGGTCCCTCCTCACCTAAGAGCTGTGCAGGTCACCAAGAAAAGGAATACCAAGGAAAAATGCACCTGGACAGATTGGGCGCAGCAGGCTCCCTAAAGGGGACGGCAGGAGGTCTCCCTCAGCCCAGCCTCCCTCTGGAAGCTGTTGCTGCTCTTCTGCGAGCACAGAGCTCGCTGCAAGCACCAGCCTGACCTTTTGCTTTTGCTCCACTCCTGCAGTCCAAGGTGTCCCCCACCGAGACCGAACGCTGCATCGAGTCCCTGCTGGCCGTCTTCCAACGGTACGCAGGGCGCGAAGGGGACAACTTAAAGCTCTCCAAGAGGGAGTTTCTGGCTTTCATGAACACTGAGCTGGCATCTTTCACAAAGGTGAGTGAAATCCAGGCCAGGAGTCCTCCAGCCACATGAGCATGGGAGGGGGCAGGGGAAAAGACCTCACTTCTACCAGAAGCCAGAGCACACCTGATTGGAGTTGCCCCAGCTGGATTCTGCTTCCCTCTGCCAAACCCTTGCTGCTAGTGATGAACTCAGCAGCTGCAGGCTTGTACCTGGGTGTGTACAGCAAAGGACACCTTTGCCTCGAGGCAGGCATTGATCCCAATCTCTTTGATTTTTTGCAGAATCAGAGGGACCCAGCTGTCCTGGACAGGATGATGAAGAAACTCGATTTGAACAGTGATGGGCAGCTGGATTTCCAGGAGTTCCTGAACCTCATTGGAGGCATCGCAGTGGCCTGCCATGATGCCCTGCTTGTTCAGGCCCCTAACCATTAGTCCCAGCAACTTTCATCTGCCCCCCAACTACCATTCCTTGAACAAAACCCATGCAAAACTGGAAGGAACGCCATTAAGAGTGGGAGGAACCTGCTTTGGCAGGGGAGTTGGACCCGATGATCTTTCGAGGTCCCTTCCAATCCCTACAGTTCTGTGATTCTGTGATTCCCACTCCCCCTTTTTATGAATAAAATAAAGGTTTAAAATCCTAGCTTATGGCATGGTTTTATTTTAGAGGAAGAACTAGACAACTAGGGAGCAACAAGGGAGCAGGAACTCTAGGGTTTCTGCTTCTCCACTGGTGCAAGAATGTATGTTCAACTTGTCACTGTTGGAAACTACAATCTGCCTGATTCTGAAGACCCTCCAGGCTGCTAAGTAACACACGGAAAGCCACAGTAATACCAAACAGTACAACTACACATGGGAAAGTAAGGACAGGAGCCTTACCAGTGAGGACACTTTGAGCATAGGCAACAGCAGTTCCACATTAATAATTAGCAGAAGCAGCCCCTGCTGGCGTGATTCGTTATTTCAGTACTGTGGCCTCCATTTTCTGGAAACTTCAGAACTCTTCAGATCTGGCAGCTTAACAGCACAAATGAGTGGGAGGTGGGACATGAAAAGAGGAAATGTAATGTGGTATCTACTGTAAATCAGTAAGAACAACTAAGCTGCAGAACAGGAAGATCCAGACAGTCAATTTACTTTATTCATGTTAGAGGCAGATTATGTTGAGAAATGCTACTAGGACAACAAAACAGTCAACACTAGCACTTGGTTGCCTAGCTGCTCTCCAGTCACTTCTGAGGGCAGCAGGGTTGCCCTGAGCAGGGACAGGCCCTGCCTCGGTACTGGTTCCAGATCGTGCCACCCTCTTTTGAGACCCAGGTTTGACTCCTCCTGCTGCCCAGGTTGCAGCAGGATCTTTGAGTGCTTCTTTTAGGAGCCCAACACTGAAGGACATGAGAGGCAGTCCTTGCCTCTTGAGCAGTTTCTATTGAGCGCACTCTACTATACCAAGGTCTCAGCAAGAACCACACTTTATCCTCTGGAAAAAAAAGCCTGGAATCTACGGTACACAAAACATCACATCAGCTGGATCAGATGTGAAAACAGGATTCCAAGTTAGAAAGAGGATCCCTACTTCAAAGCAGCAGAGAGGCGCGCTACAGCATTCCTGGGTGGGGAAGAGCAGTTAAGACACAGCACAGGCATAGCTACGGTGAGGTGAAGAGATAACTAGAAGCTGGAATGGTGGGAGGTGAAAGTTTCCACGCTGTACTGTCAAACGGGACCATTTCCCTCTGATCCCACACCTCCCTGGGATAGGCACATGCCCTAGCGGAACTGGAGTGGGCTGATCCGCAGCCCAATGACATCCTTGCCGATCTCTGTCACCTGAGGAATAAAAGGGAGATAATTAACGTTCAAAAGTAACAAAACAGCCCGACCCTGTATGTTGCCTTGAGAGCCTAGATGGTTCTGAAGAACACACATTGCCAATCGCTGCAATGTCAGTCCCTGAAGGGGATTTTTAATTACGCTGTATTTCACAATTCCCAAACTGCTCCACCCCAAATGCCAAGTTCCCTGCCACTGACCCAAAACCCACGCTGACTCAAGTTAGGGAGCACAAGGGGGAAGCTGCTGGAATCCTCTCTAGCAGAAAACATCACAGACTGGGTTGCAACAGAGACTCCCTTACTGTTGTGACACGGCAGATCTGCCCCTGGAACTCAGGGCAGTAGCAGGCTCCACTAAGGGGACACTTCTCCACGGGCTTGCCACGATAGATGGGTCGGTAAGAGGCAGCACAGATGTCAAAGGGGTTGTGCATGTCATAGTTAAGCTGGTAGGTGTCAGTAGGATTCTTCTCACATGCTGACAAGATCTTGCGGGTCTGCAAAAAGCAACCACATCAACCAGAGGTACAGCTAGGAAGCAGTCCAAATAGGATCTGCCACAGCAAATATTTCTGGCAATGCACCTCACAGACATACCTGCTGGGCCACCTCAGGCTTCGGACCCAGCTCTAGTAGCCGACGAGCAAAAGTAGCAGCTGTCTTGAAGTTTTTGAGTTTGAAGAACAGGTTAAGTGCAGTGCGCAGTACCAAGATCATGTGGACAGGCTGCAGGTTGGAGTGGGTGAAATAGGCAGCCATCTGCAGCGGGGACAAGGAGGAAAAGTGAGGATACAATCATTACCAAGGACGTGAGAAACTGGATGCCCTGAAAATGCTCCAAGAAACACTCCGACCCCTTCCAGGTAATCACTGCCACATCTGCTTCGAAGGCAGGAAATAGAATTCAGGATTCCTGATGCTTTTTTAAACCCACAGGCTTCTCCCAGGCACCCAGCGAGGAAATTCAGAGTTACTGTACCTCACAGACTCGCTTCTGGTGCTCCAGGGTCTCCTTAGGCAACTTCTTCCGCTCAATCTCCATTGAGAGTCCTACAATATACTCCCGACAAATGGCTATCAGCTGCTGGGCCTTTGAGAGAGAAAGATGGAGTCAAGCATTTGGCCTCCTGCCCCAGAAGCACGCAGACAATATGGACAAAAGAGAGCTGCCCCTCACCTCAGCAATCTCCTGCTTGTTGTCCACCACCAGCAAGGGCACACTGAGCAAGATGGAGCGGAACTTCTCCACAGCCTCCTCAAACTTGCCAGCTGTAGTGAGCTGGTAGCACAGCTGCAAGCGCTGGATCAGGTCATTAAGCTTCAGTCCCACAGCAGGGAGAGCATTCTTCAAGCCAGCTTCTTTCCTGGGGGCAGAGAGGGGATGGGAATGCAAGCAGGACTAATACAGGGGCCAGCAAGAACACACCTGCATTACACAGTCAGCTCAGCTGCAAATATCAGCAACATTTTGACCCAGGGCCATGCTGTTTTTCTTGGCCATTAGCTTAGCATAAAAGGCACCTGTGCTTCCATTAGTTGTCACATTCAATGCCCAGCTCTCTTTTCATTAACACACTAGAAAAATCTGGCTCATTCTTCTACAGCAGTTTCCAGCCACCACTAAAAATACACATCTGTGCTTCTCTAGACATCCCAAGGTTTGGACTAGCTTTGTCAGAGGCAGAGCATTAGTGATAGAAAACACAACATCCTGACTGCCTCACTCTGTTTTCACCAAAAAAAAAAGAAAATAAAAATAGCTCTTCAACATCTTAACATCTAACCATCAGCAGAAAAACCCCACTAAAGAGGGAACACACTTCCTATTAACATCCAGCAAACAGGAAGGCTTCTCCCTTCAGAACAGAGAGTGAAAGACACAGGGAGGTACATGGCACCAGGAGAACAGCACAGAAGAGGAACTAACCCAGTTGCTTACCAGTTGCGATGTGGGTATCCATACATGGTAGGGAGACATGGCAGGGCTTGGTAGGTCGTACGGCCACGGGCATAGGTCTGCAGGAACAGCTGCTTGTAGGGTCCAAAGTTTGTTACTCCTACCTGGTCATGGAGGAGCTGGAAAGAATACATTGATGTGCTGAGTAAAAGCTGTCCAGGGCCATACAGAAGCTGCAATCATCACTTAGGATCACAGAACCTCTTACTTTACATCCAGAGAAAGCAATGCATAAAATGATTCACAGTAGAACACAAAACAAAGCTTCAGACTGGATCAGAAATAAAAATACTTGGGACGGGGGCATTTTTTCCCCCACGAATTCCAAGTGTAACTTACTCTCATGGCTGTCTCAAAGGAGCCTGCCAGAATGTGGTCAACAGGAAGCTGTGAATTGTTACACCACACCTACAAGATGGGAAAAAACATACAAGAGGAGTTGTGCATGTGCACACATTTTTCTGATCTTACCCTCATCACCCCCCATTCCCCTTAACAAGTTTCTGTGTTGTGCTCACAGATGAATCACAGATGAATTTTAGTAAGGTCTAAACCTGAAAAAAGCACCAAAACAGAAAGAAAACAGAAAGCTGAAAAATCAAAGATGTGTGCTGTTACCTGAGCTGGGCTGGTGCCCTTGGTGGGTGGCACAAAGAATCCATCCTCTGCTCCTCCTGCTGGACCAGCAGGAACATCCTGGAGGAAGACACAGAGCAGCAATTAGCGTGCAAGCTTCCAGCACCCAGATCATATCAGAGGTAGCCAAGCCTCTGATGAAGCCCATAATGCTTTTCCCCCCTCCCCAGCCCACCATGACTTGTCATTGCTTTCCTAAGTAACTAAAACTGGGCTAAAAGTGAGAAGTCTCCCAAAAGCATCATCGTCTCAACAGCCCCTTACCAGTTCAGGGGGAAGATCCAAATCTTCTTCAACTTCCCATCCACCTCCTTCTTCCTGCCCTTTACCTAGACCTTCCTCTCCAAAGCCTTCTCCAGCATCCACAAAGCCATCTGCATGGGAAGGGGGAAAAACAGTTAGAGCTCCTACACAGGCACATTTTCACTTCTGTAAGAAACACTCTTTAATTTACCCACCTTCATCCAGCTGCAATTCTGCATCTTCTCCCCAGCCTTCAGTGCCAACATTGTCAATATCAATGTCAGCAGCTAAGGCACCCCCTTTGCCTAAAAAAGAAGGACAGGATTATTTGTTTATTCATCTCTGAGTTGGACAGGTGTTAAGAAAATAATTAAGTTAGGCCAGCATTCTCCCCTCCAATTACCAAACCCTATCTTGTGTTAAAAGAACAAAGATTTTTAGAAGATTTGCCAAGGATGGTGTAAATACCAAGCTGCAGTCCAGCCCGTACTAGTAACACACAGCAAATCTGGGGTTTAACAGCAACAGATCAGGAGCCATGGGAACAAACATCTCCTGTTCTGCATATCCCAACTTAATGTGACCTTCTAAGTATAAAACAATACCTTTGCTAGCAATTGTTCCTTCAAAGAACCCCTTGGAAACAGTCAGCAATGGCCAGTTGGTATCCAGAGGCATGACAGGAGCAGGAGGCTGCAGCAGTTTTGCATTGGGATCAATGTCTGGAATCTGAGCAGAAAGGAGCAAAAAAACAGCTAAAGGCCATATAAGGAAAATCCCGTTCTTTGACCTACCCACCTCCATGTAACACAGTCTCAAGGTTTTGTTAAGTAGTGACAGAAAAGGAACACGGTGTCTCCCTCTCAGAAAGGGGCTGTCATGCCAGTCACACTAACACCGTGTCCCACTGCCATCTTCTTCCCAAAACTGTAAGGTTCTTGTTCTGAAGCATTAGTCACTAACCGTTTCCTTTTCAGGATCAAAGGTCTCCTTCAGGTTTTCAGCTTCCTCATCCAGACCATGAGTTGCAGCCGTGAGATAGGCCAGGGACTCTGAAATTAAGTATAACAAACATGAGTGTGTGTTCTTTGTATTATGCAGAAAGAAAACCTCTCATACCAACAAGCATGACCACACTGTCAAAAGGAAAGATTAGCAGCATGCATGTACTAAGGTGTAAAATTACACTTCTAGGGGCATCACTGGATTTAGGACTAGTGTGAGCAAGTGACTGACCACCTGAATATGCTCCAAGGTTGTTTCACATCTCCTGGATTGTATTGTGACTCTTGCATTACTTTCTCTGTCCATCTCTCAGCAAGAGATTATGCTCATCTCTCTTCAGAAATTACCATTCACCCCCAAAACCTCTCCAGCTGCTCCTCAGCCCCGAGAAACACATCAGACTGACATTACTCACTTTGCCCACAGTTCTTCAGGATCCTCACTCTCTCTGCCACATCTCCTAGATACAAGGCATTCTGGTAGTGGCCACTCATATCCTTACGGATCTCAGCTAGACAGAAACAGAAAAAAAAAAGTCACGAAGAAGTCAGAGAAATGTCCTTCTCTGGGATGCTGCTCATTCCCTCTAGGAGCTCAGCACATCTTAATTAATTCTCCTGCACTCACCTATCTTCATCATCTTCCGAAGCTTCTCCAGATTGCCAGTGATAAGATAGAGAAAGGAGAGCCTATCAAAGTTCTTGGTGCGCTGGTAGCACATCTCCACAATCTGATGATTTCCCTGCAGTAATGCCACTTCTCCCAGTTTCTCCCAGCAATTCTTGTCATCCAGAGCCTTTGCTGCTTCCAGAGCAATCTAACAAGACAATTGATGCGGTTACAAGGTCAGATCTGAAAAGAAATGCTCAACACCCAAGGCTTGAGCTTGATTCTCTGCCCCACCAAAAATACTATGAGGGTTTACAGAAGCAGTTTTCTCTACAGGCTTCTGTTGATAACGACCCTGATGAAAAGCTGGAGATTACAAAGTTCGCTGCACTAAATCATGCCTCCACAAGGGCCCGCACACACTTTAGTAGGGCAGCTATCATCCCCAAAGTGACGACCCAAAAGACATGCCCTTCTCCCAACACCATCTGCCACCTCACCTCAATGTTGCCACACTCCAGTGCCAGGCTGAAACGGGTCTTCTCGTCTTTGACAAAGTGCAGGGCCACCTCAGGGTAGCCCTTTTTCTGCAGGTAGGCAATGATGGACTGGCCCACAAGCTTAGCATTCCTCACCATGTGCAGCACCTGCAAAGAAAAGGCCCAGGCAGTGAAGCTGACACCACTCACAAGGAACGTTCTTGAACACTCAGGCCACGGCCAAGAAATAGCGCAGAGTTTCTCATGCCTCACCTCATCATACTTTCTGTTAATCAATGCCAGCTTGAATTTGAACTCTGTGGGATCAATGGTGAGGACCCTGGGGCGGCATTCTCTGTCCAGGCAGTACACGTTGTTCCCCTTCACACGGGTAACATAGATAGGAAGGTCCAGGGTGCGGATGATTCCATGATCCCTATGCCAACACACAGCACATGTTCACACCATGTCTGTATGGCCACATCCCCTACCACAAAGGAGGCTCACTATGCTGTTTTAGCCCTCAAGCCCCAGTCAGACGAATAGAGCAGACACCCAAGCCAGCAATAAAACACCAATGCATAGGGTAAGCAACCAAACATGAGCCAGGAGCATCTATTTAGCTCTAACTGTCCTGGGGACCATCCGTACTGTAAAAGTGGAGTTGCACCAGCACTAACTTTGGCATCTGCCAAACAAACAACAAAAAAAAAAAACACTGGTAGTCTGCACAAGGCCAGCCAGTTCAAGGACTCTGTTTGACTCTCAGACTTACCCTGTGGTGACAGCGTATTTGATGTGGTTGCTGGTGGTATAGATGAAAACACCACTTTCATCCCAGGCACCGCTCTTGACACGGATGTTTTCGTGGATGTTACACAGGGATTCCAGCTTTCTGTTGCAGATCATGATGGCTGGAGACAAAAGCACAAAGGAGGAGGATCAGGTAACTCTGCTCTTAAATATCTGACTCTGACTTAAAGCTTCTCTCTTCCACAGTCCCAGAAATAGGGACCATATTCAGATTTGGACATTAAGGAGATGATAGTAACCACAACAAAATTGTCACCATTTGCTTTTTTTTTTTTTTTTTTTTTTTTAAGACGGAATAGCTGATCCTTTTTGAGGAATATAGCAAATCATCTGTTCTATAAGCTTGCAAAAAGGTTTTGCTGAAGAGAAAAAGCAGCAGGGCTCGCACTGTGAATCCGTCTGCAGCTGCACCTTCACCACTAGACACAGCACTGAGCAGTTACTCTAGCAGATCATGAACACAGGAACATGCTCCCAGCTAAGGTGGGACCTGGCATGCATTAGGATCCAGGTGAAACACTGCAGCCGCCCCTGCTTACCATGCTTGGCCAGCAGAGCTACGTGGGACATGTCAGCCGACCAGATGACGTATTTCACCTTGGAGATCTTCACCGAGGCCAGAGTCCTGGAAAAGGACAGCACTGACGTTAGAGTTGAACAATCTGCCTCCACAGCAAGCTCTATTATCAGCTACCAGTCTCCAATACACCAAGCCCAATTTGCAGCTGCTCTGAATCCTCTTTATGCATTTCTGAAGCTACAAAATCATGCAACAAAATTCATTGTCTCTCTAGTTCAACAAAACAAAGCTTTCTCCATGCCTGTGCAATAACAAACACATTTGGGGTGACAACTGACTTGAAAAATATGGAGATGATTAAAGATGGTTTTAATAAAACAAAGGAAATAAGGTATTTACAGGTAACGTTTGCTTTAATAAATTTATCCGTAACTTTCCCAACAATACTAGAAAGGCAAAGACACAGAGATAAGGAAAAGAAACTCCAGACAAATTCTGGGACATAAGCGATCAAGACACACTGCATTTATCTGCTGCTAATCCAGAACCTTCTCAAGCTGACAATGATGGCCAAGAGCACCAGCTACTTGTCTTTCTTTGTGGCTAGCAACACATAACCAGTACCAACGTGCTATAACGTTCCAATTTAAGAGCATTTTGAACAGATATAAAACCTAAGGGACAAGGCATCAGGCAAGCTTAGCTCGACTGAGTATGGGGTTTTTGATTTCTTTCCACTTTTATAGTACCCGATTCTGTAGTCAGAATTTATAAGGATATGGCACACATCTCCCTGTGATCAATGGCACAATGCCTGCAGCATAAACTGCACCTTGGCTATGTTTACACTCTGCTCTCCCTAACAGTTGTTAGCCGTGGTTTGGATCAGTCTGACGCAGCCTGCAGCTGATGCTGAATTCTGGAGTGCATTAATAGCTATTACTTGTCCCTAGAGGGCACACGCCAACAGGATTACAATATTAAAACTTCCCCCAGCAGACTGGATCTTACCGCTTCTGCTGCACGTCAAAGAGGGTGATGGAGTCTGCATCTCTCAGTAACAGGTTCCCTGTGCCAGCATAGAAAATCTCATCACAGTTCGGCACCTGCACCTTCTTCGTGATCTCATTCTTCAAGTTTTTGATTAGGATCTGCCATTTGATGAGAGGAAAACAAAACACAGCAACACAGGGCAGTCAGATAGAATATACAAAGAAATTTAGGATCGTTTTAGCTCAGAATTTTTGTATAGCTGAACCTCAAGAGCCCAAATTAAATACAAAGCCTTTCACAAGACAGGATCAGACATTATCCTTCTGGAAAATCCAACAACTTAAGTTTACCAGGGCACAGACACAGGAGTGTGAGCTTTCCCTTTAGCCCCACTGCTGTTGTTGTAAGCTAGCTCATATAATTTTCAAGTGCTCTCTACATTGAGCATATGAACAAAGTAAATATGAAGGGAAGGAGGGTGGGCGAACACAGGGTAAATAAAGGAGATGAGGAAGTTGAAAAGGGAGAAATGCAAAGAGAGGAAGGGAAGGCAGAGAGGAGTAACAAAACACTTAGAAGAAGCTTTAATATACTAGGCAAAAAAAAATACTGAATCAGATACAAAATAAATAGATAAATATTCTGCATTGGGCAAAGCGTAAGACTTATTTCCCTTTCTGCCAAGTAAACTGAAGCGGGAAGAACTTTCCATGACTTACTTTCCCCTTTCTTTCTCCTATTTCACTCCACAAGTGAGATCAAAGACCTTTATAAAAACTAACCTGCTTTTTCAGCATTTTCTCATTACTTGCATGCTATGAAAGCAACCCGGGTGGCTTCACAGCCCTGTTCTGGTCAGCTGTCATTTCTGAGCTCACCTACAGTAGCAAGCTTCCAGCAACTGAGACAGCATTTACCGTAAGTTAAATAATATTTCAGCTCAATACATTTTCATTGTATTATACTTCTTCATGTGTATCTGCAGCTCACTTTCTATTGAGAATGCCTGGCCAGTCTATGTGGATCTCCAATAATTCTGTTAACCCAATCTCCCACTATTCCATTTGCATGTTTCCAAATGACAATATACCCCGTTAAAAAGATGACCCTATTAAGCCTGTCCCCTTACCGAGTGCATTCGATCCAGGACTGCAAAGCGGTTACGAGCTACCCACACAGCTGTTAGCCCGGAGGAACGTTTCCCTTCAGGGGCTAGGGAGAGAAAGACGCAGGCAGTGAATAAAACCTCTGGCAGGCTCTTATGGCAACACATTAGTCAGTCTTGTTTGATCCCATCTTGGCTGTTGTAGCTGCTTCCTACTAATTCATGTTTAACCTGAGGCTATTCGCAAGACTCATTTCCTCCCCCAATGTCCTTTCAGATCACAGCGTGGCCAGCGCCAGCCCTTCTCTCCAGCCAAGGCACAAGACAAGTGGCTGTCTGTACCGCCAACGCCACTGCTTGGCGCTGAAGCGGGCCATCCTGGGCGACAGCACAGTCTGTCAAGCTAACGAGCAGAGCCTTGCTGGCCAAACAAACCGAGCAGCGAGGGTCCCGGCTTCAATGTAAGCCCCCCTCCCTCTCCCCCCTGCAAACTGACATAACGAGCTGGAGGAGAAAGGCTGCACTCTGAGCAGCACGCAGCTGTTCTCTCAGTTTTAAAATGCTAATACAAACACAGCGCTCTGCGTGTCAGACACACATAAAGAACCATGCCGCAGGATTTTTCAGATGCAGGGAAGGTTTTGAAACAGGAGAAGGGAACAAACAAGCGAGGTGAGTGTTGCTACTGTTTTGGTAAAACAAAATTTCTCCTTCTTTAGTTCCCAATCCCCTTTCTCTCTGGTCCTCCTGGTGCTCAACACAAATGTTTTTGCAGACCCACCCACAAGACTTGGGACTCTTTTAAAAGCACAGTACTGTTTGTGGCAGATCTACAGCCGAACAAATGACTTAAACCTGACTGCCCCAGCTCTCAGTTACTACCCTACACAAGAAAGACTGGTCTAAATTCAATTTCCAGCTCTGCTTAGGGTTTTCTGATGGCAACTTCACCTGTTTTTCTGAATCACCACAAAGCAGTATTTTTACTGGCTTTAAATCTTTAACAGTGGCTGTGCCTCACTCAGAAAACGACTGATGTATTTATTTTACCTAAAAGATTATTAAAGGGTGATAAGGAAGTTTAGCTTCCCTTGTAGGTCAGGTAAATAAACTGAAGGGCACAAGGATGAAAAATCCAATGCACGTGTTAAATATCTACATTACAGACCAGAGAAATCATGAGAATTCTGCATACACAGCAGTTTGTTAAAGAAAATATTTATCAGCTAGTAGAATTACGTGCTGTTCTTGAAAACACATTAAAGGTGCTTAGTTTTCATGAGGCCTTGACACCTTCTCCAGAATAGGATAAAACCTCTTCTGGAATAAACCCTTTTCTTTCTAAAAGGGTGACAAGCCAGGTGTCCCCAGACAAGTCAGCTTTGAATGACTCAGTCAAAATTAATATTTATAATATCCTCGGTAGCATTTCATCTATATAAAGTTACCAAAAAGCTCCCTTTCTCTCTCTCTCCAAATATACCTGCTGACTGTACTCAGCAAAGAAACGTTCCCTTCATTAGATCTGCAGAAATCAATAGATGTGAGAACAAGTGAGCTGGATTCCAGTCTAACACATTCATCACTCCCACTCATTTCGAAATCTTTACTGCCATGACGACAGAGGCAGGAGAAACCAGCTGGAGTTTCAGATCCCAAATGGAATTCACAGTTAGGAGAAAGAATTTTTTTCTTTTCCTAAATCATGTTTTGACTTGTAAATTGCACAAAACTGATCTGGAATTTGCCGAGAGGAAGAATGAGCACTGGCACCCTGGCACTGTCACTTTTACAGCCACTTTTCAGAGTATAAAACCTCTTCGAACAAAACATATCTGGTTAAAATCCATCTCTGTTGACAAGCCAGGAATGCTGCCTGCTGCGTTGAAAGGGAAAATGGAAAGTTACTAATAACAAAATTATAAAATATATATTTGTAGCAGTAAAAGTTTGGGATGAACATGAATTTTTCAAGTCAGTGTTGTGTGATATAGTAAGCAGGAAGCCTGCCAAATGATGTGTGCTGCAGGGACATTGGGAAACATGAAGAAAAAAAAATCCAATGGGAGGCTTACAAAAATGAAGCTTTTCTTATATATAATACACACACAGTTGGAGAGAGGAGGAGGAGGAGACAGCTATACAACAACAAACACTCAGAGGAATAATGTGAAATAAGAAAGTGCCTACCATCCGGATTTTGGGAATCTGCATCCTTGGGAATGGTGTATAGATCATAAGTACTGTTCTCCAAGTTGCTGGCTCTCTGCACGAAGACGGGAGGAAAATTTTCAAGGTAGGATTTCAGAGAACAGCCATTCACAGCTTCGTGAAATGTTCTTTAGCACGTTACATAGCAAAACTTGACTTACTGTGCAGAGAAGGACAGCGTTCTCAGCTGGGTTGTACGACATGTTGAACACAGGGAACTTGGAACCGCTGAAGAGAAGTCATAAATAAAAGAAAGTTACAGTGAAACAAGATTATTTCTAACAGTCATCTTCATGGTTTTTTTTTGTTTGTTTTGTTTTTTGTTTTGTTTTGTTTTGTTTTTTTTTAATAAACAGAGTGCCAAAAAAAAGCTGTTTTGATGAATTTCCCGAACCACCTGGAAACACTGTAAGAACACCAGCATTTTATAAACAAAAGCTGGCATTTCAGTCTGAATTACTGCAAACTTAAAGCCAGTTACACAAAAAAAGTTACATCTATGCAGAATGTGACAATCTGACCTATCTGTAAGCGAGGAACTAACAAGGGATTAAAGATACTAGCAATGCCTTTCATAATATGCTAAGCACTCATCTCTTACCTTCGCAGCTGCATGACAGCAACATCTTTGGAACTGTTAAAATCAAGCTGGCGGAGGAAACGGTCCTTCACGTAATACAGCATGTTCCCGTGCACAGCATAAGCAGGCCGCTCACGCTCCAATTTGAATACAATCATGCCACCGTCATGGCCTGGGAAAAGGCATACAAGAATTCAGACCTGAATTAAATCCTGTGGGTTTTCTTATTATGGAGATACCAAGCCCAAGCCCTTCAATGCTTTTTTTTGTTTTGTTTTTTACCTGCAGCAAAGAGGTTGAGGTTGGGATGAGCTGCCAACACCCAAAAGCGATCGTGATCACGGCGAAAGGTCTGAACACCCGTGCTAAACATGCAACATAAGAAATAAGGAATGTAAACAAAATGGAAACTCTGCTGTATGCTCCAGGTCCCCAAATAAAGATCCCAAACTTCAGACTGATCTCTAGCATTCAGCATGAGGAGATCACACAGTTCAAAACACTGTATTCATAACCTTCTGTCAAATAATACAGTCTCATTTAAAATATTTGCAGCAGCAACTTCACTAGACAAGTCAGTCTTCTTCCACTTGCCTTCAGACAATTATAAGCCTTGCCCATAACGTGCGTCTCAAAGGGACAGCAAATATGAAAAACATTTATTTCTCAGTAATTATCAAACGCTAGAACTAATGTTTTTAACAAGTTCTGGTATTTAGTTTCTCTGATAATAACTGTAGGCCTCTCCCATGTGTAAGAGCTTCCACAATAAGGTTGAGGCGGACGTCTGACACGCACTAACCGTTTCGACATATCCCAGACACGGATGCTTTTGTCTTCTGAATTGCTGAGGATCAGTTCCTGTCGGGGGTGGAAGACAGCACACGAGACATTGTTGTAATGTCCTCGGCAAGTGTCAACCTCCCAGGCCTTGGATTCTAACCAGAAGTGGAAAAGAAAGCAGAAAATAATGCTTAAATGGGTTAAGCTATTCCACATGAGAAATGTAGCAAACACCTTAATGAAGTGGGCTCTATCAGGCTATTACTAAACCATTCCCTGCAATTTATTTTTGTGACGTTTAACTGCTAGCATAGTTGTTGGATTTTCCTGAGAAACAGATAAACCAGATTTCCAAAAAGGTGCAAAGAATTTTATATAGCTTAGCTGGACTGAGCTGGCAAAAGGGCATCCATTCCTGGTGAAGTGCTTCTCACTCTAGAATCATCTCCCTTTCTTATTTCATTGGCACATAATCAAAAAACTTTTCTGTTCCTACAAACCTCTGCTCAGAAGTGCATGCAAATCAAAAGAAGCTAGAAGTGTGTGCCAGGGAACTGAGCCCTCTTCAGATTGCAAAAGCCAATGCTGTTTGGGATTATTTACCACTGCATCCTACATACATGCTTGCAAAATGTAAATTACCTTCAGGTTCAGCCTACAAATGTTCAAACAAATTTCAATTCTTTACACCCTTCTTCCCAAGGGTTCCCCCTCGAGAATCCACTTACCATTCATCCGCCAGATCTTCACTTGTCGATCATCAGCTCCTGACACAATAAGCGGCATTGTGGGATGGAAGGCAGCCCAGTTCACCCCACGATCGTGGCCCTACAAGGCAAAAAGAAAACAGTCACTTGAAGCAGGTTACTGACTGAATGTAATGAGCAAAGGAAAAATGAAGTGACAAGACTGCAGACAGGCTTGCCAAGATGCAGCTCTCGCTATTTTCTGTATGCCATGCTGCTCATACCAAATGCTTAGACAGACTTTGCCCACGGTAATGAGCTTTGCAGATACCATCCTTCACCAGCAGAGCAGGCACCACTTCCCAGCTTTAACAAGCCATTACAGAATGCTGCTTCCAGTAACACAAGGCAATAATAATGTCTGCTATTTAATGGAGCTTTTAGCCATACAGAGAGAACGGTACTCATTAGGTTTCAGTGCAAACATCTCCAGATTTCAATTTACAAAATTCTTGGAGCACATAACTCCACTGAGCTGAGGCTGGTATTTTAACTCTTTTTCATCTGTTATTTTTCTGGTATTTAAGAGAGTCATTTGGGTCACAAGGATTTCATTACACAAATTTGAAAAGGTTGTAGAGCACACACACTGACACTGTACCTCAAGAACGTGCTTCACAACTGCATCTGTTGTCCCAAACAAATCCACCCCTGTTATTCCCCTGACATCCGATTCCACAGCTCCAGGGGACAGGTTCTTCTTCCTTAGGCCTTGAAGGACAAAGGGGAAGGAGAAATAGGGTGGAGGAAGCAAAAATTATGTTGATCAAAGCAACGTTCCTTATCCAGAAACAAGTTGAGTGCTATCCCACGTTGTTTATATACATCTTCAGGTGGAAAGTGAGAACTTGGAAGAGTGAAAGAGGGTGAGAAATATCCAGGACTCCCTTCCACTTCCTCCAAAAGCACCAGCTCAGATTAGACATACCAAAAAGGTAAGTCTGCAATGCAGTACACCACTCAAAGGATCACCTCAGCTCACTGGGACACAGACAGTGGCACTTCAGCAAAGGACTGAGGCATTCTGATTTCTCTTCCTCTCATTCCTCCTTCACTGAATTGAGCTTGCAGCTTTCGGGAGACTTTTCAACCATGCCACTCTGCCCAAATCCATAATCCTGAGGTCATCAGTCTGCCTGGGCACAGGATATTTTGGGGAGCTAAAACTATAGCAAAAAAAGCCTGTTCTTGATTCTGAAGAACATTAAGTTTTCCATATTAAAAGAGACCTACTTCAAGCCATTCCTTGAATGCAACGTAACACCGTATGGAAAGAAATGAAAAGAGCCTCTCATCTGCCAGTGCACAGTGAAAGACTGTACATAAAACGCTAAAACAAAACTTAGAAAATACCCTTTTAGATTCAAAAGTACTTGGCCTCAAAAAGCTACCATGGAGCTTATAGAGTAAGAAAAATCTGTCTAGGATAAATGCAGAATTGCACTGCTATGGAGACCAACAGAGAGGGAAGTACAAGAAGAGAATAAACGATACAGAAGGCAAAAATTATTTTCTAATTGCAATTCTGATTCCCACACTCCTCATAGATTAGCAGCTCAACCTCTCAACAAACCCTTCTGTGAAGTTAGGCTGATGAAATGACCACGACAAGCAGCGCCTTGCAGCACAGCACGAACGCTCAGCACACTGAGGGAGGTGCACACACAGATGGTCCGAGTAACGATGATGAACATGAATGGCTGAGTGGAAACTTCTACAAAGCCGGCACAAACCACCCCAGAAAGGAGGAATAAAACATATATAACCCAGAGAAGGCGAGTGAAGAAACGTAGGATTTTCAGAAGAGAAAATACTTGAGCCTTTGACAAGCCAGTGAAACAGGACTGGAACACAAGTGGAAAATTTCTGGCATAACTGCACAAATCTAAGGAAAGGCTGAACACTCACAGAACACAGCAGCTTCCTGTGTTGCTCTGGGGAGGGAGCAGGGACAGAGAGGGGACTTGTAGCAGAAAGGCAGATATTAGGCACTCTAAGGACAGCTGTTTAGAAGAACAAAAAAAAACCTGAAGAGCAGACTCAGATGGACATGCACAATAGCACTCAGAAGAGCAGGTATTAGAACAACCAGAGGAAAAGGGGCAACATACTACTGGTGAATTACACGTTGTAAGTTAGGAGAAAAGGAGAAAGAGATCAGGGAAGCATCAGGACACTACTGACACCCAATTTCTGGAACACATGGCTGATGTGTTAGGGACAGCACTGACCTACAGACAGATGGCCCTTTACAAATTCTTTTCTTCTATCATCTTCCTCGCAATTCAGGCCTTATACCTGAGGTCAGTAACCCACCCAAGGTGGAAACTAAAGAGGGCTCTTGGGTACTGACTACACCCTTGCTGGGCTTAGGTTCATTCTGGCCCCTCCAATCCACACACATTCAGTGGACGAGCAGAGAAGTGAAGTGGGGGCTGAAGTTGTACCAAAGGTTTCGCCAGCCATCACCACAAATGCACGTAAGGTGGTGCTCAAGGAGAGGCACTCCAGGTCTACAGGTGCCATCTGGGGACTTTCAGCAGAGATCCTCCCAGTCCCAGCAGCACCAGCCCAAACCCTGAGGTGATCCTCTAGCACGTCACCCAGATCGACTAAACGGAGTCCTGACAGAACAAGGGCATTTTTTGCCAAGAGACAGGCATCAGTTATTTGCCAACCAAGAGGAAGGTTAAACAGGAGTTGGTGCGTGGTGTTAAAGCGCAGACAGAAAGCACTCCGATCAGAGTAAGACCACTAGCATCCTCCTCACTGGTTAATACTTAAAAAGAAACAAGAGAAAGAAAAACAGATTATTTTGTAGATTTTGTAGGTTAATATCAGCCACATGAGCAATGATTTCATTCCACAGCACAGGTGAACAGTACAGTACAAATGTTCATGCATTTTAATATACAAACAAGCTTATTCTGACTGCATTCACACTCTCTCTCAGCAGATTAGCAGAAAATAGACCCTTCCACCTCCACCTTATTTGTTTTACATTGAAGGTCATTTATCAGCAGGTTTCAAACCAAAGAACAGTGAATTTGTGGGAGTTCAGAACTACAAGTCAGTCTTCACCCTGGTCTGGTCTGGGTCATGCTCCTCATCCCTCACACTCTGCCACAGCTGCTATCAAAGCTGAGTTTTGGGAGGAAGAATGTGGAATACGACCTTTAAATTCATTTAACTGGGGGCATCAAAGAGCCAGTACTAAAAACCCCAAAGCCTGATGAAAAATAATCCCACTGATGTCAGCAGAAGCTGCAAGTTATAAGCAGCACTCAGAAATGGAGTTAAAGCTCAACATCACATGATGCTCTCTCTGATTAGGATTATATGGATAACAGGAATCAGACAAAATGTGGAAATAACCATTTCCAGCAGGCTGCTAGAGCCAGAACAGAGTCCTGCTGAGGACAGAAGTCATTCTGGGGAAAAAACTTTTTGGGGGGAGGAAAAAAAAAAAAAAAGTACTATTTTCAATCTGTTTAACATCTGCCCGTGTCTTTCTCCACACACTAATATTCCTGCAGTGTCGTGTCTGACTGGAGCGACAGCTGAGTCAATAATTCAGCATGTCTCTAAAACCCCTCATCACATATCAACTGAGAGAAAAAAAAAAAAAAAAGCCCTGTACCATCTCCAAACCAATTTGGCAGCTGGAACTCTGCTGAGAGAGAGCGTTTGTGGGTGAATGCAGCAGCAACGCTTCCTAGCAGAATAGCTGTTAAACTCCCCGTGCTGGCAGTACGGAGAGGGGGACAGGTTTTAAATAACCAGGATATCCTGTCCCCAGCCCCTACTGTTGACACAGCTGGCTGTGTCTGAGCGTGTACTACAAATAATGCAGCATGCCCAACCAAAACTGCAATGGCGAGAGTGGCAGGGCCATGGTCTGCCTCTAGAATAGTTTAAGCTGTGACACCACCAGTACTGCCTCCCCCCAGTCCCTTCTCCACCTATTTTCTTGGCTTTTAGCTTTTCATTTATGGATCCTACGTGATTCCATTGAATCACCTCATGGCCTTAGGCATAACCTCAGAAACAGCTAAGATATCAGCAAAGGACTTTGGACTTCTGACTTGCAACTCCTGCTCTGATCCCCAGGCCACGCCTTGCTTTATAAAAGACAAGCAGACTGGACGATGAACAAATTCCTAATGGTATCTTCCTGTCATGATCCACAATTAAACCACCAAAAAGATCCCCTGCCCATTGCGCAATGAGCAGAGAGGCCTTTTTATCTTTATCTCTGAACAAATGACTTACTGCTGCCTCCAACAGATTTTGAAAGAGATAAAGGTGACCCAGAAAGTTTTAGAATTTTCCTACAGGTCTTGCACGTTGGCAAAGCTGATCAGCTGACAGCACTGTGTCCATTTTGACAGCAATACTTGTTACCTATGTTGACTATAAAATCCAACTCTTAAAGAGTTTTTTGGGGCTGCACAAACCTAAAGCTGACATCTACTGTTGTAGAAGGCTGCTTCAAGCATAAAGTTGGACTAGATGAGCCCCAGAAGTCCCTTTCAGCCAACAATCTACAGCTTCTTGAAAAATGAGGGGACTAGACCCCTGCCAAACCTCTAACGTTCTTCCTGAGGCTCCCAGAGCTGACAGGCTACTCTTTCTGCTCTCAGATCAGAACCAACTTTTTTCCTGCCTCGTTTGGCTTTCAGCAATTGCAGTTTTGAAGTGGGCTTTGCCACCGGACACCCCCTTGATCTGGGCAGCTCACCAGAAATATCCCAAACGCGCACAGTCTGATCCAAGCTGGCTGACACTACCAGGTCCTCAGAGGGGTGAAACTGGGCACACATCACATAGTGGTTGTGTCCTGTCAGCACACTACAACAAAAAGGACAGAAAACGCCATTTAAACATAAAGTATATTAGCACACGCTCTGATTTGCACCAACAGCAACGAGCTCAGTCTCAGAAAGGACAAAGAGGAATATGGTTGATAATACTTGGAAGGGAAATTCTCTTCAAGAATTATCACAGCTGCTGAACACAGCTGT
Organism: Aythya ferina; assembly: GCF_964211825.1. Taxonomy (NCBI): domain Eukaryota; kingdom Metazoa; phylum Chordata; class Aves; order Anseriformes; family Anatidae; genus Aythya; species Aythya ferina. Next base: position 1,411,460 of record NC_140326.1, read on the forward strand.
TCTCAATAAGAATATTCACGGGCTGGTTTGCTGATAACAGTAACTTCATAGGTATCAACACTGCTGCATCTTTTAACTTCAAAAAACGTTCAACCAACCAACACAGGAAATTACAAACGTGCTTAAGTAGGATCAATATAAGTGAGCAAAAGTCATAACTGACAGAAATCTTCATTACTAGTCTGTTTGTGTTTTTTTTTGTGTTTTTTTTTTTTGTTTGTTTGTTTGTTTGTTTTTTTTGTCAGTTCTGGTCTTTCAACAATGTACAGTTTGAAATATCAGTATCATCTTCCACTTGAAAACAACAAATGAGGATAGCTCGCACCCAAGCCCTACAGTTATTTTTAAAGCATCCACTGCTTTTACCAGACGCAAGTTCTGGACTGCCAGTTCCAAACTCGAATGGTCTGATCATCAGAAGCACTCAAAATCCACGGATATTCCTAAAAAGACAAAGTAGGTTGCATCTGAAATAATACACACGCCCACATTCCCTCCCTCCAGTGTTTTTCAGTTGCCACCGAAAATTATCCTCATTTTATTTTATTTTACTAAAGATCTAGGGGCAGAATTTATGCATCTTACACCTCTAAAAAGGACCACGTCTGTACTTTTTGCTTTAGCAGAGCTTCCTTAGCAAAGATTCCCATCCAAGGAAGGAAAAGAGATTTCCACTCATGCAGGAGGAACACAGGCACACATCAGGGTGAGTATTAGAGGAGCTTACGTGGTGGAAGAAGGTGGTGCGGATGTAATCCAGGTGTCCCAGCAGAGTGAAAAGGCAGCGGCGCAGTTTGTAATTCCACACCTGAGCAACACAAAAGAAGCACAATGAGGGTACGTGCCCCATCCAGCTGGATTTCTTTGTGCTTTCTCACAATAGGCTAAAGATTTTAGTCTTCTAGGTCACCTACAAGCCTCCCCCTCTTCCAGTTTAAGATATTTCTAATGCAAGCCATAAGAAGTCTTCAATTTGCTGCAATTACCACTCATTCCTCTGAAACAGCAGAACCATATTTCCTGAAAAATTCCCACCCCAGACAATGCCTTTTAGAGAAAAACTGTAAAAGGAGTAAAAGATTACCTTTATTTTATAGTCATCACCTCCAGAAACAAACAGGGGCTGCTGTTTGTGGAAATCAATCCCTCGAACGGGTCCTATGAATAGGAAGAGAAGGTTGGACAAGGCAGTACAAGCTGGAACAGTCCCTTACATCCTACAAAGAGGAAATTGTGCACTCCCCATTACATTTTTTACTACAGAGAAATTAAAAGGTTCAAAGCAACAAGAAACCACCTTAGAGGATGGTATCCCACTCCTAAATGCCTTCCTTTTCATCGGCATGCTTACAGAAAAACGTTGCAAAGCACCCAAACCCTTTGCACTTACACCTACAAATTTATTTTTGCACCAGAAACAAACACTGCCCCCCTTTATTTGTGTGAAAGCAGTGCTCAGAAAGCACTGAGCTGGCCGCAGGGTATGACACCCACCGCCTGCAGCTCCACAGAGCTGCTCAGCCCTGCTCCTGCCCCGCACACCGCCCCCCTCACCCCCCACTGACCGTCGTGCTCGTCGAACTTGTCGATGAGGGTGCACATCCGATAGTCCCACAGCTGGATGACGCCATTGTGCAGGCTGGTGAGGATCCAGGGGCGCTTCGGGTGGAAGCTGAGCCCTGCCGAGGCACGGAGGGAAGGGATGAAGGGACCAGACCGTGACAGGGCACCCAGCACACCCCCAGGAGCCCCCTCGGGACCGCCCCCAACCCCAGAAGCCCCCCTTTAGGACTCCCCTCAGGACCCCCAAGCAGGCCCAGGAGCCCCCCTCAGGAGCCCCCCGGGACTCCCCTCACAACCTCCCCCCCCAGGACCCCCAAGAGGATCCCCGGAGCTCCCCGCGCGACCCAGACCCATGACTCCCAGACCCCCTCTGGGTCCCCCGAGCCCCCCCGGCCGCCACCTTTCACCCGGGCCGATTTGGTCTCGAACTTGGTCAGCATCGCGCCCCCTCCACCGGCCGCCTCCTCCGCCCCGACCCCTCCACGTCGGCGTCCCGGAAGCGGCCTCGGCTTCCGCTTCCGCCCCGCCGACCAACGAGACGCAGTCCTCCAGGCGGCATAGAGCGGCTTCCGGCCGCGCCGCAGGAAGCGGAAGAGCCGGGAAGATGGCGGCGGCGGAGGCGGGGAGGGCTCGGAGCAGGCGGGGGATGGCGGCCGCTGCGGGGAGCCCTCGGCTGCCGGCCTGGTGCGGGGCGCTGCGGGGACTGCTTCTCGCCGTGCTGGCGGCGGGTGAGGCTGCTGGGGAGACGGGGCCGAGCTGGGCTGAGCTGAGCCGGGTCCCCCTCCGGATCTGGGGTCCCCCCTCCCCTAAAGGGCTTTGGGGTTCCTGCTCCTCCCTCCTGGGATTTGGGGTCCCCCCCGCGTCTCCATGTCCGGGATCTGGGGTCCCGTCCGTCCTCCTATTCCCTCCCCGGGATATAGGGTCCTATCCGCCTCCATCGTTTCTCCCCCCCCACTGGGGATTTGGGGTTCCCTCTACCCCCTGTCGTGTTCCCCTCCCCCCTAGGATCCGGGGTGACCCCTCGGGTCGTGTCACCCTCCTGCCCCCCCCCCAAGGATCTGGGGTTTCTCTCCTTCCCCCCCCACCCACCCCAAGGATCTGACTCCCTGCCTAGAATCTGGGGTTTAGCCCCTGCCCCGGAATCTGGGGTCCCCCCCAGGAGGTGGGGCCCTGGCAGCCCCCAGCCGTTCCCTCCAAGCTGGGCAGGGTTGCATCTCCCCCCCCCTTTAGCTGGGGGGAGCACTTGGATGTGTTGGGGTCCCCCGGTTTGCACCTCGCTGAGGTTGGGCTTTGTCTTCTTCACCAGGCTCCTGCCACGGGAACTCCGTGGAGAGGAAGATCTACATCCCCCTCAACAAGACGGCGCCGTGCGTTCGCCTCCTGAACGCCACTCACCAGATCGGCTGCCAGTGTGAGTACAGCCACGGAGCCCCAAAGCTGCTCCCGGGGGGGGGGGGGGGTGTGCACTGAGGAACAGGGTACAACGCTGCTGAGCTGCCTTGTTCAGCACCATCTGTGTTCCTCACACTGCTTGCTGTCTTTTCCAGTCCTACTCCAGTAATGCTGACCTGGTTCAGCTAAATTGGGGGGTAGAGACCTTAGGAAGTCTGTGTTTCCTCGCCCTGGAAAACCCAGGGCTAGGCAGGGAGCAGCGTTTTCAGCAAATGCAGGTGGTCGCGTGCAGGGTAAAGCCAGTTCACCCCACAGGCTGCTCCTTGCCAAGCCAGCACCCCAGGTAGGAGGCAAAGCCATGAGCCCTGCTGAATTTACAGCCTCCTAGAGAAACAGGCAGGGAATGAATAACTGACAAAGTGGCATATGAAGGGCCTGGAGGGTTTGGTTTAGCTGCTTGTGCAGCGCTTGTTACCTTTGGGTTTTGTGCCGTGAAGATGCAGGAGGTAGGGCTGCTTGGCTGCTGAGAACAAGGAGGAAGATGAGGGAGCCCAATTCAAACAGCGCTCCTTACAGAAAGGGCAACCTCTGAGTCAGGGATTTGTTAATTTGTGATTGAGTTTTGTTTCCTTAGCGAGCCACTCCCTGCAGCAGAGGCTGTCAGCTGCCACTGCAGGGCAGCACAGCTGCACTCAGTCCGCCTGATAGCACAGGGTGTGGGCTCCCTGGCTCTTCTGCCCTCTGATGTGAGCCTGGTGGTAGTGCAGACACCAGCACCCAATCCTTTCCCAGTGCTGTCCCAGCCGCGGGCAGTGAGTAGCAACAACTGTTTTCCCTAGCTGTGGGGGTTGTTTTTATCAGTAGAGACTTAGGAAAGGGCTTCGTTTTCTTGGGATGGGGTGAAATGACAGGCAGATGGACCTGCCAGGCTGCTAGTCCCCTGTGCTGCCTTCTCTGTCACCTCATGCTCCTCTGGGCCTCAAGTGGGGCTGTCTTTGAGCTCTCCATTTTGGAATATGCAACCTTTGATGATGGTCAGCACAAAGCTGCTTCCGTGACTGTAGTCCTCAACTTGGGTCCTGTCTTCTCTGCACGATTTTCTGTCTCTGGGCCTCCGTTTCCTCCTGGGTCATGCCTAATTTCCTCCGGTCACAGGAGACTTGTAATGCTCAGATAGCTGAAGTTCCTTCAGTGCTTTAGTGGGCTTAAACAAAAGATGCTTTCAAGGCTTGGGTGCTTATTTCTGTTACTTCTTGAACTGTGCTGTTCACTTTTTTTTTTTTTTCTAAAAACCGTTCTGTCCTATTCCAGCGAAATGGTGCCACTTTACCACATTGCTTCCTCCCAGCCTCTTCTGACAGCTCTCTTAGCCATGCAGCCCTCCTGTTTTGGGGTTGTTGGGGTGTGAAGGGGTCATGGTGAGACACCAAGGGCGCTTTCTCTTTCTGCAGCCTCCATCAGCGGGGACACGGGAGTGATCCACGTGGTTGAGAAGGAGGAGGACCTCAACTGGGTGCTTGCTGATGGCCCGCACCCACCCTACATGATACTGCTGGACGGGAACCTTTTCAACAGGTCAGTCATCAGCACTTATCTTCCCCAGGAGTGCCCAGAAGACCAATTCTGGGACAAGCAATCTAATTTTTCAAGTGAGAGATGGCAAAATCGTCCCTGACTGCACTGCTCCGAAGCACAATGAGGGTGGAACGTGTATGTTTTCGTGGTGTTTTACTGCCTGGAATTATTTATTCATAAATAGATAGTTTGGTTGTGAGAAGAGCTCTTCTGCACTGTGTATTTTCTTACACCACGTTCATTGCTGTAGCTGTGCCTGTAGTTTATTAAACAAAGTGGCTAACGTTTGTCGCATCTCCTGGGCAGAGCAGGAAAGAAGTGGTTGAAATTTTCTGTTTGTCGCCATCTTATGTGCTTCAGAGAAGATGAGCAGAAGATGAATCAATGCATTGATTATTCTGATCATAAGCATAACCACGTGCTCGTGTAGTATGTCAGCAGTGGCATTTCATGGATTGTAACCCTTCATTAATGAATTCACAATTTCATTCCTTTCTCTGTTCCAGGAAGGTGCTGATGCAGCTGAAGGGAACCTCCCGAGTGTCAGGCCTTGCCGTGTCCATTGCCAAACCTAACCCTCCCCAGGGGTTCTCTCCTGGTTTGAAGTGCCCCAATGATGGGTTTGGTAAGGAAATGTGAAGACTTTTTTTCTTGCTGGGAGGAGGAGGAGGAGGAGTTCCTTTACGTTGTAAGGTCAAAGCAGGGATTGTAGAGGCCACGTGAAATTGTAGCTTCACTTTTGTGTCAAAATTGTGCCCAAGATAACATGCTCGATAATTCCTTTTGAAGTAACTGGTCTGATCTGGAACCTCATCAGTTCCGAGCAAGGGCTGGGACTGATGTTTGAGGGAAGACTGTTGGATAAGCTGGCTAAAACAGTGTTAAGTCACTAAGTGTTGAGCCTGGCCAAGGTTTGCTGCAACATCTTTTTCTTTCAGGTGTGAAACTTGTACTTTTTCCACACCTGCTCATTCCATTTCTGTAGATTGCATGGAGCATGAGTTAACCTCTCTTTTGGGGCCAGTTACTTTTTTCGATCCATTCTGCCTCCATGGATTCCCCAGGAGGTTTCAGTTAGGTTTTCATTTCGCTGTTTTTTCATGCAGCGAGTTTACTATCTTTCAATTTCTGGGGAGAAACTACCTTCTGTGGTTTGCACAAAACTTCCTTCTCAGCCGTGAAGGATGCCGTGTAAACTCCTGAGATACGATTGGTGTGCTGGCATTTGTTGTCTCTCTGCCTTCGTGTTGTTTGCACAGTATCTAGGTGTTAAAACAATTGGCACATTATGGATGCCTTAGGGGTACTTCCAGCACATGATGAGCTCAGAAAATGCCGGTTTGTATGTTCCTCCTTTTGAAGTATAATGTTTCTCTGTGTGCCTCCTCCGCTCTCTCAGCATGTGATAAATGCTCGCTGAGTGCTCCTGCCAGCCTCCTGGCATGTGATGGCTTCGAGCATGCACGTTTCTTACTCTCCCTGCGTGGCACAGTGCTCAGTCTCTGCCACTCTGCCGCATGCAGTGACCAGCTCCATCTCTAAGCTTTGTCAGCTGGTTCCCTAGCCCATAATGGTGCTCATTCAGTATTTGCTGCTATTTTCTCAGCAGGCCCTACCTTTCCTGCAGGCTGTTACTCTCTCACAGGCTCAGATTTGCCCATTTCTTTCTGTTTCCAGGTGTCTATTCCAAAGATTATGGCCCTCAATATGCGCACTGCAATACGACTGTGTGGAATCCTCTGGGGAGTGGGATTTCATATGAGGATTTTGACTTCCCTATTTTTCTACTTGAAGATGCCAACGAGACTCAAGTTATTAAGCAGGTACTTAACTTCCTCAACGAGTGGGAGAGGGGAACTGCCACCCAGCTCAGGAAGGGGGGCAGAAGTTGAGGTAACTCAGCTTAGAAGTCAAAATCTACAGTAAAAACTTCTGGTCCAATTTTATAGGCAACTCACCACGCTATTAGAAAAACGCTAAGTTTTGTGGTAATTTTTATTTCTGTCCAGTGTTATCAAGACCATAATGTCCCTCGTGATGGATCTGGCCCTGAGTACCCTCTATGTGCCATGCAGCTTTTTTCCCACATGCATGCTGTCACCAGCACTGTTACATGCATGAGACGCAACTCCATCCAAAACACGTTCAGCATTAACCCAGGTGAGCAGATTCGTCTCTCCTTGTCTTGATAAGTCTGGTGGTAAAAATCCTAGAGAAATACAGTTTTGCAAAAGAGAGAAAATTATAAAGTTTCCTCAAAGGCTTGCTTCCTGGCTGAGCCTTTTCAAAATAAACAATTCAAGTGGGAAGGAATTTGGGGGTATGTTTGCCATCAGTTTGGAAAATATGTAGAGATGCTGGCTGAGAAAGACACCTACTACCTGCTACGTAGATCATTGAGAATGGCTCTGATATCACTACTGCAATAGGCTGTGTGTATCTGAATCGAAATCCTGGTCCTGGTGAATGTTTTGTTGGTGACTTTGCTGGAGCCAAGACTTTCCCCCAGATGGGCAGAAGTTTGCTCTTGTGATAGTGCCACTGGTGAGCTTCAGCTGACCAGAGGGATCATTTCTCACTTATCTCTGCTGTAGTCTCTACTCAAGCAACGTTGTTTCTGCTTCCTAGAGACCGTATGTGATCCGCTTCTTGATTACAATGTGTGGAGCACCTTGCAACCTATCAATTCCTCTGGAAAAGTCGATCGTGAGAAGGAAGTTATCATTGTCGCTACACGAGTAGGTATCTCCTTAATATTGCTTTGCAGAGAGGGTGGCTGGAAGGATTCTGGGAAGATATGAGTTTTGGGTCTTATGAGAATATACTCCCCTTACATATTTTAATTTCTTCCCATGTTCCAGAACTTTTAGATCTGACTGGTAATTGTGTTTCTAGGAGCCTTTTAGTTGGTGGGTTTGCATATTGTTTCAATAAAAGGACATGTGGGTTTTGTTTCTGTCTGTATCCCTATGTGAGACTTTTTTCAGCATTTCTTTCGGTGATGGGAAGTCTTTACGGAACCAGACGAGTAGAAATAATTATGGTGTCTGACATGCTTTCCTAAAATACTTCACGTGCTTGAAACATGTTGAAGAGGGAGAGAGAGCATGGTTTGCTTGTCTATATTGATGGGAGAGACTGAATCACATGGAAATTTTGGTGTGTGTCAAGCAGTGAGTCAATGTCAGAGCTGAGAAAGAAATTTACTTCCCTGTCTAGCAGTCTGTTTTACAGTCACTTTCCACCCTTCAGAGATACAAGTTCAAAACTCCTTTTTGTCACCAGCATGGAGGCACACGCTGCATGTTGGTGCTAACAGTGAAACTGCAGCACACCTGATAGCATTAGTTTTCAGGTCAGGGCTGAAGGGTGTTGGCAGTGCTCTGAGACCTCAGGACTACAAAAATTACTCATTTGGTATTTGAAGTTCCATTAGGCACGGTGCTTTGGTTCTTCCCTTATCAGTAGGGTGAGTGGGATAAGAGGAGTGACAGATTTGCTTTCCTGTTACAGTATTTGTCTGTCTGTTTGCAGAATTCTTAATGCCTGCTGTTCATGCTTGCAGATTGACAGCCATTCCTTCTTCTGGAACATTGCACCCGGGGCAGAGAGTGCCGTCTCCTCTTTTGTGACCCACTTGGCTGCTGCTGAAGCTCTTCATAAAGCATCAGATGTTCATTTGCTACAAAGAAATGTAATGTTCACCTTCTTCCAAGGGGTAAGAGCAGCAGCATCACTCCACCGTTTGGCTTGTTCCTAGATAGCAAATCAGCCCTTGGCTCCCTGCAAATGAACTTTTTCCTAGTCTTTGTGCAGTCGTTTATCTGCATCCCCACACCATAGTTCTCTCTGCTCCCCCAGTGAGAACAGGATCTTAATTGCACTGGGATAACAACAGCAGATGGGGCTTCCAGTGGGGCAGTTCTGCCCCACGGTTCATTCTGGTCGAATAACTCAAACTTTGCTTTCCCTCCTGTCTCTTCCCAAGGTTCCTCTCTATCTGTCTGTTCTCTGCCTCCCCCATTCAGGATGAATTGCAATGGCTAGGCTTTAAATCCTGAAATGAAGCCCAGAAAAAGCTAGATTAAAAATATATGTGTTGACAGCAGCGAAATGTAGTTCATTTCTGAGAGCCCAGCACTGGAGCTGGCAGCTGTGGAAAAGCAGAACAAGCTTGTGGAGGAGGGACTGATGGCCAACAGCTGATGTTCCCCTGAAGGCATCTGCATTGATGGCTTCTTTTGTGCAGCTTTGTGAAACTGGCTCCCACAGCCCCATGCTGTGGCCATGTGATTCCCTTCATTCACCCTCCCCAGCACATACATCCCTAGTCAGAATTTCGCTGGGGAGGCAAACATACAGCACGATGGAATGGACATTGTCTGTCGTGCTCCCAGGATGGAGGAGGAGTGATAAGACTTGGCTGTAAATTAGTCAAGAGGAAAGTCTGGTGGCTGGCTGACTTCACTGTCCTTTTCTGTCACGGAAATTCTCTTCTTCAGGGCATCTATTCGTGCCTAAGCAAAGCTCAGCCTCTTGCAATTCTGTTGACAGACTCGTTTCTGTCATCTTGCCTTCAATCCCGCCTTTTCCAGAGAAACTGATATCCCTCCTTTCGGGAGAGATTCATGTATTTAATTCCTGGAATGGAGGATTGCCCTCTTCCCTGACCTCCTATTCTGCTCTCCCAAAAACAAAGAGGAAGGCGTGTGCCAGAGTGGAGAGTGCAGTAACATTCCTCTACTGTTACTTGCAGTACCTTGCGAGTTGTAGGTACTCACATAAGCTCACTTTGTCTCTGTGCCCTTCTTGCTTGTGGCATCTAATAGCTGTCCCCTGAGTTTTTGCTGTTTGCCTTCATTTTTGTCCTTTGCCACATCCCTGCTTCCAATACCTTTGTCCCTGGGTCCAGGCACAATGTAATATTTCCTTTGGTATATGCAAGGCTATGCAGACCTTCAGAAATACTTGGTGCAGTAGCTGGCCCTTGAATTCTTTTTTTTTTTTTTTTCTTTTTTTTTTCCACCTCAGCTTCTCAAATAGTGCTGCTGTTTGTGCCAGGCAGCTATCCATGTGCTGTTCATGTGTGATTTATTTTTTTTTCTGTTGCAGGAGACCTTTGATTATATTGGCAGTTCACGAATGGTGTATGATATGGAAAAAGACAAGTTTCCTCTCCGTTTGGACAACATACATTCATTTGTGGAGTTGAATCAGGTGAGAGAGAAGTTAGGGGACCTTTTAATTCCTTATTTTTCTGTGATAATTTAGCTGTAGTTTTCCTAGCCAGCCTTCTGCCACTTCTGTTGTTTTTTCCCTCATCTGGACTTCCCTGCTCCAGAAGATTCCGTGATGTCCTAGGATGTGCTTAAGATGGTGTTTTGTTTTGTTTTTCCCTTGCAGGTGGCTCTAAGGAATGGCTCCGTTTTATGGATGCATACAGACCCCGTCTCTTGGATGAATGAATCTGTCCAAACACAGGTGATTGAAAGCAATCTGTAGTTGCTCACCTACCCAAAATGCTGTGGGATCTTTGGCATGCTACAAATGATCAGGATGTTAAACTACCCAGAGAAATTGCACATTCAAAAGAAGAGTGGAACAGTGCTTTTTCTCTTCTTGTTTCCAGGTTAGAAACCTGCTCGATATTCTGAGTAATAGCAGCGTGGGAGCAAATGTAACTTTGCAGGAAGTTGGATATTCGCAGCCTCTTCCCCCATCTTCCTTCCAGCGCTTCCTTCGGGCCCGGCACATCCCCGGAGTGGTCCTAACTGACCACCAGGCTGCCTTCCAGAACAGGTACTCCTCCGAGGTGGACAGCACAGGCTGGCCCTTGGCCAAAGGCAGCAGAGCCAGCAGAGGGCAGCCCGAGCTCCTGCAACGCCTCTGCCAGGAGCGTGCTGCCGAACATACATGTAGAGCGGCAGTCTGGGGGGAGCAGAGGAGCAAACGTGTGCCATGTAATTGAACAAGCGCAACATAATTATTCTGACAACCGAAAGAAATCCAGTTTTGTACAGAAAATGTTCCCCACAGCTGGCTGGGAGCCAGAGGTGAGCAAATGGCAACTGAGCGTGCCTAAGCCTCATCTGTTCTTCCAGAAGCTAGATGCTTTTTTTTTTTTTTTAATATAGCTTTCTATTTGTGATGGCAGAAAGCCCCAGGCATTGGAAAAGGGCACTTTGATTCACCCCACATGACCCTAATACAGCGTGTTCCTTGGGGATCTCCTGTTCCTCTTCAATTTTGGAAATGGGGATGTGGGGTAGAGGACAGACATCCCCTTTTCACTTTCTCTTCTTGCCTCCCCGCTTCATCCAAACTCTTCAGATTATCTCCTTGCCTTCATCTTCTACCTTTCCTTACTGTTACTGAGAATCTGTGGCATAATAAAGGGGAAGTAGCTTCACTTTTTTCCCTTTCAGCTCTGTCTGTGCTGCTTTGAAGGTGCAGGAAAAGCTGAGGTAAAGAAAAGCGCACCTCCTGGGTGCGTGACCATCTTCAGACTGGGGGGATCAGTCCCACATTGTCTAGGAATATCAGATGCGTAGCCCATGCAGTGGGCTTTCAGCCCAATTCCCAGTGCAGCTGTGTGTGCTACAGACACTTGGGTGTAAATCTCTCGTAGAGTTCACTTGGAATTCTTCACTGCCTTCAAGATAAGGCATTAATAAAATCCACTAGCATGATGTGCGTTAAAAGCTCTCTTCCCATGAGACCTTCTGCATGGGCTGTCCTTGCCTCAGTTTCTCTACCCATTTAATAGATTGGGCAGTTGCCCACTGGAAAGCTAATCACAGCTTGTAAATTGCTTGGAGATCCTCAGATGGGAGAAGCTGTGGAAGGGCCAAGTTAATTATAAAGCCTCATTAAATGGTTTAAGGAGCGTGTGGCAGGGCAGTGCTTTGGCAGGGCTATATCTCTGCTCCCAGGAGACTGCTCCCACTGTTTGCTTTAGGCACACTCTGAATTGAATTCCATGCCCTGTGGTTTCTTTCTGCCCCTCCCCAACCTCTGTTTGCCTTCTTCTTTTCAGATACTACCAGAGCATGTACGACACTCCAGAGAACATCCGGATGCAATACCCTGAGGGGCTTAGCCCCGAGGAGACCTTGGAGTATGTCACAGACACAGCCAAGGTTCCTACTCTGCATTTTCTTCAGCTGCTCTATATGGGATGGGTGGGGCTTTGGGTAGGGACAGATCACAAGGGGGATCATGGGGAGAGGGGGAAAGCTGTTTTCAAAGAAGACAGAAAGAAATGAGAGTACTTCGTACAGTTACAACGGCAAAAGGCACTCAGATGCTAGCACGATGCAAGCATTTCAATGGACGTGTAGGTTCTGGCGTGCTCTTCCTTGTTTTGCTGTGTCTGCCTATCTTGATTAACACCGAGCGCTCTTCCTTTGCAGTCCCTGGCAGAAGTTGCCACAGTGGTCGCCCGTGCTCTCTACCGGCTTGCAGGGGGAGCCAACAACACCTCTGCTATTCAGGCAGATCCAAAAACGGTACGAGCAGATGGAATTGAGTCCCTGGCATCTATGATGAGCCCTCACGTACTTCCCTTCTGTCTCTGTTTATATGTGTTTACACAGCATGCTGTCCTGTCTGTTTCCATGAGGGCTTTGCCTCTCCCCCCTTCTCCCATTCCCCACCACGGCTGAATGAAAAACTTTTCACCTTTCTCTAGTTTCTTGCCTCTCAGTCTCAAGTCAGACATTAAGCTCCGTGAGCCTTCTACAAGCAGAGCTCCTTTATCCTTGTTTCACAAAGCAGAAGAGGAAATAGGTGAAATGGCAATCGGTGCCACAGGGATCAGCTAAGGAGTCAACAGATCTGGAATCAAACCCAGCTTTCACAGCTCAGCCCTGTATTATATGAAGTTGTGACTCCTTTCCTGTGCTCTTGGTTCTTGGAGTGGAAATAATTTTGAGAGGTGTAGCTATTAAGATGCTTTGCTCTCTCCTCTTTGTATAAACCAGTTTCCATCTCTTTCCAGGTTACTCGAATGCTGTATGGGTTTCTGATTAAAATGAACAATTCCTGGTTTCAGTCCATCATTAAGCCTGACCTTAAAGGGATTCTTGGTAAGAGCAACACAGGGAAGAACATGGGGATGGGTTTGACCCCATATGTTACCTGGCAGCTTTCTAAAGCTCCACAGTAACGCTGTCTGCTTCTGGCAATCTCCCCGTCAATCCCATTTCTCTGACTCTTCCAGGTGATGTTCCCCAGCACTACGTCGCTGTTTCCAGCCCTGTGAACACCACTTACCTTGTGCAGTATGTTCTGGCCAACCTCACGGGCACTGTTGTTAACCTCACCAAGGAAGAGTGTTTGAACCCTGATAAAGCACCAAACACTGAGAAAGAAGTAAGTGCCGTCAGAGTGGGGTGGGACAAGAACACATCTGTTGTCTGGTTTGCTGGTTTTCTGCCTTTGAGGGAAGGTAGTCAGGAATGCTTTCCACTTCCATAATCACATATAGGAGAATTCATTCAACTCCTTCAATAAGGAAGCATTTTGAAGCCCAGAGGACTATGTGAAAGGATCCCCTTGCAGTGAGAACCCTCTGTAAAACCCTCTATCTCTTTCCAACGAGAGGCAAGATTCCAGAACAAGGGCATAGTCTGGTTATTTGCTAGTGCTCTGCTGGTTCTTACTGCCCTGTTTTCATTGCAGCTGTATGATTATGCCTGGGTGCAGGGTTCTCTGGACCCTAACTCAACAACACGAGTCCCCTACTGTGTTCGGTCAACTGTTCACCTAACCAAAGCGCTCTCTCCTGCCTTTGAGCTGAGGCAATGGGGATCTACAGAGTATTCCACATGGACAGAGAGTCGGTGGAAGGAGATCCGCGCCCGGATATTTCTGGTAGCCAGCAAGGAGCTAGAGGTGAGTTTGTGCTTGTGTGAAAAAGAAAGAGGGAAAAAAATGTGACTAGGCCAAATCCAAAGGTCTTTGAATAACATCTGACAGCTGGAGAAACAGTTCAGTTTGTTAGATCGTGTGCCCTTATCGTAGGTGAGTTTCCCAGCTAAGAAGCCAGGCTCTGCGCCTTGCAAATGGGACAACCCAGAGTGTATCACTGGTGATAACCCTGCCACCTCCAGCCAGTTGGGGGGTAATAACCTAGTCACTGAGGCTGAGACAGAACAGAATAATCAAGAATCCCATGAGCAGGCTGAGGTCTGTGAATAAAAGATTCAAGTAATGGGATTCTCAGTCCTCTCCCCATGTACAGGAGGCCAGACCAGTGAATCAGCCTTGCTGCTGTTTGAATCCCCTCTTGCCAGAACAGAAACAACCTTTGTAAAAGCCTTCACAAGTGAGAACTGTGTTGGTTCAGTGTCTCAGATTCAAAGCAGCCTTTAGCTGGGTGTGATGCAGCTGAAGTGCCAGCAAAACACATGTTAAGTGTGCGGTCCCTTTGGGCCTGGCTGCCCTCTGGTTAGCTGTTAATGATGTTGTGTGCCCTGCCAGGACAGCTCCGGAGCGCACAGCCTTCTTGTCATCATTTCCAGCAGTAAACCACCCAAAGGCCCTGCAAGCCCAGGCAGTTGTTGCATCTTTCTGATGGTTATTTGCACTATGAGTAACTTATTTGTGTGGCACTGGACCTTTTTAGCTCTCTCAGGCAAGCACAATGTCCTGCCCGTGTCTCTTGCCCCATGTCACAACCTGGTGGGTAGTGGTACCCTTGAAATGCATGTTTTGAGCCCAGCCATCCCTGAAGTGCTGATGGAAAATGTGTTGTGGGAGCTGGAGCATCACAGGAGTGCCTGGCCAGTGGATGGAGGCTCTTCTGTGATAACCAGGGGAAATTGGGAACAGTAATCCTACGTGCAAGAAGGGTTGACAGCAAGGAACCCAATGAGGCCTTAGACTGGTCAGGCACTTAAGCTCTGGGAAACACGATGAGCAGGAGGTAATCTCAGTTATGCAAAGGTTATTGACAGATGTTGATTCTGCCAGGAGCTGTGCTTGTTGAAGGCATTTACAGTTCCTTACTGGGGGATATGACAGTTCATTCAGGAGTAGCCAAAGCATCTAAATTTGTCTAAGTTTGCTAAAATTCTTTGCAAACTATGTGGACTACTCCAGTGACTTTGACACGTGATATATTCTCTGTTATCAGTCATAGCTTTCTTGCCTTTTCTCTAAACATTTGTGTGCACTATTGATAACTGCAGAGAAAGCTGATTTGATCCTGCTTGGCAGTCACTGTTCCTTTTGTCTAAGACTGTAAGGTCGTCAGGGTTTGTTTTTATTTTACTGTGCATAGTGCCTCAGGAGTGAGAGCTGGTCTCTGTGACAGGGACCCCACTGGGTACAAATTCTGTGAGATGCTGCAGGTCTGTCTTTGTTATGACAATGCTAAGTATTTCTCATCCCTTCCTAGATAATCACTTTGGTTGTGGGCATTGCCATTCTGGTCTTCTCCCTCCTCGCCACACATTTTATCAACGCCAAAGCGGATGTACTTTTTAGCATCCCTCGGGACCCTGGGGCTGTGGCTTACTGAAGATGCTCTCAGGGTTTGAGAAGTCTTAGTCCTTGGATTGCAATTGTCGAAGACGAAACTACACTGGAATGCCCCTCTCCCTGGGCAGGGACACAAATGGTTCGCTCCAGAGCTTCCACGCTTGGGTTCTGGGGACTGAGCCCCAACACGTAAGAGACTTTCCCAGAAAACTGTGCCGACCAAGCCCAAAAGAAATCGTGACTGAGAAGTTCCCAAAGCCTTTTGTTTTTAATTTGTCCTTACATCTGAGCAACTTGAGATGATTGGTCCTGAGTGCCACCGAGACGACAACGTGATGGATATGTTCCCTGAAGGAGGGCAAGGGTGGAAAGGGTAAAGGTGTTTTCTCTGGGATATGTGTGGACCAGCAGATTTCCGTGGTGTCTGATAGCACGGGTTGCCTGTTCATGTCCAACAGTTGCTGTGAATCTGTGTATATACTACAATGCAGGGAGGGCAAGGTGTGTTTAACAGATGATTAGATGTAAAATGTCCTTTTTTTAATGGTGCAATATTTTCTGGGTTTTGTATATATATAAATAGTTCTGTTTAATTAAAAAAATCTCCGCTTACAAATTAACCCATTGCCTGCATTGTCTTCAGTTGCTGCCAAAACGACCAAAACTGCTGGGTGTTGCAATGTGTTGGGAGGAACAGCATTTGTCTGATTTGGTTTTTGACTCAAAATTCTTTCTACAACTGGATGAACGAAAGCCACGGTGCCCTCTGGCAGGACAGGGAGTTAACTCACCACTGCTCAGACCGTAAGCTCTCCAAGGCAGGGATGGCTGGACACTCCATACGGTGCCTTGATCTTGATTGATCTCTAGGTGCTGGTATAATAAATATCTTTTCTAAATTGCATGCTCACACATTGTTCCCTTTGATGCTATTGCTTAGCACGCAGCAAGACTGGGCTCTGAGGGCCAGCAGTCACGACTGACCAGGCTCTCAGATATTCCCAGTTGTTCCTTTTATATGAAAATTCACCTGTTCTTCGGCAGTCTCGATTCAGAGATGCGATAGTGCTGTTGTCCAAAGCAAGGAGCTCAAAAACAGGTAGAGAGGATTAATCACAGAAATCAGAGCTGACTAGCACTAAAGCAGGCATCATTTTCCCTTCCCTAGAGGACCATGATGCCTTATTGTGTTTAAGTCTTTTCTCAACTAGACATAAACTCTGGAGTTTTAAAGTAATTCAGACCTTGTACTTTCGGTGCTTCCCTGAGGGGAGACTTCTTCCACTTGCTAATACATCTTACTATCAGGAAACTGTTCCTGATACTTGGTGGAATGCTTCTGTGCCTGATTTATTTTCATTTCTTCTAGCAATGCCGAAGAAACTCATATCTCAGTTTAAACGGAGGTATCTTTTCTTTATAATAAGGATTTTCATGGCCTCTAACTCCTAATCTTTGGGCAGAAAAATATCAGTTCCCTCAAATTATCCAAGTAGGCTATTTCTGTGCTTGAAAGTGCTTTGGGTGAGATAGAGGACCACAAAACAACACGTGATCTGACAATTTTTTGAAATATGTTTTTCGCTTCATAAGGTAAGTTTGTTTTATTTTCTTCATGAATCAAAATGCAAATGCGAAGTTGTGGGTGTAGCAGAGCCATGTGAAGAGGCGGTGGGCTCAGAGATGGCTAATCAGCAATGTGGGTCTATATACACAAGGTTCTTGATAATTTTAAAATTATAAATGCTTCTTTAACATACTTTCCTCTCTCTCTCCTTTCAAACCTAGATTCTGTGCTTGGGGCTTTTTTTTTTTCTACTGAAGGCTTCTGGTTGGAATTACTATTTATTTTTTTCCCTCTCCTTGCTCATTTTCCCCGTACAAACAGAAATAAACCCTTCTACCACTCCCAGCCCCATTTTCCACTCCCAGCTTTTTGTTCAGAGCTGCTCTCTGGCGAGGCGAACAAACAGCTGCCTCCGTTGTCTGTGCCTACGCCGCTCCTCGGATGGCCAACAGGTCTCCCCTGTGGACAGTGCAATGAGCAACCCTCCTATCAGTGGCTGACAAGAGGAAGGGAGAAGCAAGGGGGCTAGGCTGGCAGGCGCTGCAGCAGAGACACATTTTCCCTACCGCTGCCAATGCTGGAGAACACCAAAAGTCTTCGCTTGACTGTCAGCCCAAAATTTACCCTGAGCTGGGGATTTGCGTGTCCTTCAAACTCCTGGTGCCAGCAGTGTCGCTGAGCGGAGGGGTAGAAGGAGAGGCAGTAGCCATCAGTGTTTCCAGCCCTCCTCATTGTGTTTTGCCATGGTCAGTAAATTCATTTTGCTCAGCTGGCTTTTGATGATCAGGCTTGCGCTGCTCGGATCTGAGCCTTCCCTCCTCTGGGGAATTGGGCCTGAGTGTAGGATGAAAGGGGGTGGGGAAGAAATAGGATTGCTGGATTCATCTGGGAAGTAAACGAGCTACAAGAGTGAGTCACTCTCCCCGTGTTTCTCTCCCCTGTCCTTCCCCTCACAGTGCCCATTCTCATTGGTGACACAAAGTCAGCTCCTGCCCTGTTTGACAGGGGCGAGGGGATGCTCTTGAGACCTCGAGGTGAACAGTACTTGAAACACAAAGATGTTTTGTTGAAGTAGAGCTAATGTTGGTGAAAGGAGCTGCTTTGTGCGTCGTGGAGAATGAAATCGCATTTTATACAGAAACAGCACCATGCAAAAAGGTCTTATGTTCACCTGCATCCCTCTCCAGATCATAAATGGGGCAAAGCCGGGAGGAACTGGGATCTCTGACCTATTCAGTCATTTATTCTCACTCCTGATCTTCAAACAAAGAGCTGACAGTGGATTTGGGAGTGCTCATTCCCCTCCGCTGGGACCGGGAAGGCCTTTGCTGCTTTTGTGTATGGCTACTAAACCGCTGCCCCTTAGGGAATTGCTGTCTGCTGGTTTAAGCCTGGAGACGGTGTCTCAGCCCTGAAAAGGTTCACTCTTAAGCCATCCTTTCCATGCCTTCAGTCTGAGCGCAGTTATCCGCAGTAGATGCATTTTCTCACTTTAAAAATGAAACAGCCCTGGCCCCCTGTTTTTATCTTCCTTTATAAGGTACGGTAGCAGCCTTTGGGGCTGGGTTGCCCATCGCTAGTTCCTCCTGCCCGCCCTGATGTAACAGCAGCTGTCCTCAGCTGCACGAGCCTTAAAGTTGATAACTCCCCTGATACGCTTTTCTCCATCACTCCAGAGATCATGTGCATTAATTAGAGCATCCCTAATGCTAATAAGCAACGGGGAATAAGTATTTCCTCAGGACGTGGAAAGTAGTTGGAGTGTTGCCTTAAATGTAGATTTTTCTTTGCAATAGCAACGAAATTACTGAGTTTTGAGGTGCAACTGCGTGCGTTTTGACGGGTGCTGAATGAGGTGGAGTCTTGGTGGCAGCCTTTTCCAGGCAGTGATGGCAGAAGAACCATCCTTTTCCCCATCCTTTCCCTCTCCCCCTTTCGTGCTGTCTGCTGTGCTTCAGATGGCTGCACAAGGCGACAGCGCAAAGCTGGCGGTGTGGCCTTCTTTGAGGTAGGCTGATGCAAGCAGGATAATTCCCCTTGTTCAAAGCCTGCTTTCTGTGATAATTAGATAAGTTTGCATGGGAAATTATGCAAAGCATATGGAAAGCAAACAACTTGTCTGGTCATCTTTTGAAGCGAAGACTTTGAGCTGCCTCTTGGTCTAGGGAAGGAAGCAAACACCGTGTGTCTGATGTAGCTGGTCCAGGAGGACATAGTCCGGTGGGGAAATGATTCACAGGAACACTCCAGAAATAGCTGTTTTCTGGCTTTGACAGACTTCTTCTAGCAAATGACTTACGATACTCTCCCAGCTGACTAGCAGAGCCAGCAGAGGGGACAAAAGCTCACTCCGGTGCAGCTGCTGCATACCAATCAAGTTCAGGTACTGGGGAAAATGCTTTCTTCTGCCTCTCAGACTTCGGCTTGTTGCTCCAAAGCACGAGGACTTGACTTTCTTCCAGTACTACATTTTGAGGTTGTTTTACATCATTCCTGGTCTGACCTGTTCTTCCTGATGCTTTTAGATGCTGGGTAGCTTTGAGTTCTGTCCAAGCACTTGGCATCCTTGGCATTTTTTAGGCACTGAGTTCAGCAGGTCACTTATTCTGCTGGTTTAGTGGGATGGGGAGCCTGCAAACTTGCTCCTTTGCTCAACGCTTGACCAAAGGAACAGGAGAAAAAGGAGAAAGCAGCTGAGCAGCCCAAGAGCAAACTCACCCTCAAGGGATGGAGCCTGGGAGAAGCAAGTTCTGCGGCCTTCTGCCAGGGGAAAAAGAAGTGATGCAACTTCTAGCAAGTGTTGCCGAATTGCTCTTCAAAATAAACAGGCTGACGCCGGTGAGGGCTGGGGCAGCTGCTCCCAGGGGCAATTGCCTGTCTGCACCTTGCGCTCTTCTGCTGAAGGTGAGGGCTGCAGCTCTGTGCCTCTTCCCATCTCTCCTCCCTGCATCCAGCCCTGCTGGGCCTGGTGGTGGCAGGACAGCCCTGGAGAAGACAGAGGACAATGGAACCAGCTCTCCTGTTGTGCTTGGAGAGCAGCAGTTTGCTGCCCATCGTTTTGCTACGAAGCGCTGAGCCAGGAACAGAAACACAGGCAGCTCTGCCTCGCTCTTCTCCTGCCAGTCCTCGACTGTCCTCCAAAATCTGCTTCGTCCCTTTGTCTTGCTCAGCTCAGAAGTCCTGTCCGTACTGATATCCCCACACAGACTCCCCATCCAACTCCAACGCTGCCTCTGGTACTGAGATTGGTCGATAATCCAGGCAGCAATCTGAAGGAGCTCTCCCCACACCACCTCCAGCTACATCAAAGCCCAGACTGGGTTTTTTTTGGGCAGCCCCTCGCTCCTCTTGCTGAGGAGGGCAGCTGGCACATGCTGTCTCTGCCGCAGAGCCCCCAGGCATCTTGCTGAGACACTCCCCCACCACGCACACACACAATTTGCAAGCATCAATTTCCTCTCCTCCCTCCCCACGCAACTCTACCAGGGATTTCTGCACAAAAAGAAGATGCCACTGACTCTCTTGACCTCTGAACTCAGCTGCCTCCCAGGAGGCAGAGGGCTGGGGCTGAGCTCAGAGAGGAGGGTTTGCAGCTGCCCTTGTGCCCGGAGGGGGGAGACATATGGGGGTGACAGTCAATGAGACAAGGAGAAAGGAGAGGAAATGTGTGTTTTCTTAGCGCCCGGCCTCCCAGCTCCTGGGAACTTTATGGCTCTGGAATATTAAGAGGCAAGAAAGTTAATTAATACCCAGAACAAAGCCAGGGCTGTTTGGCTTCTGGGAGAAGGAAGTAGTGGAGACAGGAAGAAAAAAAATTGGTGTCTTCCCATATAATTTTTCTACGTTTTATCAGCAACTAAAATAGAGATGAAGCTGATATGAGGATGAAGGGTATGATTTTGGGGACCAAAGAAAGAGGCTTTGTGACAAAGGGCAGGAAAGTTTGCTCTGGTGGGAGATGAGCGAGCTGTAGGAACCGCTACCGCTGCCTTATTCAAGCCGGGGACTGAACCTGGGACTTCGCAGAGAGCCCTTCATGGTATCGTTCTCTCCATCACTTCTCCAGGAAGTCACCATTTCTCTTACTTGAGCTGAAACTTCTGCTCTCCACATTGCATCCTTCCTCTCCAGGCTGCCCAGCATCTGCTGCCTCGCCTCTTCCCAGCGCTGGAGCCCAGCATCTGCGCTTTGGGCACCAGCGGCTGCTGCTGGCCGGCATCAAGCTCCCCGCAGATGGCCCTGCTGGGGATGTCATTCCCCTCTTTGCTTGCCCGTGATGGCCAGCATTGCAGTGGGGTTGGGTTCAGCTCCCAGTTCAGCTATTGCCAGCTTTGACACCTTGCTCAGCATTTAGAGATACCGAGGCATTGTTCTATGCACAGCTTTGAGGTATATTTGGGCAGCCAGACTCTGTTTTCACAAGTGGTAGTGGCTTAGGTGGGGACCAGTGAAGGGAGAGCGTTTAGCCTTAACTCCCAGATAAATAGGTAGAGAAAATCTGCCACCCACTTGCTTTGTGAACAAGTTCTACCTCTCTGCCTGACTTTGAAGTTGCTCCAGATCTCTCTGGGGTGGGCCTGAGCCCATCCTTTGCCTACACAGACTGGTCCGTGGACCACTAAAGGGGCTGTGGATGTAGCGGAGCCTTTATGTGATGCTGCTGCTGTCTAAAGGACACGTCTGGGACTGCATAGGAATCATTTCATACAAGAAGCCAACCTGGGAAAGTGTTTGCTTGAACAAAAATAAGCAGGTGGGAAATGCAAACGAGAACCCTCTGTCTGCACATCCCTCACCCCTTCGTGCAAGGATCACGGGGTGCGGTATGGTGATGGTGGGGGCTGCCTGTCCTTGCCCAGGACACTCAGATGTGGTGGTGGAGGCAGGTGTGCAGCATGATCTGGCTCTAAAGCTCGAGGAAACTGATGCAAAGAGACTGCACGGTCTTTTTTCTTGAGTCAATGAAAGCTGTAAGAGAACCCAGGGGTCCTGTGTCGCTGCCTCGTGTTCTATCCAGCAGCCTGCAGTGGCTCTCCAGGGCTTCTGCTGCCACAGTGGTTGACAACTGCTTTCTGTGTTGTACCCATGAGCAGCAGTGAGTCCAGCTGAAGGAGTGAAGGCAGCTTAGCTCAGGACAACCATCACAGCAAGCAGAGGTCGTTGGCTGGTGCCCAGCAGGCATCTGAGTCTAACATGTGTTTAAAATCGGGATCTGAATGCTACAAATAGCAGTGCCGTTATTGCCAGGCTGGATCATGCCCAGGGTCCATATCTGCTGTTGTCTTTGTCTCTGACAGAGACCAGCAACTGCTGCTCCTGGGAAAGGCACAAAAGCACCTGGAGTGACCTCGCATCCCAGCTCCCAACCGTGCAAGACCTGGGCACCTGATCCCCATGCTCAGTACCGTTGAAGCAGTCCACCCCAGCTCTGCTCAGCCTCGTCCTCTCTCTGTGTGCAGCAAGAAGGCCCAGTCAGATTTTCCTACTGCAAGCCTGGGCCTCTGTCCATCTGCCTGTCCATCAACCAGCCAGTTGTGTGCATACCTGGAGAAAAATGCTGGGGCTGGAGGAAACGGGAGGTAGTTTGGAGAGGTGGTGCTAGGAGGAGATGATGGTGCTAGGAGGAGATTTTGCCACCACCTTCTGTTTAGTGACTCAAGCTTGCTCCTTCACAGCCTGCCCTGTGCTCCTGGGGCCCTGTCCTTTTATCTCCGTGCTTTGTCCAGCCTCTTTCACCTGCCTGTCCAGCCCGTGCGTGGTGCGATCACTCGGAGGAAGCAGAGGATGAGGCAGGGACGGAGGATGCTGCTTAGGACCTACAGCGCTGTGCTACCCAGGTGATCTTTCCCCAGCGCCAGCACAGTTCTAGCAGCGAGGTTTCTGGGGCTAATCAAGATCGACATACAAACAGAGCAGCATCTCTGCATCTCGGAGCCAGCAGAAAGGGAGAAGCAGATGGGCTAGAGGAGGCAGGGAGCTGCTGCTAAATGGATTGATGGAGAGGCCTTTAAGAGAGATGGATTGGAGAGGGAGCCGCTGGAGGAAAGGGCCGGGGCGGCCACGCTGCGAATGGGGCAGGGGCCCAGGGAGATGATGGGAAGGGAGAAAGGCCTGCAGATAACAGATGGATGGACACAAAGACTGGAAGGGAAGAGAGGGACAGATGGACAGGCAATAGAGAGAGTCAGGAGAAGAGAGGGATCTGAACGTAATTAGATTGGATCCGATTATGACAGACTCGATTAGAGCAATATTATGATCAGGAGCTTCTGTCGCTATTTGGCTTTTAGGGGGGAACAAAGCCAGAGAGCACGTGTGGAAGGGGGACAAGCAGAGGCAAAGGGAACTGGGAAGGATGAAAGGAAAGGGGCTCCTTGTGAAAGCTGTCAGTGGTGGTGGTGACAGATTGTCTAGTTATCGAGCACCGGGGCCGTCTGTCACCGACCGCTCACAAAACCTGCACTCAATAAAAGCCAGGGAGACAAAGGCGAGGAGAGGAGAGGGGCTATCGGAGCCGAGAGCTTCTGTCACGAGCCAGGCAAGCGTGCCCAGGGCGTGGGGTGTGCTGTGCAGAGCAGGGCCCTGCTGTTATTAGCTGGGCGCATGCACGAGGAAACACGGGGGTGCGCACAAACACGTGTGCTGAGAGGTGCTGGGCTGTTCCCTGCCACCCATGCTCACACATGCCCTGCAGCCCAAGTTTACACACTCACTTGTGCACACACAGCTTGCACAGCCAACCTGCATGCACCTGCAGTGGTGTGCTCTGCCACGCTCAGCCAAAAAAGGTTTTGAGCCCGGTGTTGGGAGGGCGGCATCACCCCGAGCGATGGCTCCTGTGCTGCTCAGGTGTTCCTGGGGTGCTGCTTCCCACCGAGTGCCTGCGAGGTGCCTGGAGCATCACCCAGCGGTGTCACGGTGTGGTCGGCGAGGCCGTGCACTGACTGCACGGAGCAGCCCGAGCCCTGCAGCAGTTGGTTGTAATGGAGCGCTGCAGCCCAGCCCTCTATGAACCATGCGTGTGCACACCTGGAAGAAGTGTAACGGCACCAAACTGTCACTCCAGGTGCTGGAGGGCCTCTTCTGCAGGGGATGGCTCAAAAACACCAGAAAAGGCTTTGCTGTGAGTGAGCAGCTGGGTCGTGACAGGAGCACAGGGGAGCTCAGCAGAGCTGTCTGAGTTTTGTTCTGCAGAGGGTCCCTGCTGGACGGGCAGGACGTGGTCCCACCATGTGCATGAAGATGCCAGTCCTCAGGGGCAGAAGTGGACACGTCCCAGCAGCAATGCTCTTTCCAGCATCCGTGAGTCATGGCAGGGATCTCCCTCGCGCTCTCCCACCCATCGTGCAGCCCCTCTCTGTATAAAAGTCCACAAAACTCTGGCTGGGTCTGCTCCAGCAGCCCAAGGGTTAAAGCTGCCTGTTTTCCCTGACAAGCAGAGGCCAGCGTGGTCCCCGGTGGCTTTGTACAATATGTCGCCTCATCTCCTGCCAAATGCTGCCTCTTGGAGCCTCTTTTCATACCTCGCCGTGCCCTCCCTGCACGCAGCCGGGAGGCCAGGAGCGGCATCCCCCGCGGGGGTCCCCGGCCGTGCCTCCTCCCACAGCTCATCCCCAAAACCCCTGGCTCGAGGTGGGCAAAGCCCGGAGGGCTCCATCCACTGGGGTGGGAGCCCTCCAGGACCCACCTCGACCTCACCCTGGCAGGTCAAGGCGAAGCTGGCGAGAGGTTTTTGAAAGTTGGCTGCGCTCCCGCTGCCATTCACCAGCTTCGTTTGCTGCTTGAATGCCGTGTTGAAAGGGAGGCCCAGGAATTCGGAGGGAAGGAGGGCTGTCTGCAGGCTCCGGCTTGTGGGCTCCTGCGATTAAGAAACCCGGTTGGTTTTGGTGAGGGATACCAGTTTCTGCCGGTCAGGAAGTTGGGAAATTGAGAAGGGAAGAACAAAGCCACAGGGTCTCTTGTTCTCCCTCCCCCAAATCTCATCGGTTTTTGGCCAGCCTTAGGATACCTGAAGCTCCCGAGTCCTTTCTGAGGAGGCAGGGAAGGAGGCAGCAGCCAAACTCCCGGGGACCACTGCTGCTCACGTGGGCTCTGAGCAAGGGAAGGTCGCAGCGGAGGGGGGAACTTTGGCTTTGATTGCAGGAGAAATGTCTTGAGGTTCTCGCTGTGTCGTCACCCTCCCATGAGACCCATGGCCATGGCTTCATCTTGGCGCGGCGGGGAGGAGCAGCCCTGCTGGTGCTCATCTTGCCCCCCACGAGCCCCTGCGAGCACAAGGGCTGCATCCTGCCCGCAGGCACATCTCACAGACGAGGAGCAGCCGAGCTGAGGGACATCCCCAGGTGAAGTCCTCCCTGCCGGCAGCGAAGGGGCCTTTGCGATCTCAGCTCTTACCTGCAGAAGGAGGAAGGCTGGGAGTCAGCTGAGGGCAGAGTTAAGGTGATGGCAGGCTGGGGCGGGGATCATCTGCTGTGCTTGTGTCACTGGGGCCATGCAGAGGGCTGTCCTGGCTGATCTCCCCCACCTCGGGGCTGAGCCAGGCAGCCCGTGTCCTTTGCAGGGGCAGGATGCATCTGCCTGAGCCTGGAGAGAAAAACTTGAGTGGGAGCCTGCTGAAAGGAGCAGGAACCTGCCCGCTCGCCTGGACGCTGCGGTGGCCACGAGGCCGGCACAGCCTGGGCCTGGCATCCCTGCGGGGAGGCTCCAGCAGCCAGCTTCGCTCCTTCCCTCCCCTCCTCCCCGAGCCCAGCCCGGCAGGATGCCCGGAGCAGCCCAGCATCAGCTGCAGCGAGAGGTGGGGCCCTGCTGGCGTCCTGGCAGGGGGAGAGGAGCTGGCCCTGGGGGTGGGCAGGCGAGACAGAGCAGAGGAGGGAGCAAGAAATAAATGCGAACAGCCCGTCGGGCTCTCGGGGGAGACGGGGGCCCAGGCGGAGCGCTGCCGCGCGTGCGGAGAGAGGAGGGGGACGCAGGGGGATGTGGGGCTGGTGAGTGGTGCCCGTGCCCCTGTGGACGTGCGTGTGCTGCTCGTTTGCACATGCAAGAGGGGTGATTTGCGCGTGTCGCGTGTGAGAAGCGTGCGCTGGGTGCGGGATGTGCGTTGCATCCAGCGCCTTCTCCAGGCGTTCTGCGCCTCGCGCGCGCGTTCGTCTCGGGGCGGATGTGGCTACTGCCACGAGCTCATTAGGCGAATATTGTTTTATAATCGGTGCCATAGCAATGGTGAGGCAGGCTCCTCGCTGCCACCTGATCCCTCTGCCTCGTCCGCCGCACGCCCTGCAAAACTCCGAGACCATCTGCTGATCCGTGCCACGGGCTGGAGCCCGCCCAGGTGCCGATGCCCATCACCTGGGCTTCGCCCGCCGTGCGGAGAGGGGAGGCAGCCCCCGGGGACTGGGAGCAGGGCAAGAATCCAGCACCTGGGGAAGGGATGGAGGGGGTGGCGGCGGGATGCTCCAGCAAACAAACTGCAGGGAGGTCTGGGAGGATGCACACAAGTACGTATGTATGTGTGGGAGAGGGGATGCACAGGTTTCTGAGACGGGAAGTTACTGGTAACAAACCAGAGCAGATTTTTTCAAGAGTTTAATGCGATAATCTGAAATCTAGGAAGGGTGAGAGGCAGAGATGGTCTAACCCACAAAAGAGATCACTGCTTTGTGGTTGGCAGTGTTTCGCAGCAGTACTTGTGTGTTCTGGGTACCTCTTCCTTTCACTTTCTTTCTTCTCGCCAAACTTTACTCCAGGTGAGTTTCACAGCAGCTCACAGGCAGCACCTACGGGACGGTTGCTGCTGCTGCTGCTGCTGCTGGAGCCTGTCTGGGAGAGGATCCCAGCGGCCCAGGCACCCACGGGTGCTCATCTGCCCCATGTGCAGACCCACAGCTGGGTGATGCATGCTCCCAGCTGCTTGCACGCAGACACACGTGTGTGCCAGCAGTGCACAGACACGCAGCCTGCCTCGCACACGCACCCACACCATGGAGAGCTGCGCCGTCGGTCCCGCTGCTCCTGCAGCCGCCTCTCCTCGTCCCAGCCCGGCGCAGAGCCTCGCCTGCCCATCGCTCTCTTTCCACGCTCACTCCCCATCTCTCCATTTCTCCTTTATGAAATATGCATGGAGAACAGATGTCGCCTTCTCCCGGAGCACCCCCACTCTCCTCCCTCCCTCCCTCCCAGCCCACCACCTCCATCCACCCTCCAGGACCACATCCAACCTCCACCTCCCTCCTCTCCCGGGGGCTCCAACCTCCCGCACAGCCAATGGCATCCCCCTCTCTTGGCTTTAATATTTATGAGGGGGGGAGCACCGGAGCGGCCAATGAGGCTGCCGGGGTCGGACCCGGCGTGCGAGGCTGGGGTGTATATATAGCGTGCGGGGCACATGCCTCCTCGGGGTGTCCATCTCAACGCGCGGTGGCCCGCCGGCGTTCCTGCCCAAGGGGTGAGATGCCAGGGCCCCGAGGCCACCGGGGCTCCCCCTGAGCCCCGGCTCCGTCCCGCCGAGCAGGACACCAACTTTCCACCTCCTCGATGGACGGATGAGCCAAGCGGCTCCTGGCTCCCTGGATTATTTGAGCTTCTGGAAGGGAAAAGCTGGAGCCCGGGAATGGTCGGCGGCTTGGGGGTAAGGGGCCTCTCCTCCGGGTGGGATAGCAACGTGCCCGGCCGCTGCTGGGGGCTTTGATGATGCTGAAATGCGAGTGGGATAGGCGGGGAGGTGCAGGGACAGCGGTGTTACGTGCTCCAGGTGCTCTCGGAAAGGGTGCCTGCGCTTTGGGGCCACCTTTAAGGCATGAGCACGCACTCGTGTCCTTCGCTTCGGGCTTGGCGGTGACCTGGGGGATTCTGTTCAGAAACAAGGGAAGGAGCCCCCGCTCGAATGGCCTGAAGGTGGGCTCCTAGGCACAGCCTGCATCCTCTTTGCGTAGCCAGGGAGTCTTCAGAAATTGTCACACCACTGGTCTGGAGTGCAAAGGAAAGGGAAAGGGGGGAGAGCAAGGGACTGGGGAGCTTTGCTTCCCCTCAAGGCCATCCCTGGGGCTTTGCTGGAGGCAGGGCTGGGACAGGCAGGGGTTTACAGGAGGTTCTTGCAGCAGATGGCTTTAGGAAGGTGGCAGTTTATGGTTCATCCAAAGGAAAGAGCCCCTCAGAGCGCACGTTTCAGAGGAAAGCTTCTTGAGGCTGGACTAACCCTGCAAAGAAGGAGCAGGGTAAGGAGTACTGGGGTCCAGTCCTGAAGCTTGTCCTGCTGACATCTTCCTGCGACCAAGAGCAGAGAGAGGCCCTGGGCAGGACTCCTGATAACCCCTAAAATTCACTCACAAGGATGCTGAGACGGTGACAGCAACACATCCCACAGCCCTCTGCACCAGCACGCTGCCGTGCGGGGCTCGGGCTGGTCCCGAGCCTGCTCCCCATCCGTCTGCCCAGGGAGGAGAGGTTTTGCAGCCTGTCCTCCCCCAGGGATGGCAGTGACAGTGTCACAGGAGGCTGAGGGGAGGCTGGGGCTGGAGGCTATCGTTCCTCTCCTCCCCTGCCCCGTGTTGATGGGGCCGGGGCGCAGCGCAGCAGCTTCTCGCCACGGGGCAGCCCCGGGCTGGATGCGGCAGCACAAGAGGAGAGCGGGCCCCTTGAATTCAGGGCAGCAGCACTGGGATAACGGGGGCAGAAGAGGTCACGAGCGTGGCCCCAGGAGCAAGGGGGAGTGTTTAAAGAGGAGCCGCACGTCTGAGCAGCACCCTGGGTGTCCTCACGCTGACTCCTCACCGCACCCCAGGTCCGGCACCGGGCGCAGGGCTGCTGTGGCACGTGTCCGGCCCCAGAGCCAATGTCCCCCTTCTCCCAGCCCCGCTGCAGCTTCCCCAGAGCTCGGGCTCGTGGCTGGAGCTGCAGCAGCTGGGAGCAATGCTCCAGGGAGCCATATAATGAGCAGGAATGGTGTGACCACGCAGGAGCACAGCCGTGGTGACAAGGTGGCCACGCAGAGCAGTGGCAGAAGGGATGCTCAGCTCGGGTACAGCTTGCTTTGAGCTGCTTGCACCCTGACACGCTGCTCCCAAGCATCCAGCAGGGAGGGATAGAGGATGAGGAAGGAGGTCCCGGCTCTGCGGGAAGGGGACAAGAGAAACAAGGGGCTGGGGAAACGAAAGCAAGATGGGAACAGAGGAGGTTGAATGGGGTGCAGGAGGCACGGCCGTCGTACGCAGCTACAGCAGCTGTGGCTGATGTGGGAACTTCAGGTGTGTCTGTGTGGGTCCGGTTTCGCTGTCCGCAGGCAGAGCAAGTCAAACACGAAGCCAAACTCAGGCTCACCCTAAGGACAGCATAGTTTATGTCATGCTGAAAGCCTTGAGGATATATCCCGAGAGCCACCTTTCTATCAGCCCTTACTTAAAGCAGCTCCTTCCGTCTTCTCCAGGCTAAGGGCTTCACGGGGATAACTTTTTGTTCAGGGTTTTGGTGCTTTACTTGTGCTGCCACACTGTCCTGTGTTCCAGAAAAAAAAAAAAAAAAAAGTCCAGCTGTTTTTTTTTTAGTGAAATCTGAATATTTCAGTGTGTGTAGATGCCTGGCAGGGCAAATATATGAGCCTGGGTGTAAATTACCGTGCGTAAATGGATGTGGGATTCTCACAGAGGAGTTTTTGACTGGGACCACTCGCGGGTATGTGCTGGGATGTGTGTGTGGAAGCACACAGGAACAGCCACGTACATTGTATGTTAGTGTGGGGACAGGGGGACCGTGCAGTCCCTCCCGTGCTTGCTTAGGGGGTTCCTTGTGCTTCCTGGGCAGCGTTTCTGTAAATGCACATCAAAGCTCTGTCCATCAGCCGCCTTTTAAAATGGGATGTGGGCTATTTCTCCCCAGTCATCGCCTGTCCATATTCGTTTAGGTTCCATTTCTCAGTCATATGGCTCATTACAAGCTTGTCAGGCCTGGGCGATGTAATATGTTGTACATCTCTGCCTGGCTGCCTTCCCAGCCCCGCTGCCGTCTCTTTGCGCAGCAGTGTTTCCCCTTCCGAAGTTTTGTTCCCCAGCCTGTCCCCTGCCCGGGGACAATGTCCGTGCAGCAATCCCTTATCTCTCCCCGTGCTAGGGCTCAGGGTCCCCAGGCTTCAGCACCGAGCAGCGGAGGCAGCAGGCAGGGGAGAGGGGCGAGGACAGGAGGCAGCCTTCCCGGCCGGTGGCACGGCGTCCCGGAGGGAGCGGGCAGCCAGCTTCTATTTGGACACATCAAGCAAAGCAGCTGTGTTGGGTTCCATATGTCTGGGGTGCCAGGATCCATGACATACGGGCTCATTTAGTATACAATAAGCCCCCCTTCCCCTCGCCCCCGCAGTCTGTTTTTCCCCTTCACTCATCCACCACCTGTCATCTCTCCGGAGAGCCAGGAGAGGCGGCTTCCACCTTCTCCCCACGCCGCTCCGCGGGCTCCTTCTCCACCACCGGAGCCCCATCCCAGCCCAACGGGGACAGGTTTTCCCCCGGCCACCACCATAGGGCAGCCAGAGCAAACCATCACGCATCCAGCATCCCCTTTCCATCCTGCCCAGCGGCTCTGAGAGCCCCTCTGCTTCTTTTTTTTCCAGAGCACGCCGGAGGAGCTCGGCTCTGACACCTGACAGCTCCAAGCCTGGGTCCTGCCGCGGCTGCACGGCGGAGCCCCCAGTCTCTGTGCACCTGCACGGTGCCAGCACCGAGGATATTTATTTATTTATCGCGTTTCTATGCATCCTGCCCTTTTATCCACGTGGTTTATTGTTGAAGTCGTCGCCCACCCAGCGAGGAAAAGGGAAAAATTTTGACATTCCCTTGCAGGGACGGTGTGTGATGAGGAGGAGGAGGAGGAGAATAAGCAGGGGTTCGCTGTGAGCCGGGGCCCTCATTCAGGCGGAGCAGCTTTGCTCCGACGTGGTGCCCGCGTCAGTCTGTCCTGCAGTGCCTCCTGCCCGAAGCGTCCGTCCGTCTGCCCGCCCGCCTCTCCTCTGCGAAGATGATGCTCAACTCGGACCAGACGGAAATCGACCTGCCCCCGACGCACTCCGAGTCCGAGTCCGTCTTCAGCGACTGCGGCCGCGCGGGCAGCGTGGAGGAGGCCGGCGGCGTCGGGTTGTGCGCCCCGTCCCGCATGGCCGAGCAGGGTGAGGCCGTGAAGAAAGACCTGCAGCACCTGAGCCGCGAGGAGCGCCGGCGCCGGCGGCGTGCCACGGCCAAATACCGGACAGCCCACGCCACGCGGGAGCGCATCCGCGTCGAGGCCTTCAACATGGCCTTCGCTGAGCTGCGGAAGCTGCTGCCCACCCTGCCGCCGGACAAGAAGCTCTCCAAGATTGAGATCCTCCGCCTGGCCATCTGCTACATCTCCTACCTGAACCACGTGCTGGACGTCTGAGCCGCCCAGCCTGCGTCCATCCGTCTGTCCGTCTGTCTGCCACATCTCCTACCTGGACGTGTGCTGGGCATCCGAGCCAAGTGCTCAAGTCTGTCTGTCCGTCTGCGACCTGCGCCACATATTGGGCATCCGAAATGCTGTGCCTGCATCCACCTGTCTGTCCAAATGGACCGAGTCCCCGTCCGCCCGCTCTGCCCCCTCCCTGAACTATGGTCTGTATTCCCCCACCACCAAGCCCACCTCCGTCCGTCTGTCTGTCTGTCCTGAGCCAGGCTGGCTGTTCGGTCCATCGGCCGTCCGTCTGTCCTGCTGGATCTGCTGCCTCAAGGCCGTGCTGGCCGTGTGCGCTCCCAGCTTCTGTCCGTCCTCCTGCTGCACATCCTGCTGAGAGCACTGATGGGATCCTGAGCCTGCATCCGTCCTTCTGTCCACCACATCCACTGCCTGACCCACAGCAGGAGCCTCCAAGCCCAAGTTTCTCTGCGTCACCTCTTTTATACCAGCCACAAACCAGACCCGTGCAGCCCCAAGCAGCTCTGGGGGTTTGTCCATCTGTCCATCTGCACCTTTGGCCACAGGGCAGCCACCAGCACGGCTGCTCGAGGCCCTGGGGCTTTTGCTGCAGTTCTGCTCCTGGTGTCGTGCTGGGCACCTGAGGGTCTGCACGGGGACCTTGCTGCCACCCCAACCCTCTCTGCCCAGCAGCATCCACGGGCACAAAGCAGCTCCTCAGGGTTTGTCCTGGCCTGTCAGGAAGCACAGGGCACATTGCTCCATCACGAGGTGCCCAGAGCCACGCTGTCCCTGATCCCATCGCAGTGGAGCTGCCTCCACCCGGGGCCTGGCCAAGCTCCTCCACTGCACATCTGCCCCAAAACCTCCTGCTTTGGGAGCATCAAACCCCAAACCCGTGCATCCCCGGCTTTGCTGCCCTGGGCTCTGGTGCAAAATGAGCGTGGATCCCCCCTGGCCCTTTACTCGCCCTCTTTGCACCAACATCCATGATCACCCGGAGCGATCTTCACTGTCCCCCCCCAGCATTTTCTCTGCCTCCCCTATTTTTTTTTAAGAGTTAATTTTGCACTGGCAGCAGAAAGAGCACAAGCAGAGCCCTGCAGGGACCAGGACCGAGCCGAATCCCCCCAGCACACCAAGAGGCAGCGCTCTGCTGGCTGCAGGACAGGCAGGGGCCAGGCCCTCAGCGTGGGACCAGGGAGATGGAGTTGGAGGGCTGGAGGGGAAATGTTCTTGGTGAGGGTTGGCATCCTGCAAACACCATGAGGGCAGCCAAGCAGGGATTCCTCCTCCTCCCTCCCCACTGTCTGTCTGTCCTGCTGTCCGCTCCCCACAGCCCCTGCCCTCCTGGTGTCCCACACTCTGCTTTTTGCCCTCCCGAGATGGTCATGGCCATCCGAGCCCCAGCTCAGGAGCTCACCAGCCTCCCAGCTCCATCCCTCTCCTGTCACCACCATCAGCCCCCACCATCACCTCGCTCCGGACCTCATCTCCCCGCTCCCTGCAGAGGCAGGGGACCTGCCACTACCTCCGTGCCACCAGGTACCTCCCTGTCACCAGGGACCTCCGTGCCACCAGGATGTGCCAGGGGCTGTGGCATCCCCGAGGGCAGGAGCAGGGCCCCATCACCACGGCGCTCAGCGGCCGAGCAGAGCAGAGCAGGGCAGCCCACCCTTCCCCTCCACTCACAGACCACGTCCCTGTGCCACGAGGATATTTATTGAATTAATTTATTGATAAATGTTATTATTTATTTGCTGTGTTGTGCACTTTTTGGAAAGGAACCCTAGAAAGCAAGCAAGCAAGCAAACAATGACCACGGCAGAAAACAAAGCGACCCACCCTTGTACACGGTGTGCCCCAGCGTGTGTTTGTCTTGGCTGTTCAGACTGTGCAAGGATTTATTATTTATGAGTTCACGAGGAAGTCGGGGAGGGGGGAAATGAATTAAACCAACAGCAAAAGAGAGATCTTGAACTCGGAGTGCCCGGCTTCCCTTTTTCTTTCCTTTTAACCTTGCTTTTGACCATCTCCTCCCGGCAGCTGCGGGATTCCCCATGCCTGTGGCCGGAGGTGGTGGCAGTGAGACCACAGGACAAGGAAGCATCCTCCTGGCTGGGTTGGGGCTCATAATGGGTCCTTGGCCTTTTCCCCAGCTCTGCAGGCAGCAATCACACGGGTGCTTGCAGGGCAAGGTGAAGCAATGAATCTGGACAAGGAATGGGCACCCAGGTGATGTTCCTCCTGGAGATGGGGAAGGAACAAAGCCACAGGGCTTATGCTGAATGTCCTTGTCCGGATCGCTGCTTCAGCCAGGCTGGAAAGCTTCCTTCTAGTCCTTAGAGTTACCCGAGCCCATCCTGGGCACCGCAGCCACTGTTTTAGCCAGGACAAGCAGCCCCCGAGCGGTGCCGATCCTATGGTGACAGCAGAGGGCTGAGGACACCCGGTCCAGGCATCAGCATCTCCGAAGGCACCCAATAAATCCACCTTCACCCTGGGAAATCAGCACAGCCCCAGCTCCAAAGTCACCCATCACTTGCCCGTGCCCCTTTGCCCAGCAGAGCCCCCTCGGTCCCCTTCCCCACCCTGTCCCTGGTCCCCCTTGTCCCTGCGAGCCCCCGGTGCTCTCCCCTCTTCCTCGGCCCACCCCGCGCCGTGCGGGGAAGCAAGTTTGCGGCTCCTCTCCTTTGTCTGCGCCGATCCCGCGCATCCCCGGGGGCAGGTTGCAGCTGTTCACCGACTTGCTCCAAATTTCTTCATATAATCAATTGGCCTCGGCTGCAGCTCGGCTCAGCGGAGATGCGTCAAAGGGGAAATAATAAAGATGGGGAGGGAGCGGGGGAAGGACGCGGGGAGGCTGCAGAGCCCCCGCACCGGCAGCAGGAGGAGGTGGGGAGGTGCAGGAGCAGCTGATGGAGAACTGGAGCCCCCAGCTCCTCCAGGTCTCACCGGGGATGTCTCCATCCCACCCCATCCAGCCCGGAGGTGGGAATCGGGTTAGGGAAGCTCGAGCCCCACCACGGCTCCCAAACCTCTGCTGTCCCCGGCTGCCAGCCCCGGCCCTGACATATGGTCCTCATTGTGCCTTGCACAATGGCAACACTTCATGCTAATTCAGACGCTGGTCCTGGCCTCGCTGTCATCTCCAACAGATTGGGTCCCTCGCCTGCTCTTTGTGCTCGCAAGGTAACGGGCAGCTCTGCTTCCCCTCTGCCTCCCCGAGCGCTTCCCTAGATGCTTCCCCGCTCCCGCAGCCATTCCCCCCTGTCCCCGTGCACATCTCCATCCACTCCAGTGACTCTGGTCCCAGTGCACACACGGGTGCGTGCCCAAGGAAGGCTTCACACAGCACTTGAAAAAAAAAAACATGGAAAAGAGTCACAAACACGCTGATGAGCGGGCGTGCACGAAGCTGCTCAGCTGCTTCTGCCCAGCATTGAGCACGAGGATGAGGAGGTCGCCTCCTTTCCTGCTGCTCTTCCTCCCCCAGGAGGAGCAGGGGGCAGGACGGGACACCCTGCGCTTTGGGGAGGGGGAAGGACCCCGCTTGTCTCAGCAGCAGCAGCAGGGCCAGGCGTGCCCTGGAGCGGGTGGCCAGGAGGCTGTGTCCCCAGGGATGTCACCACGGGCAGCAGCTGTGTCCCCAGCTCGCCTGGATGAGGCGGCAGTGCCATCTGCTGGGTCCCCAGAACGGGGTCCTCTACACTGACGTCAGGCTGGGGACCCCAGGGCCCTGCAGCAGCCTTGTCCCCAGGCAGAGTGGGTGCAAGGGACAAGGGGAAACAGCCCCAATGCGCTCAGGTGAGACCTCCCCAAAGCACCCTCAGTGTTCAAAATGCTGCTGTCGATGCTTCTTTAGGGCACGGGGGTACCCCAGCTGCTGGGAACGGTGAGCCCAGACCCTAAAGGGCCGATGCCCTAAGAGCCAGGGAGCAGATCCCCTGCTTCCAGACACGACAGCGGGATGCCTCACCGATATCCCAGCTGAGAGAAGCAGCAGCAAGGCAAGAGCTGGGCACAAGGGCACACGGCTGGTGCTGTTTGGGACCTGCTGTCCTCCCCCAGCAGGGTCACAGCACGTGGGGCAGGGGCAGGAGGGTGGCCGGGTCTCTGCCGCCCGAGGGCTTGCAGACAAACATCTGCAGGGAGGGTGCAGACGCTGCTGATCCCGCCCCGGGCAGGGCTGCTGCTTTCTAGGACTCCTAATCTCCTGAGCTATCTGGCTGGAGCCTTCGCCCTGTCCCGGTGGTGGAGCAACAAACCCAGCCGTGACGCCCAGGGAATGCCTCGGGGTTGGACCTGCCAGGGCTGGAAGGGGCAGCGAGGGTCCTTCAAAAGAGGATTTTGGGGTCAAGGCAACACGGAGCTGGTGCCGGGGACGCTTTTGTCCCTGGGAGATGGGCGCACGGTGCCCAGCACCCCCATTATGCTGAGCCCCGGTGCTGGGCAGCTTTGCAGGCTGGGGCTTTTCGCCTGCTGCCCTGAGCAGGGTGCGGAGGGAGGGAGGGGACCGTCCCTGTAAATCACAAGGTGGAACAATGCGGCCCTTCCCAGATGGCGGGGAGGCTCCGGCAGCCCCAGCTGGCCAGGAATGAGCTCCCAGGGCCCATTAATCACTCCCGGAGCCGGAGCTGGAGCGAGAGGACAGCCCGGGGCAGCTGGCTGCAGGGGGAAGGGGGGAGAGCAGAGGGGCCCCCACCCAGCAGCGATCCCCAAAGCCCTGCGGGGCCACGAGGGCCCAAACCCAGCCGGGGTTCCTGCACCCCCCAGGGCTGCACCTTGAGGCCAGCCTCAGGGGCTCGCGGGGCCTGTTTCACCGCATGAAAAGAGGATGGGGGGGCAGTGACCCCCCCCCAGCTCCGGGCCTGGAGCCAGGGGAGAAGCACGGGCTGGGATCTGCCTCCGGCACCGCATCGCCTCTTCGCAGGTGGAGGCCGAGAGCGACCCGGAGCAGCCCCAGGGGTCACGGTTGAGGCTGGGCTCCCGCAGGATCAGGCCCTGCTCGGCCTCCACCAGAGCCAGAAAGGAGCCAGGAGGACCCCGGGGGGGGGTCCCCGAGGTGCCCCCAGCTCAACCCCACAGCCTCGTGGGTCACCTTTGCCCCACGGCCGGCGAGGGGAGGCCTCGAGCCTCCGAAAGCAGTGGGGAGGCTGCAGGGGGGAGGCTGTGGGGCTGTGCCTCTACCTGGGGGGGCTTGGGGGGTCCCTGGGGGTTTCGGGGGGATCCTGGGGAGGATGCTGGGGGGGGACCCTGTGGGGTTGGGGGGGATCCGGGGGGGATCCTGGGGGGCTACGGGGCACCGAGGCCGCCCCGGGTGGAGGCTCCGCAGCCTCCCAAATCCCCGAGCCTCCCCCGCCCGCAAACAAGCCATTTAAATCCCACCAATGGGGAGGCGGCGGGAGGGGAGCTCGGCACGCCATTGGTCAGCCCGGGGGGGGCGGGGCCGGTTTTTTCCCAGCCCCGCTCATTGATGAGAAAAGCGCCCGGCGCTGTTCCGCCCACTGCGCCCCCCCCCAGCCCCGCCCCGGTACCCGCTATGGGGGTGCCCCCCCCCAGGCCTGGGGGGTTTTGGGGGGGTTTTGGGGAGTAGAGTCCGGCCACGGGATGGGGAGCGCAGGGGGCACCGCGTGGGGGTCCCCTGTTGTCCATGGGGAGGGGTTGACCCCCCCCCCACAGCACCCTGGGGTGCAAAGAGGCGGTGGGAGCACAGACCTTGAGAATTTGGGGGGGCTGCTCCTGAATGCTTGTCCCCAGTTACCCCAGTGGGGACCCCCGCTCCCAGCACTGGGGCTCCTGTAGGGCTCGGCTTTGTCCCTGCTGTGCCCCCCCCCCCCAGCACTGGGGGGGCTCCCAGGGGGCCTGGCTCCATCCCTGTGGGTCCCCCAGGTCCCTTCTCCCAAATCAGGTGTGTGCCACCCCGCCCTACCCCTCCCTCTGTCCCCTTCGTCCCTCTTGGTGTCCCCCCCCATCCATCCGTGTGCACCCCTCATCCCTGGGGCTGCCGGGATCGGGGTTGGGGGGCTCCCAGGTGCTCCCCCCCAATTTAGGGCTGGCCCCCCAACACCACAACCCACGGCTGGGATGCCTCGGCTGCGATGGGCACGGCCAGACCCAGGCATCTCGGGGTCCGTGCTGGAGGTGGGTGACAGACCCAGCTTTCACGGGGGGGGGGACACATTCAAGGTTGGGGGGAGATGTTCGTTCACACGTCCTCACCCCAAAGCGCCCAGGCCTGGCACTAAGGGTGGGAGCAGGAGCACGGCCCCAATGGGACGGTGCCCGTGCGGGGTCACCTCTCCTTGGGGGAATCCTAAATTTATTAGGGTCGGCAAAGAGCTCCAAGCTCATCTGGCCCAGCCGTCCCCCTACCCACTAAATAATACCCCAATAAATAACATCACCCACTGACCCATGTCCCCGAGCACCGCATCCAACCTCTCCTTACCCCCCCACCCCAAGGGACGGCGATGCCACCACCTCCCTGGGCAACCCATCCCAACGCCCTTCCTGAGAAGGAATTTCCCCAAATTTCCAACCTGAACCTCCCCTGGGTTCATCCCACCCTAAAAGGGGGGACACTTGGGGACACGCACACCCCCGCCCCAAGCTCCTGCTGGGCTCCAGGATCCCGCTGGTGACCCACACCCCAAATCCAGGAGGGGCTCCGGAGGGGCACAGAGCCCCCAGCTGGGGGATGGGGGGGGGAGTGGGGGCAACACCAGGATCCCCCCCTCGCTGTCCCCATCCCCATAGCAAGCGGTGCCGGGGGGGGGGACACAATGGGGCGGACAATGGGGTCCCCAAGCCCCGGAGGGGCGCCGGGAGCGCGGATGGGAGACAATGGGAAGGGGGGGGGGGGCCGGGAACAGAGGCCGGGGGGGGGTCGGGGGAGGCTCGGGGAGCGGCGGGGCCTTGGGGGCCGCTCCGTTGGGAGCCGGGGCTTCCTCCGCCTCCTCCTCCTCCTCCTCCTCCTCCTCTTCCTCCGCCTCCTCCTCCTCCTCCTCGGCCGCCGCCGCCGCAGCAGCCCCGGGATTTTCGTGGCGCTGGGCGCGGGCGGGGGGGGGGCGCGCACAAAGGTGCCCAAATGGTGAGTGGGGGGGGATTTGGGGGGGGGTCCCGGGCTGGAGGGGGGGGGGGGTAAACGGGGAGGGGGGAGCAGCCTTAGGGCCGGGCCTGCCCGAGGGCCTGGGAAGCCGGGGACTTTCCTGGGGCCGCGGCCGGGCTTGGGAAGGCGCCGCTGGGCGAGTGGGGGGCGAGCGGGGGGCGAGTGGGGGGCGAGCGGGGGGCCAGGGGTGGGCGGCTGCTGGGAGCCCACGGGCGGGGGTGGGCAGCGGCAGCCCCCCAGCTCCCAGCCCCGCCACCGCTCGCTGGCTTCGCCCCGGAGCCCCCCACCCAGCTGCGTGCCCCCAATGCGCCCCCCCCCAGCTCCCCAGCACCGAGGGGCTGCATCGCGGGGGCTCGGAGCCCCTCGGTGGGCAGCGAACGCAGCCGGCACCCCCGCACCCCCCCCTCCCTTGGGACCCCTGCGTGGGGTGCAGGAGGGTGCCCGGGTGGTGGGCGAGGGGTCCGCAGCTCGCTCCGTCCCCTCCCCACCCTGCGGTGCTGGGTGCGTGGCTGGGGGTGGGGGGGGGGGGCAGCAAGGTGCTGAGCTGCTCCCCCCCCCTCCCAGCCACGCTCACCTGCTCCCGGCGGAGCCCCGGCCGGATCCTGAGCCGGTTTATCTTGGTCCTGGTCCTGGCGCAGCGCCCTGAGCCGCCTGGGAGTTCCCTGCGATCGGCGAGCGCAGACACCGGCCCTGCTGCCCCGGCTGGGGCGAGAGGCTTCGTTTCCCTTGGGAGAGGGAGTAGAGCCTGTTCCCCCCCCGCCACCACCACCACCAAAGCCCGCGGGCCGCGGTGTAATAAGTGAGGCGGAGGTTTAAAAAAAAAAAAAAAAAGGAGAGAAGAATTAAATATTATCTGCACGGAGCCTCTGGGGACGGCTCTTGCTTAATCACAGCAATTCGGGATCGTGCTGGGGCTGAGCTGGGCTCCGAGGCAGCCTGAGTCAGATGCGATCTCCGGGCTTCTCCTGGGGATTTGGGGCTGCCTTTGTGCTGGGGGCGAGCGCGGGACCCGAGCGGATGATTTAATTAGCAGATGACTCCGTCGGAGGCAGAGGTAGCTCCGAGCTTGGTTGGTAAACCCAGGGGTGCCCATCGCCACGGGTGGGTTTGGCCTTTCTGCTCTCCTCCGCAGCGAGGCAGAGGCACAGATCCAGCCATCGGCCCCGCCAGGGCTCTGCCCGACCTCCGAGCGCTTCCCAGAACATCAGGCCCAGGATTTGGGGTGAATTCGGCTCCTTGCAGAGCCCGGAGGGGTTCCCTTCCCGCAGCTTGGGGTGCTTTGTGCTGCTGGTCCCGGTTCTGCCATGGGTTCCTGGGGAATTTGGCCACCTCGGCGCAGCCAGGAGAGGGGGAAAGTGGGGTCTCTTGGTGGCAGTGGGGGACATTCAGCAGCCAGGGCTGCCCGTGCTGAGCCCCACGCCGTGATGTGGGGGGATGGAGCCTCCTGCTTGCCCCTAGGGACCCCATCCCATGGGGCAGAGGGTGCGAGGAGCTAACGGGGCGGAACAGCCCCACAGACGGGCTGCCATCCCCATTGCTCCTTTAACAGCACTCATCGTTCCTACAGGGACTTGGGGTCTCGGGGGCAGCCGCAGGTTCCCGTTATCAGCCCAGCGGGGCTCCCAGGAACTTTCCTGGGATGTGGTGTGCTCCAGGAACACTCCTCCATGGCTGGCAGCGTGCACTGGTGTTTGGATGCTGAGCAGGGACCCAGTGCTGGCCATGCCAGGGGAAAGCTGCTCCATCCCGGGGCATTCCCTGCTGGAAAGGGTGACCCGGAGAAGGGGGGCTTCTGGCACGGTTTGCCTGGTGTTTGTCGGCTCTTCCAGGCTGGCTTCAGCCATTTGACTGATCAAATGTTTCTTGCTTGGATCAGATCGCAGACAATGGGGCCGGAGGGGACACGGGGGAAGGCAGGGAGCCCATCTCGCCGGCTTCAGGCACGGCTGAAGCAGCCCCAGGTCTTTGGGCTGAGCTGATTTGAGATTTCAGGTCTGCTTCCCCAGGGCCGGCGTGCCTGGCAGATGCTTTATGGCTTTATTGTCCGGCCAGGATGCTGGGCAGGGGGCCTGGGAGAAGCGTGCGGCGAGGGCACCGCCGTCCTTGCCTGGCTGTCCCCGGGGTCAGAGCCGTGGTGTCGTGGCCCGCCAGCGGGCATGGGGTGACGGCACGGTGCCAAAGTCCCCACAGGGCCAGCTGCCAACATCCCTGGCCCCGGACAGACCCCGTCTCTGCTCTGTTTCTCGGGGCTCTGAGACGTGGATCACACCGTCTGCCCGCCGCAGCCTTGCAGGATTTAGCGCCAGGCACTCGAGCGGATTAAGCGGAGCTGGGAAACATCCACAAGTGGGGTTGTTTACCCCGCCAGCGTCACTTTGGGTCGGGGCTGGTCCTTTAGGACATCGCAAGGCTTCCCGTGAGGCTGCCGGAGAGGCCACTAAGGTAAAAGTGCCATCCTGAACCACGCATGCTGTGGGAGAGCCCTCACCCTTTCTGAGCACCCTGCAGCCCCGCTCGGACCCCGTGCCCACCAGCGAAGCAGCCCAGGACCGTGGTGTTCGGGTTCTCCTGCACACCAGGACCTTGGGGTGGCCGCGGGGTTGTCACCCTGTGCCTGCGTCCCCGCGGGAGGCACCGCCGAGGGAGATGCTGCGAGGCCGTGGGTGCAGGGCTGAGCCCCCCGCGTGGGGATCTGAGCCCGGGAGGGCAGAGCAGGAGCCGGTGAGGAGCCGTGGGGTGCGCAGGGCGCCGCAGTTAGGCTCCCTTGGTGCTGCGGCGTTTTGCAATGCAAATGGCTTTCTCTTTGCAGCCAGCCCTTCTCATGCAAATCCCCTGGGTTTGGTACATTTTCTCCCTCCGGTTCCAGACCTGCCGCAGCCATTTTTTTACCTGTGCATCCCGGCACGGCCACCGCCGCCTTCGCCCCATAAAGCAGACCCAGTGCCCGGGAGAGGCTGGGCTTTGTCCCGGAGCTGCGCAGTGGGAATCCCCCGAGCGCTCGGAGGGACTGGACGTTCCTGTGGATATTGTAACAATCCCGCGTGAGCGTAATTAAAGCTGACAGTTGGGAAGGGATATTAAACGTTCTGCATCCAAGCTGACGCTGAGCAATTTGAGATCAGAATGGGACCCCATGGGGGAATGGGATTAAGCTGCTCGGGCTTCCCATGGGCCTTTTGCGCGTCCCTCTGAAGCGCCTGCTTGTGCCAACGGACCGGGGACCTCTTCCAGCGTGGAAGTTTGCAGATTCCTCCTTGGGAACGTGGTGGTGGCATCTCCAGAGCCTCGTGGGGCCGGGACTGGACCAGTTTCCCTGAAACGTCTCCAAAGCACATGAGGAGGGTTGGGGCTGCTCCTGCAAAAGCCCATCTCGGGGGACTTCAGCATCCGACGGAGCCGAGCAGCCCCTGGCTTCTTCCCCAGCACGAGGCTCCCCAGAGGCAGCAGGAGAGACACGGCGTGGACGCAGCTCAGTGAGGAGATGCCAGGCTGGATGTGGCCCAGAGGGCTTGGGGAGAAAAGGGTTTGTGTTTGCACTTCTGGAGGGAGCGTGCAGATGAAGGGAGCCGGGCGAATTCCCCCCAGCCCCTCGGCAGGCTTGGCTAGACGTGGCTGTGCTGTAGCAGGGGGAATGCTTCGCCGAGCGGTCCCCCAGCTCCTGCCTGGGGAAGGCTGGAGCCCGTCTGCCCTCTCCACGCAGAGGACTTCAGGCAGCGCCCACAAAGCTTCCTGCACCTTGCACATCACCCGCGGACACCCAGCGCCATGCTGCCAGGAGCCTTCTCGGAGACTCAACCACGTCCCCTCCCTGTCCCCATCACCTCTGGCTTCCCCGATGGCCTTGGGGCTCCACCGGGATGGTGGCAGCTGGCCCTGCAGGGGACAGAGGCGGTGGCTGGCTGGGGATGGTGCCCATTGTGCAGAGCCAGCAAGGCGTGGTTGTGCAGCCAAGCGAGCAGACGTGCAGGGCGCTGGGCTCGGCAGACCCCAGCACCAGGACCAGGAGCTGCCTCCGGTCCCAGGCTGTGGCAGAGCTGGGGCTGGTTTTGGAGGTGTGACGGGGCTGGACAGGCTGTGCCCTGCTGGCTTTTCCACG
Source organism: Aythya ferina (assembly GCF_964211825.1). Taxonomy (NCBI): domain Eukaryota; kingdom Metazoa; phylum Chordata; class Aves; order Anseriformes; family Anatidae; genus Aythya; species Aythya ferina. Next base: position 1,453,655 of record NC_140326.1, read on the forward strand.
GAGGGATGCTCGCTGTGCTGCTCCCTGCACCCAGCTCCCTGGCGGCAGCTCCAACAGCCCGAAAGTCACAGTGTGCAGCAGAGCTGAGGCTCACGTGAGGTTTTCTGCCTGTCCTTAAGTGTTTACAGACACCAGCTTGCGGTGTGCCTCAGTTTCCCCATCTCTGTGGCGGGCAGAGGTGTGCTGCCAGCCCTCGGGGCCCCTTGAGAGCACGAACAGCGTTGGAGCCGTGTGCCAGGATCCAGGACCCCGGCGTCCACCCCACGGTGCCCACCACAAGGCTGCCCACCGCCTGACTCAGTTTCCCTTCTTCTGGGAGGAAGATGCTCTCCTCAGCGTGCCGGTATTCCCTGCCGCTATTCCTGCTCGGCTTCGCCGGTGGGAAGCCAGCTCTGGTCGGCGTGCAGAGGGTTGCATCCACACCCGTTTTGGAACCACATGAGAGCATCATCGTCTGGCGCCGCTATCTCGGTGATCGATCTGGATTCGCAGATGCTTTGCACCAGTGGTGGAAAGAGCACCACCGTGGTGCAGTGGTGTAAAGGCACAACCCGTGGTGTAAAGGCACGGCCTTACGGGCATTTAGCAACCAGGTGGAGCAGTTCAGTAGCTGGCCAGGCTGCTCCCGGTGACCCCATGGGGTTTGGGTTCTGGGTCTCGGTGGACGCCCTCCAACCTGCCCCAGGGCAGAGCAGCCCCGGGCTGGTTCAAATCCTCCTTGGCAGGGATGAGGGGAGTGGAGCTGCCAGGCTGTGTCCCTTGGGAAGAGCTGCCTGCTGCCAGCAAATGTCCTCTCTTGGCTCTTGGAAGCTCGTGGTCTCGGGGACGGGGTGGATGAGGCGAAGGTCGGTGCCCCGGAGCATGGTTTTGACTGGGAAGAGGAGTGGGTTTGCCTCTCGGGCTTCTCCCTGGAGCTGTTTAAAGCGAGAAAGGTTTCGCGTGGAGGAGCACTTGGGTCTTTTTGGGGGGCATTTGGAGGCAAGCAATAGTTGAGGTTGGAGATTTGTGGACTCAAAAGGCAGGGGAGATGGCGGCAGCTTCTTTCTGACCGCCCGCAGGATGTGCGCCCCGGAGCCCCAGCCGAGCTCTCTCTGCTTTGAAGCCCGAGATGTGCTTCAGCAGCATCCCGAGAAGCCATCCAGTCTGGACTTGAAGATGTCAAGAGATGGCAAATCCTCTCCTCCCCTGGGGAGTTTGTTCTAATGGTTAATCACCTCGCTATTAAAAATGTGAGTTTTCCTCCTCATTTGCCTGTGTCTGGCTTTTGCTCCCAGCCCTCGGCGGTTGCTCTGCTGGCTCGCAGAGGCCGGGTAAGGCGAAGCCGCTTCTCCTCCCGCAGACGAGGCAACCATTTCCAGCTCCACCTGAGCCCCCGTGCTGCCGAACCGGCTCCTCACTCTGCCAGGCAAACTCTTCTTTTTGAACACCACCAACAATAAAAAAAAAAAAATCCCTTTCTTCCCCGCCGGAGCGGCCAAGCCCCTCGCTCCTCCAGCTGCCGTGAGAAACGCCGCGCTGCTTTGTACTTGGAGCCGGGCACCACGGCAGCTGCCTCCGCCTTCTCCAGGGACATCGCGAGGCGCCAGGGAAAGCTGGAAGAGTCCCCGGGGTGCTCAGGCTGCCCGGGGGCTGTGGAGGTGTTGGGGGTGCCGGGCTTGGCGCTGCGCCCCTGGGGAATCCGCTGCTTGGGGCAGGAGGAAGAGGAGCTCCGCCGTGAGCCCGTAGCCTCTGCTTGTGATCGAAGGGCCTGGGCCGTTCCCGTGGCTAATTGCCCGCTCCCGTTAGAAATGCCTGCGTGGTTTTTGTCCTGGTTCGTTGAGGGGTGGTCCTGTGAGGGGTTTTTGGGCATTGCTGAACCCACAGGGCTGTTGGAGGGCTGTGGTCCCTCAGGTCGCGGGGATGCGCCAAAATCCCCTTGTGATTTTGGCTGAGGTTTGAGAGACTGAGTCTGGATGGGGCCAGGACCCCGAGGGGATGCTGGAGGGGGCTGTGTCCCTTCTGTAGGGTCACGGTGAAGGGCAGCAGGGAGGTGGCACCGGCTGCATGATGCCAGAGAGTGGGGCTAGGGGCACGACAGGGACGCAGAGGTCGAGGGTGCCGCACTGTTCCCTCTGCTGGGGCGTTCTGCAGCGCGATGCCACCAGAGCTGCCTGATGCCACCACGGCTCTGCGGGGGCTCTTGTAACCAGTGACATCCTCAGTGAGCCCCATCCCTCGCTGGTGGCTGGGCAGTGACATGGGGACAAGGACATCAACTCATGGTGGACACGTGCTGGGGTGCAGGACGCTCACGGTCCTCTTCGGCGTGACAATCCGGGGAGCGATGCGTCCCCAGGGGAGGGGACACCGCTCCTCCTGGCCGCTGCCGGGGCCAGAGATGCTTCTCTGCTCATCCCCTTCCCTTTTTTTTTCCCCCCAGCTCGGAGCCTCGGCGCGGACGCCCGACCCGTGAGCGGCCCCCATGCCGCGGTGGCCGCCAGCTGGATGCCGTCCCCGCCGCCCGCTGAGGATGCCCCGAGCGCCCCGGTGAGCGCCCGCACGGGGGACAGCGCCCGGCTCCAGCCCCAGCGCCCCTCCGGTGAGTCCCCGAGCTGTCCCCTGAGATCCCTGGGGACCGAGCTGTCCCCTCCTCGAGCCCCTCCGTGGCGCTAATGAATAGGGTCGGGGGAACAGCCCAGCCGTGGCCCCCCTGCGCCGAGCCGCCGGCCCTCGCATTGTTCCTGCCAGAAACCCGATGCCGGCCTCCCAACAAAGCCCAGAAGAAGGGGAGGGGGGGGGGGGCTGGCAGGGGGGCCGGGGGGGTCCCTTTCTCCCTGCCCCTTCCCCCATCGCTCGCTGGGGACGCCGGGACGAGCTCCCGGCCCCGTTGCCATCTCCTAGACAACCGGCGTGGGGGGGCTTTTGTCTCCATAGTGATAAATGTGCGAGCATCCAGCATCTGGGACAAAAGGGTGTCCCCCCCCCTCTGTCCGTGTGTCCCCCCCCCCTCCAGCCTTGCTTCTTTTTCCCCTCCTCGATCCCCCCTCCCCGAGGCCTCGGAAAAGAGGCCAGAAGACATTTGGGTTTTATTTGGGCGAAATGGCATCGCCCTGGGAACGCGCCCAACCCCGCGCACAGCCGGCTCGGCCCCCACCGCCGGCACCCCCCCGGCACGCAGCGGGGTGGCCGGGTGCTCACTCAGGGTGCTGGGGATCCCTTACAACCCCCCCCACCCCACCCTCCAGACATCATCTGGGTGCTGACGGGGGGCTGCGAGCCCCTCAGTGGGGTTTGGGATGGCCCCGCAGAGGTGTCACCCGTCGGGGGGACACCGTGGTGGCTACCGTCTCGGTCCAGGTCCCTTCCTGGTGTGAATGCTCCAGGGGGGCTGCGAGCAGCTCCTGTGCTGCCGATGGGCTGAGGGTATAACGCAGCCATAAACCCCACAGCGTTCTCCCAATCCAACAGAGACACGGCCCTATAAGCAAGCGCAGGTGGGCATAAGGCGCGCGTCCGGGCGGATTTACGCAGCAGCGGCGCTCAGGGAGATGTTGGGCGCTGCTGCACCGGGCTGGGGGCTCATCCGGGGGCTCCTGACCCCATCCTCGAAGCCGCCCCCCCAGCCTGGAGACCCCCTGGCCCTGCTGTGCCCACGGGGGCTGCGGGGCCCGCATTGATCCGGGTGTGAGATGCCGAATCCGTGCCGGGAGACTTGTTCGGGCAGAGCCCCAGACTGCGAGCCGGGCCTGCAAGCTTGCCTGCGCCAAGTTATTCATTCTTTTTTTTTTTTTTTTTTTTTTTGTTGTTTTTGGGTTTTAAGTTTGGCCCCCACCCCAGGCACTCTCCTGGCAATTAAAATAACGATGGTGATGTTCATTAAAAGGGTAAATCACCCGAAACAGCGCAGTTAGAAGCTGAGCGCTAATAAAGGGAAAGGTGGTGGTCCTGCACCCAGCTGGGGTTTAAAATAGAAAATGTCCCAAAATGACCCAAATTCCTTCATCCTTTCCCCTCTGAAGTCCTGTCCCCGCTTTAAACCTGGATCCACAGGGACGGGGCGGGTGGTGGTGGCGTCCTGGTGGTTGCAGTGGGGGCACCCTGGGGTCCCCGGGCACAGCTCCGGGGGCCGCGACGGTGCCACCGACCCTTCCCCGTCCCCTCCGCAGGTGGGCGCACCGATTTCTCCTGAGCCGAGCCCAGCCCAGTGTTCAAAATAGAGTCCCTCAAGGTGACAGTCGACTTCCTGAAGGTGCCCCTCGGCCTGAAGAAGCCCCCTTTGAAGGAGGCCTTGGCGGCCATCCCGGGGCCGGGGAGACCCAAGCCCCTCGGCGTGGAGCGGCACAAGCCCCGGCGCGCCGACACCATGGACAATGAGTCGCAGTACTCGGGCTACTCCTACAAATCCGGGCACTCCCGCAGCTCCCGCAAGCACAGGTGAGAGGAGCTGGCGTGTCCCCGGGGGTCCCCTGTCCCCAGCGTGGGCGCGCACCCACCCTGCTCCCCTCTCTGCCCCTCTCCAGGGACCGGCGGGACCGGCACCGCTCCAAGAGCCGGGACGGGAGCCGCGGGGACAAGTCGGTGACCATCCAAGCGCCAGGCGAGCCCTTGCTGGACAACGAGTCGACGCGGGGGGACGAGAGGGTGAGGATGGGCAGGGGGCTGCCGTGGGGCCTGCCGGGCTTCACATCTCCTCCATCCCTGCTCCGGAAAGGGGCAGGAGCTGGCCCTGCACTTAGAGCAGCCCCAAATCAGAGCCAACCTCAGTGGCGCGGACCCAGCCCACGTCGGGGCTGGGAATTGGGGAAGGGGACGACTCCAAGAGCCCCGGAGGGTGCTGCCGAGGGTGGGAGCTGCGGGGGGGTCCCGGCGTGCCTTGCCCGCCCCCGGGGAGCAGTGGAGCCGGTCGGGCTGGCCCTGGGCAGGCTGACAGCACCTCGGGGCGCTGCCTCCGTGTGCCCGCGGCGAGGGCGGGGGAGCCAGACGAAAGGGGACGGGGAAGGGGACGGGGCTGTCGTGGTGTGGGCATGCAGCTGGGGTGGGCGCGGGGTGCCCGCAGCTCGCTGCCCGCTGCCCAGGGTGGAAACCGCCTTTGGGATCAGCTCCCTTGGGATCTGCTCCCTCCGGATCCGCTCCTGCTCCTTGCTCGGCGCCTGCGGGGCGACGCCGGCTCGGCCCTGCCAAGGTTTAATAACCCCAGCCCCGTCCCTGGGAGGATCAAACGGATGAGCGGGTTTGTGCAGCCGGTCGAGCTCTCTGCTGCTGGTGCAGGACCTGCAGCCCCCGGGACGGTTCCTGGAGCCCAAATTTCAGCAAAATCCCCCTCTGGGATGAGAGATGCTCTGGACAGGGCACTGCAGCGACGATGGGGACCAGGCTGGGCGCCAGTTCCTCCAGCCACCGCAGAGCACAGACCCTGGCTTTAATCATCTCCCAGCCACCTACACGGGCACCTCCAGCTCTTTCATCTTCCCCCAGTACGGAGCCGGTGCCGCCGGTGCTGCCTGAGCCGCTCGAGGCCGCCCGCGCGCTCCTGCAGTGTCCAAGCAAAGCACTTGAAAGACGGCCTGGAAATACGGACCTGTCCTGCGGGGGCGGCCAGCACCTCTCCGCTCCCCCTGCCTCCAGCAAGCCCCCAGCTCGGGGGTTATTTCGCTGCTCCGGTTTGGGATGAAGTCGCCAGCCTGCAGAAATTCCGGGAGGAAAAATCCCAGCTTTGTCACATAGAAGGAAACCCCCGGCTTCAGGAACGCCGAGGTGCTGTGGAGCAGGACGCGAGGACGGACAGATGGATGGACAGACCCTGAGTGTGGAGGAGCAATGCTGGTGACGCCACCTCCCTTTGCTGAAACCACGTTTTAACTGGGAAGGGACCAAAAAGGGACGTCTCACTTCCACACCTGCGTGGCTTTGGTGAAAAAAAGAAACAAACGGGGCCAGGTCGGCCACGCTCTGGGATTGTGTCTGCTCCCGGTCCTGTTTTTGTATGGACAGGCTGCGCTGGCTGCTGGGGAGCTGCTGGGGTCTGGCGCCTGCCTGGGATTGTGCTGGTGAAGCTGGAGGTTGCATGGAGAGGTTTTACAAGCAGGGAATACGTCTGAGAACAGAAAAAAACAAACAAAAAACAGCAAAAAAAAGCCAAAAAAAAAAGCAGACTAAGCTTTAAGAAACTGCCCCGTCCCCCTGGCAGAGATGCGTACCCAAAAAGGGACTGCTGGCGAGCCGGCACGCGGCCACGAGCCCCGATCGCCGTCGATCTCGCCCTGCCCCGGCGCTGGAGCAGGCAGCGGCAGCCGGCGCGGAGGAGGCGGCAGCGAGGGTGTGTTGGGACGGCGGCCGGGCATGTTGGCTCTGGCCCCGCTAATGAGGGGATTTGCCTGGAAACAGGATGCCTTCCACTTGCAAAGCCGCTCTCGCCCGCGTCGTGCGCGGCGGGGCGGAGAGGTGGAGCGCGGCGCAGAGCCTCCAACGGGGATTTCCTGGAGGGTCCCGGCCGATTCGCCGTCCCCCCCCCCCAACCCCAGCTGCTAAATGGGGGTGATGGCACCGGTCAGCACGCCGGGCTTGGAGGTTTGGGGGCCGGAGGGGGATACCGGGTTGGGTTGGGATCTCGGGGTGGCAGGGCCCTCCTCCACGTGACCCTCTCCCCTTCCCCAGGATGACAACTGGGGCGAGACCACCACGGTGGTGACGGGGACGTCGGAGCACAGCATCTCGCACGATGACATTACGCGCATCACCAAGGACATGGAGGACAGCGCCCACCTGGACTGCTCCCGGCACCTGGGCGTCGCGCTGGCCGGGGCGCTGGCGCTGCTCGCCTTCCTCACGCCCCTCGCCTTCATGCTCCTGCCCCAGCTGCTGTGGCGGGAGGAGCTGGAGCCCTGCGGGACGCCCTGCGAGGGGCTCTTCATCTCGGTGGCCTTCAAACTCCTCATCCTCCTGCTGGGCAGCTGGGCGCTCTTCTTCCGCCGCCCCAAGGCTTTCTTCCCGCGCGTCTTCGTCTTCCGGGCGTTGCTCATGGTGCTCGTCTTCCTCCTCGTCGTCTCCTACTGGCTCTTCTACGGCGTGCGCATCCTGGACTCGCGGGACCGCAACTACCAGGGCATCGTGCAGTACGCCGTCTCGCTGGTGGACGCGCTGCTCTTCGTGCACTACCTGGCCGTGGTGCTGCTGGAGCTGCGCCAGCTCCAGCCCCAGTTCACGCTCAAGGCCGTGCGCTCCACCGACGGGGCCAGCCGCTTCTACAACGTCGGGCACCTCAGGTAAAGAGGGGCGAGAGGGACAGGGATGGGTTGGGGGGGACTCCCGTGGGTCTGGGTGAGCTCCAGTGTCGGTGCGGGCTGCGTTGCTTGCAGGACCGCGGTGCAGTCGTGGTGCTTGTGCGTTCCCGTGTGTGTTTTGTGTGTTTGCACGCGTGTGTGTCTGCATGCGGGTGTTTACGTGCACACACACGTTTTTATGTTTCTGTGTGTGCATCTGCATTCGTGCGTGTGTATTCGTGCTTGTGCATTTGCACCCGGGTGTGCACACGCTGCGTCCCGCTGCATCCCGGCACCGGAGGAGCCGTGCGTGTGCCTGCAGCGAGACCCCCGTGCTCCCTCCCCGTCCTGTCCCGGCTGTGTGCGTGCCCCCGATGGATGCTAACCTGCTTTTTGTGCCCCCGTGCCCCTGCAGCATCCAGCGAGCGGCCGTCTGGATCCTGGAGAACTATTACCACGATTTCCCAGTCTACAATCCTGCCCTCCTCAACCTGCCAAAATCCGTCCTGTCCAAGAAAATGTCCGGGTTTAAAGTCTATTCCCTTGGCGAGGGTGAGCTCCCCCCGTTCCCTTGGCTTCTCCTCTCGTTCTCCCTCCTCCCATCCCGGTGTTTTCCCCTCCGAAGGCAGCTTCCCGGGCCGGGCTCCGGGCGCCGAGCCGGTCCCTCTGGATTTGCGTGCGTTTGTCCCGGCCGGCGCGGGCGAGTCGGGTGCCGGTTCCCAGCCCACACCAGTAACGCCCTGCTGCAAGCAGCAGCAAGTCGAGCGCGGCCGCGGGACGGGGCTGTGCCGGCAGCGCTGGGAGGTGTGAGGAGGGCGGGGGGGGGACCCTGGGTGTCCGCTCCCCCAGTTCTGAGCTTGCCCCTTTCCCTGCAGAAAACAGCACGAATAACTCCACGGGGCAGTCCCGGGCCGTCATCGCCGCGGCTGCCCGCAGGCGCGACAACAGCCATAACGAGTACTACTACGAGGAGGCAGAGCACGAGCGCAGGGTGCGGAAACGCCGCGCCAGGTACGGGGCCATCAGCGGGGACAGGGCCCTGGGGACCCCCAGGAGCCATCCCAGGACCCCCCTGGGGTGCCAGGAGGGAGGGAGCAGCCCCAGGGCCACCTCCAAGAGCTGGAGCTGCTTTTGGAGCAGCACGTCGCAGGGTGCTGGGTGGTGTCCCCGCAAAATTGCTTTTGGGGTACGGGGCACGGGGCGGAGCTGTGGGGCAGGGGGGTGGCGAGTGGCTCCCTCGACCCCCAGGGCTCCTGGGGACCTCAGGACCGGGCTCTGCTGCCCCAACTGCCCCGCTGCACCTGTGGGCTGTGGTCTTCATGGAGACCCCGAGTGGCTGCGGCTGGAGGCACCGCGGGGTCCCTCGGGTCCAAGCTGTGCCCCATCGGGGCCGCCCAGAGCAGGGGGGCTCAGCACCACGTCCAGAAGCTTTCGAAGAGCTCCGAGGAGGAAGCCCCACAGGTTTTTTCTCCCGGCAGGCTCGTGGTGGCGGTGGAAGAGGCCTTCACCCACATCAAGCGGCTGCAGGAGGAGGACCAGAAGAACCCGCGGGAGATCATGGACCCGCGGGAGGCAGCCCAGGCCATTTTCGCCTCCATGGCCCGGGCCATGCAGAAATACCTGCGCACCACCAAGCAGCAGCCCTACCACACCATGGAGAGCATCCTGCAGCACCTCGAGTTCTGCATCACCCACGACATGACGCCCAAGGTGCGCGGGGGCACAACGGGACGGGACCCAGCCACCAGGGTTTCCCCACCTTGGCTCGGGGAGGGTTTTGCCCACGGCGTGAGAGCACCCCCCGGCAGGACGAGGGGTAGGGGGGGAGGCTTTTTGTGGCGCGGCGCAGCCGGAGAAGCGGGCGTGCCAGGCGGCGATGGATGGGGGCAGGTTCCCAGCTGCTGGACCTGCTGTGCTGGGATGCTTTTCCTGCAGGACCTGCTGAGCAGCTTGAAGCTGAAAAAAAAATATATATTAAAAAATAATAAAAAAAGGCAGAGGTTCACACGTCCGTTCCTTCCTGCAGGCGTTCCTGGAGCGGTACCTGAGCGCCGGGCCCACCATCCAGTACCACAAGGACCGCTGGCTGGCCAAGCAGTGGACGCTGGTCAGCGAGGAGCCGGTGACGAACGGCCTGAAGGACGGGGTGGTCTTCGTGCTGAAGCGCCAGGACTTCAGCCTGGTGGTGAGCACCAAGAAGATCCCGTTCTTCAAGCTCTCGGAGGAGTTCGTGGACCCCAAGTCGCACAAGTTCGTCATGAGGCTGCAGTCGGAGACCTCCGTGTGAGCTGACGAGGGATGGAGAGGGGCCGGGGGGGCCACCCCGCCTCGTCCTCCCCGCCTCTGCCGAGGCTCAGCGAGGCCGTGGCCGGAGGGCAGGACTGCGGCAGGCACCTGGAAGCAGTGCCCGCGCCTGGCCCCGCCACCAACCTGTGGCCACCGCTCGCCCTCCGGCTCGGGTCCCCGTCGGGCGAGCCGAGCCCCTTCCTCCTCGTCCCCGCGCTCCCCGAAACCCAGGTCCTTGTAGCAATCCCCCAGGAGGCGCATCCAGCGCAGGACGGTGTCGCGGCCGGGAAGGCGGCGGCGTCTCTCGGTGCCATAACTCAAGGGCTAACCCTCCGTTGAATTTCCTTCACCAGCGTCTTTGCAGCGCGGCCGGGTCTGGCGGACACCCCCCCCCCCCGCGCCCCGCGCTTTCCCGTTTTCTACCTGGCGACTGTCCTGCCTCTGGCCTTAAAGCACCGCCCGGCGTCCGGGGCTGGTTTTTAAAGAATCGAGACTTTTGGAGTATTTTGCAAACACCTCTGCGATCTGTGGCTGCTATGAACCCCTCCCCGGCCGCTGGGGAAGGACCCGAAGCGGCGATGCTGCCGCGGGCAGGTCCTCGCCTCCCCACCGTTTTCCACGCTCGCCTCTTAACAAAAGCAAGAGAAAGTCGGGGTTTTAAGGCAAAAAGCGGCTTTTCGGCGGCGGTGCGTGTGCCCCCGAGGAGATCAGCGTCCTTGCAACCCACCCTGCCAGCTCCGAGCACGGGGGGGGCTTTGCACCGTTCCTGCAGCGTGGCAAGAGCCCAAATTGTGCTGGAGTGGGGCAAAAATCATCCCAGCCTTGTCCGTGGCACCAGGCTGGCCGGTGAGGGTGAGGGGTTGCGGGATTTGGGGAGCACAGCACCCTTGGGTTTGCTGCAGAATGGCCCTAAGCACCCCTCGGGCTCCGCTGCTGGCCCCGGGTGGCTTCTTTGCAAAGGGTCTTGGGTCACCAAGGTCCAAAATCTGCGTCCTGCGGTGGAGATGGGGACGTGGTGGCCCCCGGGGGGGCTGAGCGAGGGGACCCCGCAGCGCTCAGACCCACGCCACCATTGCCGTGGGGCACCGAGCGCCTGCAGGGCCCCCGTGCCCACAGAAGCTTTTGCCTTCCCTTGGTTTTGTTAAGGTTGCAAATACCTCATGTGGTTGTTTTTTTTTTTTTCTGTTGTTTTTATTTGATTTTATTTTTTTCATCTGGCTTTTGTGCTGGGGGAGGCTCACGGGGGTGACCGCGGCACCCCGAGCCATTTGGGCTCGCTCGGTGGCGAGACCTGCCAAATTCCCTCGCTGTGACGCACACGTCCCACCCCAGGGGGGCTGGGGGCTTCCCCAGTAAATACCAGTACCGGAGAGAGGCTCCCCAGTGGATTTCAAGGGCTCGCCCAGCACAAGCTTGTGGGGGGACGCGGCGGCGGGGGGTGGGGGGCACCGCCTTTCCGAATTCCTAGGAAATCTCCATTTTTCTGGAGTTTCTGTGTTTTTATGGCCCCGCCAGGTCCCCGCCGTGCCAGCGTCCGTCCCACGCCAGCTTCCAGTCCCGTTTACACCAGCACCGCCGCGCCGGAGCCCCCCCGGGTGCCGGAGCCCCTCGGGGGGGGCTGGTGCCGCCGGGAGCCCGGTTTGGGGGTGTTTTACTGCAAAAAGACTTCAGTGAGTGAGAGTGGATGTTGTAGGCCTTGGGGGGGGGGCGGGATTTTCCACTTGGAGTTTAAGAAGAATTCACCTTTTTTCGTTCTTTTTTTTTTTTTTTTCCGCAGAGCCGAGCCCTTGTGCATGCGTGTAGAAAATTGTAAAATGTAAAATTGTTTTTTAATATATAAAAAGCTTGTTTTTACAGTTTGCAGTGGATCGAAGCATTATGGCAGTGTTAGGAAGTTGGTTTTTTGTCTTTTTTTTTTTTCATAGAGGATCTAATTTTTTTTTTTTTTAATAAAATAAACCCGTTGGACATATTTTTTTTTTTTTTTTGGCTTTATCTTCCCCCCCCAAACCCACTCCAAACCCTGCTCGGTGTGGGGTCGGGGCCTGATCCAGATCCGTGCCCTGCAGCAGCAGGAGGCGGCCTCCAGAGAGCGCTCGGGGAAACTGGTCCCTGCCCTAGGAGGATGCTCGGGACTCTTGGGGCCAAGGTTTGGGGTTTGGGGGGCCACGGTTTGGGGTTAACGGAGCCAAGGGTTTGGGGTTTTAGGGGTTTTATGGAGCAAAGGGTTTGGGGTTTTCTGGAGCCAAGGGTTTGAGGAAAGATCTGGGGGGTTATGGAACCCTTGGTTTGGGTTTAACGGAGGAAAGATTTGGGGGGTTATGGAGCCCTTGTTTTGGGGTTTCTGGAGCCGAGGGTTTGGGTTTTATGGGGCTAAGGACGGGGGATTTATGGGACCAAAGATTTGGGGATTGTGGAACCAAGGATTTGGGGTTTATTTGGCCAGCAGTTTGGGGTTTATGGAATCACAGTCTTAGGGTTTTTGGGGTGACACAGGTTTGGGGTTCATAGCCCCACATGCCTGGGGCTTATGGGGCCAAGGATTTGGAGCTAACGGGGATGGGGATTCGGGGTTTGCACGACAAAGGCCCTGGGGTGCAACTGGAGAAACTCCCAAACCCTTCGGGGCGCAGCCCCCACCTCGCCCCCCTCGCAGGATGCGCGCCCTGAGCACAGAGGCAGCGGATGCGCCGGCACCTGCGCCCCCAAAACACCCCCCCTGGCCCCCCGCTGATTCACCAGCACCGGGCGTCAGCGTTTCCTTTGGCTTTAGCACCTTTTTTCCCCCACTATCAGCTTCCCCGAGCATCACCTGCCCACCTCCCTCCCTGCACCTTACGTGGGGCTGTGCGCTGGCACCGGGGGGAGCAGAAAAAGGAGACGCCAAGGCAGGGACCAGCTTAACCCAGGGACCCGGGGATGTCACGGTGTGACCAGCCGTGGGGACAGCATCCATCCAGCTGCACGCATCGGGAGCTGCTCGCTTCCCTGCGATGGATTTTTTTGCTTCTCTGCCCTTCCCGGGCTGCCACCCACAGGGTGCCCCCATGGTTATTTCCAGCCCTCGCCACCTTCCCTTTTCTCTCACCCCGCCTTTGCCCCGTGATGACTTCAACGCTCAGCAAATGAGCTGCCGGCACGGTAGCTGCGTGGTTTCCCCCCCACCACCCTTTCCTGTGACTAATTAATCAGCCAAAAAACCTCCTGCCCCCGCAGCCCCCCCTTTTTCCCTCCGCGTGGGCCCGCAGCCGCCTCCGCTCCTTCCTAGGGCCAGGAAAAACTGACAGCTTGGCTGCGTGGGGTGCAGAAAATCCAGGATTTCTGGGGTGAAACCCGGCTTTATTGGCTCGACCGTGCCCCCACACACAAGCCCTGTCCTTGGGGGCCGTGAACGCTGCGCCCAGCCCCATCCCACACGGGTCCCCATCCCTCTGGGTTTTGGCGACGTGCCGGAGCATCCCTCGGGGAGAGGTGGTGCATGATGTTCACATCCCCCAGCATCCACGTGTCCCCCCCGCCGGGTGTCTGGTCAGAATTTGTCCTCCTGGGGTGGCCTCGTGCTCCATCAGGTTGTCCAAAGGCTGCTGGCTCCCCCGGCTGGCCCTCAGTCGGCACCAGGCTCCCCGGAGCAGCAGGGATTGCCGGTGGCCGCAGGGACAGCTGGCTGCTGAGGTCAGGGACAGGCAAAAGGAGGTGCTGAGGGGGTCACAAACCCTCCCTGGGGGTCCCAAACCGTCCCTGGGGGTCCAGGGCACATCAGGAGCATCCTAAAAACCTCCCCACACAGCGCTTTGGGTGCACACCGTGCCCAGAATTGTGCCCTGGGCTGGCAGCTGCCAGGAGAGGGGGGGGGGAATACCTGGGAAGGCAGCGGCTGTCCTGGGGGGGGGTCCGGCTGGCAGAAGGTGGTCTCGGTCAGCTCCTGGGCTTGGGGGTTCTCTGCCCCTTTCCTGTCCTCCTGCTAGAGAGGAGCAGCAGCACAAGGAGGTGCTGAGCATCCTCACCACGGCTGCAGCAGGTGGGGAAACTGAGGCACGGGCTGGGGAGGGGGGGAAGTGCTGGAGCAGCCCCCACGTGCCCGGCTCACCTGGGCAGCGGGGATGATCAGGGCGGTGTCGTGCTCTTGGACAAGCGCATCTGCAACGCAACACACGGGGCCGAGTCAAGGCACTAGGAGCGGGCAGAGGCTGCGCTAACGAGCGTTGCCCTAACGAGGAACCCGCTCGCGGCTCACCTGAGAAGTCGCTGATGGAGGTGGTTGGCTCCCGTGTCCCTGCGGGGCAGGGCAGACACACGCATGACATTAGAGAGGCTGAAAAGCCATTAATAAAACAACAACAACAACAAAAACACACAGCGAGGTCCCGCTGGGATGAGGAGTGAGCAGGTTTGGGTTTTGCTTGGCGAGGCCAAGAGCTCGGGTTTGTGCCAAAACAGAGAGAGGCCGAAGCTTCGTGGCACAGGGGAGCCCAAAAGGTGCAAAACTGAACAGAAGAAGCCTCCTCCAGCACGAAGCCTCGTCGAGCCATGCCAGCATGGGTGGCATTTTGCTGCTTTTCGTGGTGCTCTGAGGCTGGGAGGGTTTGCCACCACCCTTTGCTGCTGAACCCATCACAGGGCTGCCCCAACCACGGGTGCCCCGGTAAGGAGCTCACCTTCACCCTTGGTCCTCCGGTAGGTGAAGAAGAGCACGAGCAGAGCAAGGAGCACAAAGATGACAGGGGACCAGTACTTGACGGGAACTCCCGACCCATTTCCTATGGGGAGAGACTGGAGATGGGGGCTTGCTGCCAGCAAAAGGGGGTCAGGGGCACTGGGGGGGCTGCAGGACCCTCCAGGGCGGTGGCATTTGGTGGCACAGCCCCGAGCCACATCTCGTCCTTGCCCCATGGCACTCACGGGTTTGGTTCCCCAGGCTGCCTGCTTGCGTCGGCGCGGTGATGTTGGGGGGGTCCCTGGTCGAAGTGGGGGTTGGAGAGGCCGCAGGCCACGTCTTCATCCCATCCACGTCCCTGGTGGCCGCGGTGGGGTCTCCCGTAGCCTCTGGGTTGTCATCGTGCTGGATGACGTTCTGGTCCCACAGCTCCTCTCCTTTGAGGGTGAGTGCTGGGCACAAGGCTCGTTAATTGACGCTAGGGCCGAGCAGCCCCAGCGACACCAACCCCGCACATCCAAATATTAGGAACTCGAGGTAGGACACTGAAGCCTCACACCAAGCAGCACGTGGCATCGGGGCTGCACAAGCCCCACCGGGATCCTGATCCTGAGCAGCTCACCAGCAGTGCCAGCGTGGTGGCTGTGCCATGGTGGCACAACGGGGCCATGGCTCAGGGACACCCAACTGGTGCCAGGGACGAGCAAGGGGCCGGGTGGGCAGCGAGCATCCCGGCTGCGGTGCTGGTACAGAGCTGGGATTGATGCTCAGAGCCAGCAGCACGGTGAGGTTGGGGTTCACAGCAGAGCCCTGGGTGCTGAGGGAGCTCGGGGTGCCCAAAGCCTCCCCCTGTGCGCAAGCCAAGCCATAAAGCAGGAGGCCGGAGCCACGCTCCCCATAAAATATCAGGGCCAGCACCCTGCCCTGATGCAGGGGCTGCAGTGCCCTGGGCAGCCATCGCGGCCTTGCACCCCCGGCCTTCACGCCGCCCCCTCTTCCTCTTCCTCTTCTTCTTTCTTCCCTCCCAGCCCTGCAGGTGGGGGCACCCCGAGGCCCCGTGTCGCCCCCCCAGCCCCACTCACCAGCCCCAGCACCAAGCACGGCGACGCAGAGCCACCTCCAGCCGGCTCCGCTCGCCTCCATCCCCTCTGCCCCTCCGAGCCCTCCACCGCGGCTCCTCGCAGCCGAATTTGCAATGCCTTCCTTCCCCTTTCTGCCCAGCCAACGGCTTCCTGTGAGCACAAAGGTGCTGCCGACATAAAGCGATGATTAATGGGCAGAAAGCATCCCGGGGGGCACCGCCGGGGCTGCGATGGGGTAAGGGACAGCGCCCCAGCCATCACCAGCATGCGCGAAGGAGGCGGAGATGCTCCAGCACTGCCCCAGCTCCCTTTGGGCCCTTTCCTGGTGTCACCAGTGCTGCTTCGAGCCCTGGACGTTGCCCTGGTGGGCTGCCACAGGGGCAAATCCCTTGGCAAAGCATATGGCCCACTGAGGTTTTTTATTTTTTAATGGATCGGCAGAAATTCAAGAAAACACAAAAACAAGTCTTATCTGGCTGCACCGTGAAAACGCGGAGAACAAAGTAACACCATGGGTTAGTCACTAATAAGACTGTTCACCCCCCCCCCCCCAAAAAAAAAAAAAAATATGCAGACAGAAATTGAGCTCAGATGTGTCTCGCATTTTTATTCCAGCAGCTCCTAGAGGGCTCTCCTGTGCCAGGCACTTCAAAGAAATCTCCGGTTTCATCCCTGAATAATTTACTATCCGCACAGACAAGACAAAGAGCAGGGGGAAGCAGCACGCACAGGAAGAGGCTTCCATGGGTGCGGCGTCTGTCTGGAAAACTGACGGCAAGGTGCACGTCCTGCTCAGCACCAGCTCTGCTGGGGATGATGCAGACCCGGGCACCGCGTCCTCCCCGAGCATCCCGACCTCACCCGGTCCCTGTGGGGACGAGCCCGGGCTGTGCAGCCCCTACCACCCCATGCAGCATCTCGGAGAGCTGCTCTGCTCGGCACAGCTCTGCCTGGAAGCTGCCTAATGCTGCAGCTCCAGCACCTCACACGCGAGCACATCATGCAAGAATAAAACCTCGTGTATAAACACACCAAAGGAGGTGAGCACAGCAGCACCAGCCACACTTCTTGTTCCATTTTCCTCCAAGACCACCTCCTGCCTGCCAACGACCTCAGACCACTTCCCACCTAGCAGAACCTCATGCAGGGCTGCAAACAGCTCGCTCGTGGCACTAAGAAAACCCCACAAGTGGTGGGGGAGCTGCGAGGTCTCCACCAGCTCCTCATGAGCACCAAAAGAGCAAGCACAAGTGCTGAAGCCACAGTGCGCCCTTATCTTATTCCTTTACTGTGTTTTTAAAAGTGTTATTTTTACTTTCTCTTTGTCCCATAACCGAATAAGTCAAAGTATTTGCACAGTTAAAGAGTGTAGTAAAAAAACATGGCTTTAGGACTCTTCTCAGGTCTTCCCATCCCCTCGCGCAGCCTCCTCGATGCTCCTCGCTGCATGAGCATCCCAAGAGCAAGGTCTCTGCGTGGCAGGGCTGGGTTGGCAGCCACAGTTTTGTTCCACATTTCTCTGGCCAGAGAGTGCAGAAAGAGGATCCCAAGTCTCACCAGGATGCCAAAACACGGGCAGAGCTCCTGTGCCAGACGAGCGTCTCTGCCTGCACCGCATCCCCCAGGCGCTTACGTCCTTGTGCCGAGGCCAGCATGACCGAGGCGGTGGTGCTGAGCCAGGAGGGGATGCCACAGCCCGGCGTGCTGGCACCATGAGCAGGGCAGGCTCACGGGTGTGCTGGGCTCTGTCTGCGCCGTGGCACCCAGCTCGCTGACCGGTCAGTAGAGGCTGATCTGCTCCTAGCACCCCAGCGTGCTGCCGCCCAGCTCATCCACCTGCAGTCACAAATGGACACAGCTGTACAAAGCTCCCAGCAGCCAATGCCTCTGGTAACATCAGAGGAGGCCCTCAGGCTTCCTCAGAAGTGCTGGGCCCTGAGGAAAAGCAGTGGCAACCCCTCTGGCCTTGCCCCGAGCCCCTGACCCCAGCACCAGGGCGTTGCGATGCGCTCAAGGGACGAGCTGCCCCTTCGCGCTGCCTCCCCGCCACGCTCAGGTCCCATTTCTGCCCCCAGGGTTTCGCCTCCCCCCCCAGGGGGAGATGGCCATGAGCACCAACGCACCTGGGCCATGTTCTGGACGGTGGAATAAATGGTTTTGGAGGTCTCTACCTCAGGGGCCGGCGTCTTCTTTCGGTCATTTTTCTGTGCACAAGGGAAATCCTGCATTTGCAGAAAAAGGTTTTTTTTTTAATGCTTCCAGGGCGCAGAAGTAACGGCTTGGAGAGCCGAGGCCACCTGAATTTGGTGGGGCTGGGGACCAAGGCCCTGGTGACATGTGGGGAAGCACAGGCAGGTGGCTGTGGCTTTGACAGCTTCTCTGGGCTGTCCCCTTTGCTGTCCCCAGGAGGAACCAGCAGACAGAAGCGGGGCCGTCCGGCTGCCCTCCTCCCCCCATATCCCCACCACGCGTCCCCTGCCCTGTCCCCATCCCACGCAGGGACCCCAAAGGGGTTGCCAGGGGTGAGCCCACAGGGACTCACCTGCTGGGCAATGCCGACCTCAGCGTACACCGTCATGTATTCTGCTGCCACCTCTGCAAGGAGAAAAAGGGGCAGGTCAGCACCGGAGCCGGCTGCGGCATCCCCGGTGCGCACCCAGCTCCTCGCCGAGGGCTGGGGGACATCCCGGCATCAACCCTGCTGTGCGCTGGCAGCCAAAGACAGTCAAAGCAAGTAGCTAGTGAAAAATAGCTTTTTATTTAAATAGAAGATGTTTTCATGCCTTAGCCGCTCCGTTTTAAGCCGCAGACATTGCAGCAAGAAGCGTTGTCAGTCTTTGTCTCATCAGACAGAGGATGGGGGGATTTTTTAAGTCCTTCATAACCCTGGTTTGGGGTCAACAGTTCAGTGCCTGTCATTTGAAACGGCCACAGGGACCAGGGCCTGCACAGAGAGGAATTTTTAGGGGAAGATTTTGCTGTTCCTGGAGGGAGAGCTGGGTCCTGCTTCTGGAGAAAGCCTCGGTCCTGCTGCTGGGTGCGCCTGCACACCCGGCCCGGGCGCACGGAAACACGAAACAAAGGGCAGCGACTGCCCCGTTCACGCCAGCTTTAGCTCAGCTTAGCGAAACAACAAGATGAACACATAAAAAAGGGGAGGGAAAGCTCTTCTGGGAAGGCACGGGCACATCCCACCGCCGATGCCGGGAGAGGAGACACCAGCAGGTGCTGCAGCCTCTCGCTGCACCCGGCCTCTCCGCTGCAATTGTGTCCTGAGTCCTGGGCACAGACCCGAAAGCGATGCCAAGCTCTTGGGGAAATCTCCAAGCTCTGCCCCCAAAGCCCCCCAGCCCCAAGGAATCCAGGCAGCAGCTTTTAGGGGCGGCACAGGCAGGCAGGAGTCGCTCAGGCTGGGCACGGTGCTGCAGCAGGGCCGTTTCACTTCTCTGCACCCCCTCTGCTGCTGCTTTCAGATTGTCCCCAAAGTCCCTCTCGTGCTTTGGCGCTGTCCTCACGGCTCCGCTTTCTTTCCTTGGGGAGGGCACAAAGGTCTCCAGTGAGGGACTGGGGCACAGGATGGCTCCAGCGGCCACAGCTTCACCTGGGGGGGGTCGGGGCCGCCTGTCCCTGTCACCGTGCGTGCAGGATGGGGGCACAGGGAGGTGCTGGGGGCTCACCAGCCCCAGCCTCGAGCGCTACCTGGGCTCAAGGGAGGATGGATGACGACCTCCAGCACATCCCGGGGGGGGTTAAAGCTTTTGGGGGGCTGTGAGAGTGGCTACGCTGCGGTGCCAAGCCCTGGAGGTGGCTGGATTCCCTCCTGATCTTGGTGACCAGCCTGTCCTCCCCAAGAAAATTGAGGAGGGAAGGAAACGCCTCGGGGGGTGTGCCTGCAAATCCTACCTGTAGCGGGAGCTCCGGGCGTGGAGGGGTTGAAGATCTTCCTGCCTGGGGGAGAAATGACACCGGGCTCTGTCACCAGCAGCCCACGCGTGGGGCTGCGCTGCAGAGGCTGCGACCTGCAGGCAGAGCCTTACCTCGGAATATCAAGAAGGCCAAGAGGACAGCCAGGATTATAAGCGCTATGATCACCGTCACGGCTATGATGCCTGTAAAGCTTCTGCTGTAGCTGTCTAGAGAGAGAAGAGGGTCCAGCAATCACGGAGGAGTCATTTGGGCACATCCTGAAGCTCATCGGCCTCTTCCCAGTGTCAGACCAGGGGGAAAGGAGCGCAGCTTTCCTCTGACCCCCGCTCAGCCCTCCCCTGTTCGGCAGAAGCTCTAATTTCATGGGGACGTGGTGCAAAGCTGGCAGGAGGTGATGCATTGCACAGGGACAAGCGACTCTGCTCTTGCATCTCCCAGACTCTGCCTCCCCATTGCATTAACAGTTCCCTGCTCCGATCCCAAACTGGGACATTCGGGCACTGACCCAGACTTCCCCTTCCAAATTTCCTCAGGTAGCAGAGACAGTGCACGGACACTGAGGATGCCCAGAAAGCCTGGATGTTCCCCCCCCTCCCAACAAGCTACAGGAAGAGATGAACCGCTCCGGCCTCAGTCTCCCCGGCCTCCAGCGCAGGGTCGGGGCAGCCCAGTGCCAGCAGCGCTGGCTCGGGCACCCTGTGACACTTGGGGACAGGACGTGGACGGGGACAGGACGTGGACGGGGCAGCACGGCAGCTCACCGGTGGCAGCAGAGTGGGTTGTGTTTTCTGGCAGCGCGGCGTGGGGAAGAGAACAGGGACAGGGGAGAGAGGTGAGCGCTTCGGCAAAGCCCCCCACCCCGGGGGGGGCCGCACTCCCTCTGCTTTCTGAGAGCCTGAGGGGCACCCGGCTGGGATCAGGATGCATCCCATCCCTGCCAGCAACCCCCGGCCCCCATCCCTGCATCCTTTGAGGGCTCTCACCTGTGCAGACGGCGGCGGGCGAGACGGTGACATTGCGGCTGCTGACGGGGTTTCGCACCGTGCAGGTGTGGGACAGCACATCCAGCTCTCCCGGCGGCTGCTCCTCCTCCACCACCAGCTCGGCCTCCTCAGCATCCAGCTGCTCACCATGGCTCCAGGAGAAGGATGTGATCCCGGGGGTGTTCACAGCGCAGCGCAGGACGTAGCGGCAGGCGTCGGCCGAGCAGTTCCGCGACACGCAGGTCACCTCCGGCTCCCGCAGCACGCCTGCAGGAAACGGGGAGGGCTCTCAGCACATCTCCCACCCTTCACTCCTGGCACGAGGCCGAAACATGAAAAGACACTCACTGTGCACCTGCAGGGTGAAGTTGGCTTTATATACGGTAGTTTTTGCTGTGTAGATACCAGCATCTTTCTTCCCCAGCTGGGAGATGGTGAGCGATCTGCCGTTGTTGGGGAAGGTCACGCGTGACTTGTAGGAGTTCTCAAAAAATGAAGGATTGAGAGACTCTCCCAGTGTGATGGTAAGCATGAGCTCTCCATTGAAACTCCAGGCCAAAATTTCTCCTTTCAGGTCCTGAAGGTGAAACGTGACAGAACCACCCTCGGCTCCATCCACTTCTAATGCACACACTGGGGAGAAAAATCAGGCTGAGCCCCGAGCACGAAACAAAGGAGGTTTGGGGGTGCCGTGCTCAAGGGGCAGGTTCAGTCCCATGTGTGGAGCCCCCCCAACCTTAGGCTTTTGGGGTTCTTTGGGGTCCAGGCCCCAATTTGCCCTCCAGCCAGCGCAGCACACATGGCACGAGGACGGCCGGTGCATCACCGCAGCTCTGGATGTCAGGGTGCTGAGAGCCAGCCCCATCATGGGGCGGTTCTGGGAGCTGGGGGGGTCCCACGTGTTTCACTCCGGGATGAAATCCTGCAGCAGGACCGGTGATTTCGCGTCCCGCAAGCGAGCGGCACGTGGTTGTGGCTGCTCTCAGCTGCGAGATCCACATTGCTTCGCAGGCCCCAGGAGCATGCAAGGGACAAAGCTCCAAGGTGCAAAGCAAAAGCCGCAAGGAGGAATCTGTGACGGTTCCAAAAAAAACAATCAAGCAGGTTCCCTTTTCTCGCAAGGAAGACAGCCGAGCTCGTCTAAATCAGCAAGAAAGCAGGTGGCTGCTTCTCTGATTTTGTGACTTCTTCCCTCTTCTGAGGAGGAAGAAGACACATTGCTGCTGTTTTGGATACTCCCAACTCTGTGCTGCCCCAGCTGGGCTAGGCTGGGAGGGGGGAGGTTTCCCCACCAGAGCCTGGAAAGGGTGGATCGTGGCCCCGAGACGCTGCTCTCTTCCCAAGGGTGCTCTTCTTCGAGGCCAAGCAAAGGAACTCCTGCCCGAACCCCCCTGCCCCTGGGACCCCTCCGGGGACGCGCTTCCCCCGCTGCAGGGAGGGGAAAAAGTTGGCAGAAGAGATAGTGCTCAGGAAGGAAATGCTGCAGGCTGATCGCGCACACCCTGGGGGCCACAGGGGCTCCTGTGGTATCCTTGCTGCTTTCCCCCTGCACCTGACAGTTTCTCTTTTGTCCACGGCCACCTGCAGACCCTGCCCAGAAGTCTTGGTTAGGAAGAGAGGAAGAGCAAAGCAGCATCTCCAGCCGACGTGGGAGCAAAGCCCGTCCTGCACCAGCGCCTGGTTAAATCCTGAGCCACCCCACCAAGGCTTGGAGACAGCTGGCTGCAAGAGCCAGATGGGAATTCACACCATTTTCCCTTCCAGGCCTCCCTCGATATTACTTCTGTGCCCATGAGTTCACGAGACTCGTGGTGACCAACGTCCCAACATCTGCAGCGGCCTGAAAACAACCAGAGAAAGCTCCTCGGTCCAAAAACAGACCCGTAACGAAACCCTGGACACGCAGCAGGCTCAGAAACAGCACGCGGGCAGCCACGGGGAACAGACCCCGCGGTTGCCACGGAGCAGAAGGGCAAAAGTGCACATCTGGGGCATATCTGGCAGCAGCTGGACAGAGGCCAGGCTGGAGCTGAGGTCCAGCACGTTCACCCGTTAGTGGGGACCACGCAAGGACGGGGGGCAAGGACCAGGTCTGGGATGTGCTGGGTGTGATTCGCCCATCCCTTGTGGGACAGCAGAGCTGAGCCCTGATAATGGGGTCAAAAAACGAGCCCCGTCCCCACGTAGGGCATTTGCACCGGCACACACCAGCTCGTCCCGGGCTCTCCGCTCTCGTGGGCATCCCCAAACTGCCTCCACCCGTGGGCTTCTCCCCTCCCTTCGTGGCACCCGGGGAAAGGAGCATCCCTCCCTTACCTGCTGGGCACAGGAAGCAGGCGAGGAGCAGGCACACGAACACCTCCATCGGAGCACGGCGCGCTCTCTGCCCTCAGCTCTCTGGTGTTGCTTTGTGGCGACAAAAGGAAGAAGATCGCGCTACGCCTTTCTCACTTCCTCCAAACAGCTCTTTAAGACCCCTGGACTGATTCAGTGGGGACTGGAACTTTTGTAGATTTTTCCAGCCTCAAGCAGCGTCCCCGGGGCCATGTCTGTGCGGTTTGAGGGTGCCCAGGCTGCCTTCTGGGGCTCCGGATGCTCTCGCACATGAGGACAACTCTCCCCACCCTCTGCCCCCCCTGCATCCCTGTGACCCTGAAGGCTGTGACAGCCCCGTGGCCACACGCTTATCTCTGACTCCTCGTGTTCCCTAAACACCCAGGGAGATGCCCTCCCGGGAAAGAAGACAGGAGAAGACAGGAGAAAGGAGGGTTTGGGGGATTTCTCCATAACGGGACCTCGCAGGCGCTTCCTGGCTTACCTGCTGGAGGTGGCCCTGCTTTAAGCCCCATTTGGTCAGTTTTGGGATGCCCGTCCGTAACATCACCCCCGCTGTTCCTCAGAGGGGGCCCAGGGGAAGGAGCCAGGCAGCCGGGGCAGGATTTTACCCCATGGGATATTCCCCTACCCCCTGGGGCAGGGAGGAGCAAGGGGCAGCAGAGACCAAGTGTTACAGACTGAGCATGGAAAGGCTGGGAGTGAACTGGGATGAAGAGGAGGGTGAGGGAATTTTTTTTTTATTTAATTGTTCCTCACTATTCTACTCTGTTACCAAGTGATAATAAATTAATTTTCCCCCAGTCGAGTCTGTTTTGCCCATGACAGTGACTGGTGAGTGCCCCCCTGTCCTTGTCTCAGCCCAGGATAATTTTCCAAGTATTTTCTGCCCCCGTTCTGTCGAGGAAAGGGTGTGAGAGAGCAGCTGGGTGGGCTCCCTGCAGCCAGCCAAGGTGATCCCACTGCCTGACACCACACAGCAGTGTCCAGCCCGTCACGAGGAGGAGTAAGGTGCAAGAAAATCCCATGGAACATGCACAATGGAAACCAAAACAGAGAAACACAATTTCCAGGCAGTGTGGCAACCGTGACAAAGTGCATGGTGGTGACAAGTGTCCCAGAAACCAGCCCCGAGGGAGCAGGGGGAATTGCGGGTCAGCACTGATGGACCCACATCATCCTTTGTAAGGGACAACGAGATCCAAACTCTCCACCCCCAAAAACTGTCCGAGGAACACCTCCACCACCAGAACTTCCAGGGTGCAGCATGACCCTGGTGTCATACTGAAATTCGGGCGAAGGAAGTGAGCTGGCGATGTCTGGCTTTAAAATCGTGCTGGTTCCTCCACCTTGGCAAGGGAAGGGGTTTCAGCTGCTCGCAGGGGCTGCCACAATCCTGCCCTGATGCGGTGCTGCGTGAGGCTGGGAGAGGAGGCAAGAGCAGGGTAATGAGATAAATCAGTCCTGCAGGGTAATTAGTCCCTGAACTGCAGTACTGCTGAAGAAGTGCACTTGGACCAGCATTGTTGCTCAGTACCAGAGTAAGAAAATCATGAGCAATCTGTTAAAAACAACCCAACAGGAAGAGCCACCCACAGCCCCCTTGGGTCATCCCACTGTCACCAGCAGCCACGTGGGTCTGCACAACCAGCACTGCTCCACCTGCGGTTACACTGCCTGGGTTCTGGGGCAACATCACCTTTTTTTTTTTTTTTTTTTTTTTTTCACTATCCTGAGTATTTTGAGTCCCCTCGCGCTCCACAGGTGGGCAGTGGTTGCACGTCGCAGGGTCAGAGCTGTATTTCTGCAAGGATGAACGAGAAAGCAGCAGGCTGCACCCTGCCAGGCACAGAAATCGGGGATCTGGCACCATTTTAGGGGCACAAAGTGAAGCGTGACTTTGCCCTTCTCTGGACCTAGATTCCTGGTGGGAGTGACAGCTTTGTGAGCAGTCTTTTCCGAGGAAAGCAGCTCAGCTGATCGGCTGATGTAACACAAGGAGGAAGCTCGGGACGTGCAAAACACCAAATCATCTTCTCGCTACCAGCACCTGATCCAGCTGCAGCCTGGCGCGTGCCTCCCCCAAACCCTTCTCAAAGGAACTGGAACTTTTTTTTTTCCCTGCAGCTGCACACGAGATCCGACAGGCTGCTGGGTTCGAGATCAGCTCGGGCTGGGACCGTTGGTGGTCCTGGGGGGGCTCCTGGCCACCCCCAGCACCCTGCTGCTGGATGCTGGCTCAGCCAGAAGTCCAGCTCTTGGAAGTGGCCGTGGGCGAGCAGCGCCGGGTGCCCTGCCCAGAGTTGTGCAACCCAAATTTCTGCAGCAGTCAGACCCAACCCCACGCCTTGTGCAAGCTGCCACGGAGCAGAGATTGAAACCCTGCTTGCAATTTGTTTTTTTCTTCTTTGGTGATTTGTCTTTTTTTTTTTTTTCCCTGTGTCGCCGGCCGTGGGCTCCCTCTAGCGAAGCCGGGGCCGTGGGCTGCAGCCGTGGGGTCCCGCAGCCTCCCCTGGCCACGTCCTGCCTCGCCCCCGGGGGCTGTGGGCTGTGGGGTCGCATCCAGCTCCTCTCCCGGTGCTCAGCATCTCATCGCTGTCCCTCAGCCCCAGCCCGCAGCGATTCCTCTCCATGCTCCAGTCCTGCGCTGGGCTCTGCTGTTCCTTGACGCCAGCTTTTTCGGGGCCAGGAGCAGCTTTTTTGGGTGCTGGAGGGGCCTGCCCTATTTGGCAGGGCTGAGCGGGATCCCCCCAGCCCAGGATGTGGGTGCTGGTCATGGGGTGTGGATGCCAGGGGTCTCGGGGCCAGGCTGCTGCCGCGCAGGGGGGCTCAGATCTTGGGCAGAGTCACGCTGGCATAAACCGTCATGGGCTCCGCGTCGGGGCTCTGCTCGCAAGGAAAGAAGGGGGTGAGCGAGGTGCCCAAATTGGGATGCCCAAAGTGGGGAACTCGCGTTCCCTTACCTGCGAGAGGGGCGAGCAGCCCCGTGGGGTGGGTGGCTCTGCCCGGGGGCTGTGCTGGATCCGGCCGGGGGCTTGGGCTGTGTCCGGGGGCAAGCCGGTGGCTGCGGCGTAGATGGTGGTGCAGGAGGGGTGCTCCGTGCCGGGGGGGCTGCAGGGGATTTTCTGCTTCTGTGCAGGGAGCAAGGGGTGAGCGGTGCCAGACAGGTCGCTGCGGGGGCTCTTCCCTCCCTTCAGCCCTGCAGGACCCCAGATTTCATCCCGGAGCAGGATTTGGGAAGGGAAAACTTTCCCCCAGAGCCACCCCCGGGATGTTAGGGGCTGGGGAAGCTGCAGCACCCAACCTTACTCCCAGAAAATCCCAAACTAAGGTGACCAGGATGGTTCTTGGGACCTCACCATGCTGGGGGGTGACACCCATGGGCCCACGACCCCCCCAGTCCCACCATGGGCATGATCTCGCCACCTCCCTGGCTCAGCCCCCACCAAATGCATCGACACCCAGTGACCAAAGCCCACTCGTGGCAGAGCCACGAGCACACACCCAGCACAGCTTTGGGGTGCTGCTGCCTTCCCTGCTGCCCGCACCCAGGCTGCAGCCCCCCAAGCATCTGCCCCCGTGCCTGGGCTGGGCTCTCTCACCTCCACCCGCTGCACTTGGGAGTAGATGGTGCGCACCTCGTTGTCCTCGGGGAGCGGCGTGTGCTTCCACAGCCGGCCTGCCAGGGGAGACAGAATCACAGAATCACAGAATTGTCTAGGTTGGAAGAGACCTCCAAGATCACCGAGTCCAACCTCTGACCTAACACTAACCAGTCCTCCACTAAACCATATCCCTAAGCTCTACATCTAAACGTCTTTTAAAGACCTCCAGGGATGGTGACTCCACCACCTCCCTGGGCAGCCTGTTCCAATGTCTAACAACCCTTTCGGTAAAGAAGTTCTTCCTAACATCCAACCTAGAACACCCTGGTGCAACTTCAGCCCATTCCCCCTCGTCCTGTCACCAGGCACATGGGAGAATAGACCAACCCCCACCTCGCTACAGCATCCTTTAAGGTACCTGCAGAGAGCAATAAGGTCGCCCCTGAGCCTTCTCTTCTCCAGGCTGAACAAGCCCAGCTCCCTCAGCCGCTCCTCGTAGGACTTGTTCTCCAGGCCCCTCACCAGCTTCGTCGCCCTTCTCTGCACCCGCTCAAGCACCTCGATGTCCTTCTTGTAGCGAGGGGCCCAAAACTGAACACAGTACTCGAGGTGCGGCCTCACCAGAGCCGAGTACAGGGGGACAATCTCTTCCCTAGCCCTGCTGGTCACAGTGTTTCTTATACAAGCCAGGATGCCGTCGGCCTTCTTGGCCACCTGAGCACACTGCTGGCTCCTATTCAGCCAACTATCAACCAATACTCCCAGGTCCTTCTCTGCCAGGCAGCTTTCCAACCACTCATCTCTCAGCCTGTAGCTCTGCTTGGGGTTGTTGTGCCCCAGGTGCAGGACCCGGCACTTGGCCTTGTTGAACTTCATGCAGTTGACCTCAGCCCATCGGTGCAGCCTATCCAGATCCTCCTGCAGAGCCTTCCTACCCTCGAGCAGATCGACACACACACCTAACTTGGTGTCATCTGCAAACTTACTGAGGGTGCACTCGATCCCCTCATCCAGATCATCGATAAAGATATTAAAGAGAACTGGCCCCAGTACTGAGCCCTGGGGGACTCCACTAGTGACTGGCCTTCAACTGGATTTGATTCCATTCACCACAACTCTTTGGGCCAGGCAAAGTCACCGTGGTGCCGTAGGACAGCTTCTGGGGACCCCCCTTGCACCCTGCTCCTGACCCCAAAGCATCACAAGGGACAGCCTCGGTGTTTCCCCAGCACTGCAGGGTGGTGGGCTCAGCACTGCACGTCCCCAGCACGGTGAATTTGTCCCTTTGTGAATTTTGTCCCCCTTTGTGAATTTGTCCCTGCACAGGGGCAGGGGAGCAGGGTGGCTGGCGCCCTCATCGAGGTGTCTGGGGAGATGATGCTGTCACAAATTTGGGCTGGGATCATGCATTTCCCCTTGAAACCATGTGATATGATCACAGAAGCATAGCATCCGGGTAAAGCACTTGAGATGTGCTAGGTGAAGCAGGTATATACATATATATAAATATATATTTCTTTTTTAAGCTGGTTTCCTTCCTGCCTTTCATCCCGTGCTTCAAAAGAAGCAGGTTTCGCTCCCTCCCCAGCACCACAGACCCCAAGACAAGGTACTGCAGGGATCAGCCTGGCTGGGGGGGCTGTGATCCCATCCTTTTCTCCCTCACAAACACCTCCCGTGCCCCCAGCTGCACTCCCTGACACTCACCCACGTGTAAGGCAGTGAAGACCCCGATGAGGACCAGCACGACCACTATGGGCACCACCAGCAGCACGAGGTTCAGCCCCGGACTGGCACTCCCTGTAGTGCAGAGAGGGAAAATGGTCAACACCAGCCCCCCAGCAGAAAAACCTCCCCATTTAAAACCATCCTGGGTCTTGTCATCTACATCTGAGGCTGATTTTTTCGGTAGAACAGGAAACGAGGGGCAGGAAATGCTTTCTTTTGAACTCGGCTTTCAATAAGCACCTCCAAACTGCAGCCGTCAGCGAAAAAGCTGCTGGGGGCTAGATCGGGGCCAGATAAGGCCCTAAATACCGCTCTGGTGGCTTCGCAGGGATCGGGGGGGAGATAGCCTCTGGGTGCTGCAGGTGTATGGGAAGGGAGCCCGGGGACAGAGCTCTGAGGGTGGCACCGGGCTGCCACCACCGTTAATGCATGTGGCACAGGGGTGTCCCCATGTGCAAGGGGCTGGGGGGACAAGGGGAGACAAACATGCCCAAAACTCTGGCATCATCTCCTTTTGGCATCTTCTTTTTCCAGTCAAGGCCTGGAGACGCCATGGGGACGTTTGCTGGGCACAGGGTGCTGTGAGAGCCCCGGAGTGGGTCAGCACCACAGGGAGGTGACTTCACACCGTGTCCCCGGGGAAAGGGGCAGCCGCTGCTTCCCCCAGCCCCAGCAAAAGTCCCAACATCACGAGGAAGGGCAAGAAAACCCCAGTGAGAGAGAACACGGCTTTTGCCCCGAAAACCTCCAAAGGGGAAGTTGTCACCGAGGTTTTTTTTCAATCCTCCCCGGCCCTCCCAGCGTGCAAATCGCATGCATTGAAAATGAGCCTTGGGCACCGGGGCGCAGCGAGTGCGGGGATGAGACCCACGGCTCGGCGTTTACGGGAAGGACCGGGCAGCCCTGAGCAGGCAACGCTGCGGCCGCTTTTCCTGCAAAAGGCTCCTCTGAGGCTGCCGAAAGCAACGTGAAAAAAATCCCCTGCAGAGCCAGAGCGGGGCTGGAGGTGGGAAAGAGCCGGGTTGGCGGCTGTAGCATCCCCGGGGACTCACCCCGCTGCTCGAAGCTGCAGGCGGAGGAGTTGAAGGTGACGGCGCTGCTGCTGACGGGGTTGCTGGCGGTGCAGGCGCAGGCCAGGCTGGTGGCGTTGAGGTGGTAGGAGAGGTGCAGGAGGCTGCCGTTGTGGGCGCAGGGCGACGAGGAGCTGGCCTCCAGGCCGGTCCAGCTGTAGGACACGTTGTCCCCCCTGGCCGCCGTGCAGTTGAGGGTGACGGTGCAGCTGTCGTTGGCCAGAGCCCAGCTGAGGACCTGGATGTTGGGATCGGACACCGGCTCTGGGTGGGGAGAAGGGACAGAGGCTCGTTTCTGGGGAAGGATGGAAACGCCACCTCGTCCCCTGGCCTGGGAAATCCCACCGACCTCCCCTAGCTCCAAGGGAGGTGGGGAGAAATCGATCTGGCCCCAGGCCTGCTGCGGCCTCTCCAAACAAGGACGAGGTCTTCATGTACCCAAATACTCCTGGGGATACTAGAGAGGGTCCTGGACAACACGGGGGGCATCTCTCACCACCCCCACACCCCACCCCATTGCTGCCCACCTCCCAGACCCGCTCCCAGCACCACAAGAGGCCATCACAGCCCTCCAAAACCAGTGCCTCTCACCATACACTTCCAGCTGTATCTGCCAGACCTTCTCCTTCGCGTCCTTGCTGATGATGTACTCGTAGAGCCTCTGGTCCTGCCGCTTGGTGCTGAGGATCTCCAGCGAGAAGTTGGAGGAGTGGAAGTGGTTCTGGCTCGGAGCGTAGTTGGTATAGTTTCCATTCGCGTACTTGAGCAGGACTTCCTTGCTATGCGGGTCCGCTGTGTCCCGCTTCCACGTGGCCACCCCAAAGCTCTGGGTGAGGTTCTGGAATTCCTGGGGGATCCACAGGACCGTCGCCTTCCCCAGCGTGCCCAGCACAGTCTCCCTCGTCCCACGGCCCATGCCTGGGAGAAGAGCAGAGAGAAGGGCTGACGCAGGCAGAGATGCATGAGGACAGCTCGGAGGGCTCACAGAAGCTGCGCCCTCCCTGGTGCTGCTGGAGAACAGATGCCACCCGAGCTGCACGAGCAGGGAACGGTGTTGGACCCACCCTGGTAATCTGGAGATGGCATCTGCTCAACAATCTGCTCGGCTGCTTTACTGAACTGCATTTTCAGCCCGCCTGAACCCTTGCTCGCGCACCACATCCTGCGCCAGCGACTGCCATGGCTCTCAGGGTAGGAGGGAACGCGAGGCGCTCCGTGCCCCAACGTCCCTGCGTGCTCCCAGCTCACAGGGACCCCTTCAGCACCCACTGGAGCGGGCCTACCTCGAGCAGGGGAAGGCTATTGTGGCCCTGGTCCCATAGGGAGGTGATGCCCATGGGGTGGCCGGAGCACCCTGGAGCAGTCTTGGTGACACCAGGGTCACTTGGATGGAAATGATGCTTGGTGGACCTCGGCCAAAGCCTGTGGCTGGGTGTGCATCACGGCATGCGCCCCCCTGAAGTGCTGCAGCTACAGAAACCTCCCTGGGGAGTTTTCTTTGAGGAATTGCAGGAAACACAGCCCCACAGGCTGGCTCTCCCTTCTCCTCTCACCCAGGAGCTAGTAGGCAGTGAGGAGACGAGGTGGTCCCATGGTGTCTCTTGGGTGTCTCTTGTCTCTCACCAAGAGGGCGACTGAGCAGCTCCAATGATGGTTGGCACATGCACCCCAATGTACCCAAAAGCATCCCGCCCGCCCAGCTGTCCTGGGAGAGGTGCAGTTCATGGCTTCTACCCTTCTACCCAACCCTTTCCTGCTTCAGGCTGTGACCCCATGATTCACATTTGCCCACAGCCTCCGTGAACCCTGAGCTTGTTTTTGTAGGAAATAGTGCGAAGAACGATGCCAGCTCAGCACCGCTCGCTGATGGAGCACAGAGGGGACCCGACCATGTCACCCCCATGTTTCCTATCCACTTCTTTCCACTGAGGTGGGGGCTTGTCCCAGAAAGGAAAAGGAAAGTGTGGGACTCGCTGCAGAAGAGCAAGCCTGGTGGGGCCCAGATAAGCCCAGTATCCGCCTCTCCTGCTGCACACACATTTCCAGTAAAAACCACAAGAGAGCTCAGAGCGACCGTTTTCCTCACCCACCATCCCGAGCACATGCCATCACTTATTTTTTCCCCCTCCATGGCACAAAACACAGCAGCTTCAGAGCTGTCCCTGTGAATTACGTCTCCACGGCGCCGACCCAGCCATGCAGACACGGCCGTTATCCCGCAGAAATGCCGAGCCCCGGCTGACCCAGCAGCTGCCACGTTTACTGTAAAGCCCAGCACGGAGCTGGATGTTGTCTTTTCTTGGCGGCCTGGAGCGCGGCAGTTAAGCTCCTGATTAATTACTGAATGGAAAAGCCCTTTTTGCATCACGTTAGAAAAACCCTCTGCCCCGGCAAGAAGCAGCTCCCGGGGAGAGGAGGAGACGTCTCCCCATGGGGAAGGCAGCTCGGCTGGAGCAGGGATGCTGTGGGAGGGATGCGAAGAGGGCCAAAAGCATCCGCACAAACCCAGCTGGAGGGGCTGGAGGAACACAAGCGATGTGAAGGGTCCAAAGCAGCCCCTGCTTTGGACCCTTCAGGGTCAGGTATTGTGTTCGTGGGACTTTCGGCACGCTGGCCGGACAGAAAACCCCAGGGAGATTTCAAGGGCAGGTATTCTAGTAACAGTGAGCCAGCAGAGTTGAGCAGAAACCCCAGCTCCACGAAGCTGCTGGTTTCCTGGCCGAAGCTTTCGGTTTGTGCCCGGCGAGGACGCAGAGGGCTGCAAGGGGACACAGTGTCCCCCGGGGATGGGGACGCTGGGCTGGCACCAAAAAGGGGGGTCGGGATTTATCACTGACCTCCTTCTGCTTGGCTCGGGGGCCCCGGCTCCCCCCAAACTTCTGCACAGGTTTAACACTGAACTTTTCTCAGCACCCTCCCACTACATGCTGCAGCCCCTGGAAAGGAGGACCCCGCGCCTTGGCACTGCCCCGACCCCTCCTGGGTTTTCTGGGTGTCCCCCGACCCTTTGCACCACAGGGACTGTGGGTGCTGGGCCTGGAGGGGTCTCAGCACCCAGCAAAGACGATCCAGAGGGGTTTGAATCATTCATTTTTAAACAGAAAGTGACAACGTCCCCAGACATCACCGGCTCCCACTCCTACACCTTTTATTGCTGGGGTACAATCTCCCAGCCCACTGGCACCTCAAGCTGAGGTAACCCAAGATAAAATCTGCCAAAATCTGCCAAATCTACCACACACCTCCCGTACCCCAGCCCACATCTGGTAGCGAATGATTTGCTCGGTGCTGTTACTACCTCGTTAAAACACACACAGAGTACTTCGTTACTGCAAATACACTATCCCCATCACCATCTTTGCCCCTCCAGCCTCTCTTATTCACTCCTCCCTCGGTCTGCCTGCTAGGAGCGTATTAGGGATGCACGGCACATCCAGCCTGGAGTTGTGAGTCATTTGTCTTCCAGATGAATATTTATATTTATCTGCCTGCCCACCCAGCGCACGGCTCCCAATTTCTAAAAGCCCCAATACCTGACGATCCCCAAACCATCCGAACCACGTATTTTGCAGGTAGGAAGGCGTTATGTACCCCAGACACGGCAGAAGGAGACGACCAGCCAGAGACACACGCTGCAGCCCATGCCTCGCTTCACGGAGCTGCTGCCGGAATGAAGCTAATATCTGCTGCCGGGCTCATTATAAGAACAGGTGTACTCAAATCAGAGGCACTGCTGTGGGCCATGTGTTTCCTGTTTTTTTCAGCAGAATGACTGTTTTTCTTGAGTGGAAACTATTCAAAGCGTAGAGTCACTGCTGAATGCTTCACTGGAGAGCACCAGAGAGACTTGCAAGAAGGACCCAAACCATTGATTTATCGTTTTCACCAGAACTACATCATCCAGCCACAGGTCCTTAACCCAAACCCAAAAGAAGAGGAAACAGACAGTAAGAAAATTATTTCATGTACGGTAACAGCTTCCTGGGGCTGCCCGGCGCCTGTGAATGCGGTGGAGGGGAAAAAGGAGGTGAAACGAGCGGATCCCACACCACAGCAGCCACAAAGCTCAGCAGGGCCCCTCGCTGCAGGAAAAACACTGGATATTTTGGGATTAGCCCACTCTGGATGCACGGGACCCTTGGTGGTTCCAGCCTGCAGCTTCAGCTCCATGGCCTCGCTGCAAGCAGGAGCAGAGGTGGCCTTTAACACCCATCGAGGAGAAGCCCGATCCTTGTTCTCAGGCTGAGCATCTTTTGGCCCCAGTTTGCTCCTGCACCGCTTGAGCCCATCCCCATGGGCCCAGCTCAGCCAGGACTTGGGGACGGGGACGGTCCCCGCTCCTGTGGGTGACCCCCATGTTGAAGGAGCAGGGAGGGGACATGGATGGAGCAGGGACCACGCTCAGTGAGCATCGGAGATGGGGAGCGTGGGGAAAACACCGCCCGCACGTTCCATTGCTGGGAAGGGGTGAGAAGAGCTTGCTTGGTTTTGTGTTTTTAGTGGAATGAATTATTCATCTCCGCCGTTGCTCGGCCTGCAAAGCGTTGCTGCTTTACAATGGGAGAAGGTTGTTTGTTTTTTTTTGCGTTTTTTTTTTCCTATTGCTCTTTTCACATTTTTCTTACTTTTTCTCTCCTGGTTTGCAGAAGAGAGCAGAGGCAACAGCATAAAGCACAAATTCCTCTGCTGGCTTAAAACAGACCAAATTTAAGTGTCAGGATGAAATAAAAGCTGAATTTATGCGCTTCACCATTTTTCAGCGGAGCAGAGCTCTGAGCGCTCCACGACTTTTGTCACCAATAAATTATTTCTAACACTAAAAAGCAAAGTTATGCCTAAAACCACACCAAACCAGCCGGTGCTCCCTGGCGTCCTGCCGGGCTGTTCCTTCCCACTCAGAAAGCATCTGTCTGAGAAAGCAAGGCCTTTCCCAGGAAAGGGGAGAGCTCAGCAGAGGTGTAAAATAGAAAGAATGAGTAAGAGCAGTACGGAGGGGACTCTGCTCCTTTCTCACAGCAAGGAGCGTGGGCTCGGCCGAAATTTGACAGCCGGCTCAGAGGATGCTGAAGCAGCCAGATGAGAGGGGGCTTGGGTATCTCCTTGGTCTCATGATGGAGGGGTTTGGGGCATCACCTGGGGGCATTTAGCAGAGCACCCGGCTGCCCCAGCAGAAATCCCACCAAGAGCCGGTGCTCAGGAAGGGTCTTTCCCATGGATGTGCTCTTCGGTGTTCCCACACTGGCTCGGTCATGTGGGCAGGGTGTTGTGACGGTCCCCAAGGGGGACCCTGGTTCTGTCAGGGTTTGAGTGCCCCCAGCCACCAAGAGAAATCATTCAGACAGCACAAATCCTTATCCAGGAAGTATGAAGGGGCGAGGAGAGGAAAAACGGTGGTGGGAGCTCATAGAAAAACTCCCTTTACCTGGAAAGAAGGATCCTACACGCTGCTGGTTTCCCCATCAGAAGCCAGGCAGCTTGGGCTGAAGTCTCCTGGCTGGAAAGGTGAGCGAGCCACCAGCTAATGCTTTGGAGGGGGCTTTTTGTAGAAACCCACATTGGTACTGAAATCTCAGGCTGCCACACACGAGGAATTACCCTGGGCCTCTTATTAAACCCGGGAGCTGGAATAACTCATGCTCGTTCCTGATTCTCAAATGAGCCACCAAGGTCCATGCCACCCCTTTGGTGAATCTGGCCCTGGGAGCCTTTATTTAGTGATGGATCTGGGAAGTTTGCTCTTGGGTTGTAGGGAGAAGAGAGCCCGATTCTTCATTTTCTCCATCTGATTTGCTGGAGTTGACAGGAGCAGCAGAACCCCGGGCAGCTGTGGCCCTGTGCAATGTCCCCATCCCCCCTTGCAGGCTCAGGGATGTCACCATCACTCACAAGGCACGTCCCCCTGCCCTGTGTGCCTCCGACTGCTCCCACAGGGGACAGCTGTAGAAGGGCTCCTCTCCCCAGCAAGGGCAGTGGGAACAAACACAGCTCCCCAGTCACCCCCGGTCCCCAGGCACCCACTGCCACCGACACCAAACCCCAGACCAGAGGAAAGGGGGCACCAAGCCAGGAGGAATGAAGCAAATGCACCCAAAAACATGAGGTCTGGTGTGGAAAGGAAAATATTTACTGTACACATACAACAGGATTCCACTATTGAGCCTTCCTGGGCTGAGAAAAGTCAACCTTAACTGTCTCATGGTCCTGCTCCGGTGCTCCACAACTGGATGTGGGGCTTCACTGGCCGTATCACGCACTTTCCCTGAAAGTGTCACGTGCTGTGTACCATCCCTCATAACCACTCCACACACCAGTCCCCTAAGGGCATTGCCCCCCCAGTGGCTGGCAGACACCAGGAGAGAGCCGAGGATGCCCACTGCCATGGGGAACCTGCAGGAAAGGCTCGGCTCAGGTCTCAGAGCTAGGGCTGGGTGCATTTTTGAGCTGCTAAATGTCCATTTGCTGATTTGCATTGTTGGGGTTCTCAAAGTACCGCTGCAAGAGACTTGCCATCTGGGGGCTTCATCCAGGTTCTACCCCCACAGCGGACAACATCAGCCACAGCATGTCATTAATGCAGAGCGAAGAAGAGGAGGAGGTGTCCCAGCAACATCAGCATGCTGGTCTTGGTGGCGGTGGGGACAGCAGAGGACTCAGCTGGAGGCAGAGGGAAAACCAAGACATGAGAGCAGCCCAAGTGGGACCACCGCAGGGCTGGAACACGCAGCCCCACGGTCCCTTCCCAGGGGGCTCCTGCCACCCCCAGCCCATGGGAAAAGGGACCTGACCCCTGGGACACCCGGCAGCCACCTCCCACCCATCTCACCCAGGTTCTGCCACCTGGTACAGCCGGTACCTGTCCACGAGCAGG
The DNA here is from genome assembly GCF_964211825.1 of Aythya ferina. Classification (NCBI taxonomy): domain Eukaryota; kingdom Metazoa; phylum Chordata; class Aves; order Anseriformes; family Anatidae; genus Aythya; species Aythya ferina. Next base: position 1,489,430 of record NC_140326.1, read on the forward strand.
GGTGCCTGCGGGTCAGCTGGGCGCTGCTGGAGGACACGGGGTTGCTGGCCCTGCAGGTGTAGGTTTCCAGGGAGGGGTTGAAGGAGAGGGGCAGGGTGCTGTTGGTGCTGCTAAAGCCCACTGGCACGACCCTGCTGGCGGGCATCCACTCATAGGTCACGTCTTCCAGCTGCACCCAGCATTCCAGGGTGACATCGCAGTGCTCCGGGTTGTCCCCGTTCACTATGGCACGCACGGTAGGTTTGGGGACCACATCTGCAAGAGGCACTGGGATGTCACAGCCCGCCCTGTCCCCAGCGGGGTGCCGGGACCACCACCCCCCCAGGCTCACCATACACCTTCAGGTAGACGCTGTAGGTCTGCTCCTTGCCCGCCACGTCCTCCAGGTACACCCAGTAGATGTTGCTGTCGTTTTTCTGCAAGCAGCTGATCTTCAGCGTATTGTTGGGGAAGAGCTCAAGGCGGTCCTTGAAAGGGCCATTGGGGTACCGGATCCCCCTCCCATTCTCGTGGATGGCAACCTTCAGGGAGCTGCCATAGCGCCAGTGGCATTCGTAGTAGGTGGTCTTCTGGGTCTGCGGCGGGGGGCTGAGGTACACCACGCCTCCCACCACCCCTACTGCCTGCGAGGAGGATGCCTGCACCTGTGCTGTGGGGACAGCAGAGAGTTGTGCTACCAGGCATGGCTCAGGGGGACGGGCAGCCCCTGGCCTCAGCCACCCGCCTTTGTAGTCCCCTGGGGCTGTGAGGCATCGGAAAAGGCTGCCCAGAGAAGGGGCTGGGGCACCATTCCTGGACATATCTGCTGTGGTGCTCAGGGACACGGTCTCCTGGCAGACCTGGCAGCACTAGTATAACGGTTGGACCTGGTGGCCACAGTGCTCTTTGCCCAGGGAGGTGGTGGGGTCACTGCCCCTGGGGGTGTTCAAGGAAATACGCAATGCCCCATGGTGGGAGCACGCTGAGGCTAGGCTCATCAGCCCGACTCCTGCCTTCACACAAGCAGCAAAGTTTCACCTAATAGCCGGTCTGGCCGCCCCCGGCTCCATTTCCTCCCTCCCTGTCACCACAGAGAAGAGACCAGGGCCTGCGTTGGTGTTGCTCTCACAGGAAGCTGCTGGCCGCCATGACGCCTCCCCTCAGCCTGCTCCTCTCAGGGCTACGCAAACCTCGCACATCGCGCCCTCTGGTCCTTGCCATGCCCCTGTTGCCCTCCTTTGGGCCCATTCTGATATTTTCATGTCCTTCATATGGTGCCGAGCCCAAAACTGCACAAGGAGCTCAGGGCGAGGCCGTGCTGATGCTGATGACAGTAGGACAGCCATTTCCTCTGCACCCCAGGCTTTGGACGGCCATTTTGGCTGCCTCAGCCCCAAACACCCCGTCCCCCCCTGCAGGGCCACGCTCCAGCTGCCTGCCCTGTGTCCATATACATCATGCCTTCCCTTTTTTCAGCCTTGGGAGCATCTTGAGAGGCATGGCTTCATGCCGAGCTCTGTCACTGACATTTTTGCTTCGACTTTCGCTTTCTTTCCTCCCCCCTCCCCAGCTTGCTTGGCAGCCCCTTGGCCCTCTACCCCATGGGACACCGGAGTGCCCCATGGGAAGTGAGACGGACACCGCGGTGTCCCAGCAGGTCAAAGCTTGGGGATGGGAATTGCTGGGGAAAAGAGTGAGAGTGGGGAAGGCTCATGTAGGACGGGCACTCCATGGGCATTGCCCCAGTCCCCACCTCCACCACCACCCCCACCACTGCCCTCCTCAGCACCATCCGCCCCCAGCCCCGTATCACAGCCCACCTGGCACCCTTGTCCCGGAGGACACCCCGCACACACACCCTGATGTTACCTTGCACAATAGAGAAGATGAAGAGGAGCTCCGCTGCAAACCCCACCACCATCTTCACTGTGGTTTCGCATGCAAAATTATCACTGAAACTCACATGGCTCCAGTGCCAAATTCCACCAAGCCCCCAGCTCCCCGGTCAAGGAAGTACGTTCAAAGAGTAAAGACTGCACCGTTTATTTCTCTTCTGTGTCCACCAGCCTGAGAGAGCTGGAGGGTGGCAGTCAAGCAGAGGAAGGGGAGGTTTCAGCTAGACGTTTACCAACACTGGTCCAACACAGCAACAGGCTCTCTGGAGAAGTAGTCACTGCATCGTATTGTGACTGGCCAGGATGCTCTGTGCATTCTTGGCATAGACTATCTCAGGAGAGCTAAAGACAGCACTTGAAAGGGCCACTGGGGTACCAGACTCCCCTCCTGTTCTTATGGATGGCGACCTTCAGGAAGCTGCTGCAGAACCAGTGGCTTTGGTGGTAGGTGGTCTTCTGGGTCTGCAGCGGGGGGCTGAGGTACACCACGCCTCCCACCACCCCTACTGCCTGCGAGGAGGATGCCTGCACTCGTGCTGTGGGGACAGCAGAGAGTTGTGCTACCAGGCATGGCTCGGGAGGACGGGGCAGCCCCTTGCCTCAGCCAGCCGCCTTTGTAGCCCCCTGGGGCTGTGAGGGATCGGAAAAGGCTGCCCAGGGAAGGGGCTGGGGCACCGTTCCTGGACATATCTGGTGTGGTGCTCAGGGACACGGTCTCCTGGCAGACCTGGCAGCGCTAGGGTAACGGTTGGACCTGGTGGCCACGGTGCTCTTTGCCCAGGGAGGTGGTGGGGTCACCACCCCTGGGGGTGTTCAAGGAAAGGTTGCATGTGGTGCTTGGGGACATGGGTTAGTGGGTGACTGGGGTGGTAGGGGGGTGGTTGGAACACTTTGGCTTCTCCAACCTTAATGAGTTTGTGATTCTTTACCAAAATAAACGTTTCTGTGCAATGCCACATGGTGGGAACACCCTGAGGCTCATCGGCCCGACTCCTGCCTCCACAGAGGGTGGAGTCACTGCATATATCCAAGAGTGCTGTCCACTTGCTTGAGCATCAACTGTCTTGGGGCCATGCCCACCACCCCGCGAGCTTCTCCCAGGGCCTGTACACAGAAAAATTTTGCCTAACAGCCAGGCTGGGCACCCCGGCTCCATTTCCTCACATCCTGTCACCATAGAGAAGAGACCAGGGCCTGCGTTGGTGCTGCCCTCATGAGGAAGCTGCTGGCCGCCATGAGGCCTCCCCTCAGCCTACTCATCTCGGAGTTACACAAACCTTGCACATCTCGCCCTCTGGTCCTTACCATGGGCAGGGGACGGGCGGCCATTTTGGCTGCCTCAGCCCCAAATGCCCTGTCCCCCCCTGCAGGGCCACGCCCCAGCTGCCTGCCCCCGTGTCCGTACACATCTGTGCCTTCCCTTTTCTCAATGTTCGGAGCATCTTGTGAGGCACGGCTTCATGCCGAGCTCTGTCACTGACATTTTTGCTTCGACTTTCGCTTTCTTTTCTCCCCCCTCCCCAGCTCACTCGGCAGCCCCTTGCCCCCCAGCTCAGTGGGACACCGGGGTGCCCCATGGGGAGCGAGACAGACACCAGGGTTTCTACCCAGGTCAAAGCTTGGGGATGGGAATTGCTGGGGAAAAGAATGAGGATGGGGAAGACTCATGTAGGACAGGCAACTCACGGGCACCGCCCTAGTGCCCACAACCACCAGCACCACTACCACCACCATCCCCAGCACCGTCCGCCCCAAGCCCCGCATCACAGCCCACCCAGCACCCTTGCCCCGGAGGAAACCCCCCACATACAGCCTGATGTTACCTTGCACAATAAAGAAGATGAAGAGGAGCTCCGATTTAAGTCCCTCCGCAATCTTCACTGCTGTTTGGCACGCAAAATTATCTCTGAAACTCACGTGGCTCCAGTGCAGAAGCCCAGCAAGCCCCCAGCTCACCAGTCCAGGCAGTACATTCAGACAAAGAATAAAGACTGTACCCTTACTTTTTTGAGTCCTCCAGCCTTGACTGAGAGAGCCGGAGGGCGGCAGTCAAGCTGAGGAAGGGGAGGTTTCAGCTAGACATTTAACAACGCTGGTCCAAATGTGCAACAGGCTCTCTGGAGAAGTAGTCACTGCATCGTATTGTGACTGGCCAGGATGCTCCATGAATCCTTGGCACAGACTATCTCAGGAGAAGATTTTTCAAGGACCCAAAAGGGTTCTGCTGGACTTTTGCAATAGCTGCCTAAGAGACAGAGGGCATTAAGCAATTGTCTACCTTGCCTGGTCTCTCAGAGGACCCTTCTGTTGTGGGGCTGCTGAGGGTCACAGAACAGCAAGTGCCAATCGCTACCACAACTGTGCACCAGCAGCACCATTGCACCAACAGAGACTCCCTGATTCCCATCCATAAGCTAATTCATCAATTGGAGACACAAGGAGTGATCAGCAAGACTCATTCACCTTTTAATAGTCCCACATGGCCAGTGCAAAAGTCTAATGGTGAGTGGAGACTAACAGTGGACTATCGAGGCCTGAACGAAGTCACGCAACCACTAAGTGCTGCAGTGCCGGACATGCTAGAACTGGACTTGAACAAATTCGGCTTCTATTCACACTTAAAAACACTTAAAAGTCAATTCACAAGGTGCATTGGATCTATCAAAAAAAACCAACAACAACAACAACAACAAAAAGTAGTTCATACACTGGCACTAACAAACTGTCGTGGTTTTAGCTAGGATAGAGCTAATTTTCCTCCTAGTGCTGGTAGGGTACTATGTTTTGGATTTAGGATGAGAAGAATGTTGATACCACACCGATGTTTTAATTGTTGCAGAGCAGTTCTTACACCAAGCCAAGGACTTTTCAGCTTCTCGCTCTGTCCTACCAACGGGTTGGCTGGGGGAGCAGCAAGATTTGGGAGGGAACAGACCCAAAACTGGTCAGAGGGGTATTTCATGCCATCTGGGCTCATGCTGGACAGTATATAGGGTGGTTAGCTTGGGAGGGGGGTCCAGACTGCTAGGGGTTAGACTGGGCATCGGTCAGCGGGTGGTGAGCAATTGCATTGTGCATCACTTGTTTTGTACACATTATTATTATTATTATTATTATTATTATTATTATTATTATTATTATTATTATTATTATTATTCTCTGTCCTAATAAACTGTTTCTGTCTCTACTCACAAGCTTCAGTTTCTCGTTTCTTTCCCCCATCCTGGGAAGGGGTGGAAAGGGCTATATAGTGTTTAGTTGCCAGCTGGGTTAAACCACAACACGCACATCCTGCATCCTCAGCTCCCAGCAATACACAGTCCAAATTTCAAAGCTGTCTCCTCCAAAGACAAGCTTCAACCACCCAGGGGTGCACTTCCCCTGAAGGTGTCACAGGTTCCAGGCTAAACGTGCTGTGTACCGGCCCTCATAACCATACCACGCACCAGTCCCCGAAGGGCATTGTCCCCCAGTGGCTGGCAGACACCAAGAGAGCTGAGGATGCCCACTGCCATGGGGAACCTGCAGGAAAGGCTCGGCTCAGGTCTCAGAGCTAGGGCTGGGTGCATTTTTGAGCTGCTAAAAGTCCATTTGCTGATTTGCATTGCTGGGTGTCTTGGTTTAACCCAGCCAGCATCTAAAAACCACACAGCCGTTCGCTCATCCTCCCCCCTCCCTCTCTGGGGTGGGGGAGAGAAATGGGAAAGTGAAGCCTGTGAGTTGAGATAAAGACAGTTTACCAACACAGGAAAATAATAATAATAATGAATATAATAGTACTACGAATAATAATGTATACAAAACAAGTGCTACTGGGAAGAAAATTAACTCTGTCCTAACTGAAACAAGGCACTGGGGTTTGCAAAGTGCTGTTGCAAGAGACTTGCCATGTGGGGGCTTCATCCAGGTTCTATCCTCAGAGCAGAGGTGTGACGAGACGCTGACAGACAGAAGCTGCAGTGTGTCACGTGCTGTGTATCATCCTTCATAACCACACTACACACCAGTCCCCTAAGGTCATTCTCCCCCAGTGGCTGGCAGACACCAGGCAAGAGCCGAGGATGCCCACTGCCATGGGGAACCTGCAGGAAAGGCTCAGCTCAGGTCTCAGAGCTAGGGCTGGGTGCATTTTTGAGCTGCTAAATGTCCATTTGGTGATTCACATTGCTGGGATTCTCAAAGTACCGTTGCAAGAGACTTGCCATCTGGGGGCTTCATCCAGGTTCTACCCCCACAGCGGACAACATCAGCCACAGCATGTCATTAATGCAGAGCGAAGAAGAGGAGGAGGTGTCCCAGCAACATCAGCATGCTGGTCTTGGTGGCGGTGGGGACAGCAGAGGACTCAGCTGGAGGCAAAGGGAAAACCCAGACATGAGAGCAGCCCAAGTGGGACTACTGCAGGGCTGGAACACACAGCCCCACGGTCCCTTCCCAGGGGGCTCCTGCCACCCCCAGCCCATGGGAAAAGGGACCTGACCCCTGGGACACCCGGCAGCCACCTCCCACCCATCTCACCCAGGTTCTGCCACCTGGTACAGCCGGTACCTGTCCACGAGCAGGGGTGCCTGCGGGTCAGCTGGGCGCTGCTGGAGGACACGGGGTTGCTGGCCCTGCAGGTGTAGGTTTCCAGGGAGGGGTTGAAGGAGAGGGGCAGGGTGCTGTTGGTGCCCTTAGAGCCCCCTGGCATGACCCTGCTGGCGGGCATCCACTCATAGGTCACGTCTTCCAGCTGCACCCAGCACTCCAGGGTGACATCGCAGCGCTCCGGGTCGTCCTCGTTCACTATGGCACGCACGGTAGGTTTGGGGACCACATCTGCAAGAGGCACTGGGATGTCACAGCCTGTCCTGTCCCCAGCAGGGTGCCAGGACCACCACCCCCCCAGGCTCACCATACACCTTCAGGTAGATGCTGTAGGTGTGCTCCGTGCCCGCCTTGTCCTCCAGGTACACCCAGTAGATGTTGCTGTCGTTTTTCTGCAAGCAGCTGATCTTCAGCGTATTGTTGGAGAAGAGCTCAAGGCGGTCCTTGAAAGGGCCATTAGGGTACCGGATCCCCCTCCCGTTCTCGTGGATGGCAACCTTCAGGGAGCTGCCACAGCGCCAGTGGCTTTGGTGGTAGGTGGTCGTCTGGGTCTGCGGCGGGGGGCTGAGGTACACCACGCCTCCCACCACCCCTACTGCCTTCGGGGAGGATGCCTGCACCTGTGCTGTGGGGAGAGCAGAGAGTTGTGCTACCAGGCATGGCTCAGGGGGACGGGGCAGCCCCTTGCCTCAGCCAGCCGCCTTTGTAGCCCCCTGGGGCTGTGAGGCATCGGAAAAGGCTGCCCAGTGAAGGGGCTGGGGCACCATTCCTGGACATATCTGGTGTGGTGTTCAGGGACACGGTCTCGTGGCAGACCTGGCAGCGCTAGGGTAACGGTTGGACCTGGTGGCCACGGTGCTTTTTGCCCAGGGAGGTGGTGGGGTCACCACCCCTGGGGGTGTTCAAGGAAAGATTGGACGTGGTGCTTGGGGACACGGGATAGTGGGTGACTGGGGTGGTAGGGGGGTGGTTGCACCACCATGAGCTTGGAGGGCTTCTCCAACCTTAATGATTTTGTGATTCTTTACCAAAATTAAAGGTTACTTTGCAATGCCCCATGGTGGGAACACACTGAGGCTCATCAGCCCAACTCCTGCCTCCACAGAGGGTGGAGTCACTGCATATATCCAAGAGTGCTGTCCACTTGCTTGAGCATCGACTGTCTTGAGGCCATGCCCACAACCCCACAAGCTTCTTCTAGGGCCTGACCAAAGCAAAGTTTTGCCTAACATCCTGTCAGGCCGCCCCCGGCTCCATTTCCCCACATCCTGTCACAAGGGAGAAGAGACCAGGGCCTGCGTCAGTGCTGCCCTCATGAGGAAGCTGCTGGCCGCCATGACGCCTCCCCTCAGCCTGCTCCTCTCAGGGCTAAGCAAACCTCGCACATCGCGCCCTCTGGTCCTTGCCATGCCCCCGTTGCCCTCCTTTGGGCCCATTCTGATATTTTCATGTCCTTCGTATAGTGTCGCGCCCAGAACTGCTCAAGGAGCTTGGGGCGAGGCCGTGCTGATGCTGATGACAGCAGGACAGCCATTTATTCTGCACCCCAGGCTTTGGACGGCCATTTTGGCTGCCTCAGCCCCAAACGCCCCGAACCCCCCAACAGGGCCACGCTCCAGCTGCCTGCCCCTGTGTCCGTACACATCCGTGCCTTCCTTTTTCTCAAACCTGGGAGCATCTTTTGAGGCTCGGCTTCATGCCAAGCTCTATCACTGACATTTTTGCTTCCACTTTTGCTTCCTTTCCTCCCGTCTCCCCAGCTCACTTGGCAGCCCCTCGCCCCCAGCTCGGTGGGACCCTGGGGTGTCCCTGCAGGTCAAAGCTTGGGGATGGGAATTGCTGAGGAAAAGAATAAGGATGGGGAAAGCTCATGTAGGACGGGCGACTCATGGGCACTGCCCCAGTGCCCACAACCACCAGCACCACTACCACCACCATCCCAAGCACCATCCGCACCCAGCCCCACATCACAGCCCACCTGGCACCCTTATCCCGGAGGACACCCCCCACACACACCCTGATGTTACCTTGCGCAATAGAAAAGATGAAGAGGAGCTCCGCTGCAAGTCCTACCACCATCTTCACTGCATTTTGGCGCGCAAAATTATCACTGAAACTCACGTGGCTCCAGCACAGAAACCCACCAAGCCCCCAGCTCTCCGGTCAAGAAAGTTCGTTCAGACGAAGTAGGAAGACTGCACCCTTACTCACTTCCTCTTCGAGACCAAAAGCCTTCCTTGGCAAAGCCGGAGGGCGGCAGTCAAGACCCCAGCACCCCAGACAAGGAAGTACATTCAGACAATTAATAAAGACTTCGTTTTTTTCGGTTTTTGTGTCGACCGAACTTACTTGAGAGGTCTGGAGGGCAGCAGTCAAGCTGAGGAAGGGGAGGTTTCAGCTAGACGTTTACCAACGCTGGTCCCACACTGCAACAGGCTCTCTGGAGAAGTAGTCACTGCATTCATTGTGTTGTGACTGGCCAGGATGCTCCGTGAATCGTTGGCACAGACTATCTCAGGAGAAGATTTTTCAAGGACACAAAAGGGTTCTGCTGGACTTTTGCAATAGCTGCCTAAGACACAGAGGGCATTAAGCAATTGTCTACCTTGCCTGGTCTCTCAGAGGACCCTTCTGTTGTGGGGCTGCTGAGGGTCACAGAACAGCAAGTGCCAATCGCTACCACAACTGTGCACCAGCAGCACCATTGCACCAACAGAGACTCCCTGATTCCCATCCATAAGCTAATTCATCAATTGGAGACACAAGGAGTGATCAGCAAGACTCATTCACCTTTTAATAGTCCCACATGGCCAGTGCAAAAGTCTAATGGTGAGTGGAGACTAACAGTGGACTATCGAGGCCTGAACGAAGTCACGCAACCACTAAGTGCTGCAGTGCCGGACATGCTAGAACTGGACTTGAACAAATTCGGCTTCTATTCACACTTAAAAACACTTAAAAGTGAATTCACAAGGTGTATTGGATCTGTCAAAAAAAAAAAAAAAAAAAAAAAAACAAGCTCATACACGGGCACTAACACACTGTCCTGGTTTTAGCTAGAATAGTGTTAATTTTCCTCCTAGTAGCTGGTAGGGTGCTATATTTTGGATTTAGGATAAGAGTGCTGATAACATGCTGATGTTTTAATTGTTGCAGAGCAGTTCTTACACCAAGCCAAGGACTTTTCAGCTTCTCGCTCTGTCCTGCCAGCGGGCAGGCTGGGGGTGCAACAAGAGCTGGGAGGGGACTGACCCAGGACAGCTGACCCAGACTGGCCAAAGGGGTATTCCATGCCATCTGGCATCATACTGGACAATATATAGGGGGGGCTGGCCAGGGTGGGGGTCGTCTCCTTGGTGATAGGATGGGCATCAGTCATCAGGTAGTGTACAACAGTATTGTGCATCACTTGTTTTGTACACATTTACTATTTTATTTTGTTTTGTTTTATTTTACTTTATTTTACTATATTTTACTTTATTTTACTATATTTTATTTTATTTTATTTTATTTTATTTTATTTTATTTTATTTTATTTTATTTTATTTTATTTTATTTTATTTTATTTTATTTTATTTTATTTTCTGTCTTAATAAACTGTCTCTATGTAAACCCACAAGCTTCAGTTTCTTGTTTCTCTCCCCTGTCCCAGTGATGAACATCCTTGGGATGTTCAGACCAGCATGTTCTCATTGTTATGTCTCCTGAATGCACTTCAGATTTTGTCTAAGGTTAAATAAATATTTAAGAGTGTCATCCAGAGGTCTGTCATGAGGCAGGATAGCTATGAGTGAAAGGGAGAGTGGGAGAATATGGGCAGGCATCTAGAGCAGTGGGCACCTCCAGTGCTTTGCAAACTTAGCCCCAAACAACTGAAAAATCCTAAAAAAGTGGTCGAGTGTTTGAAAAAGGTGTGTCATCACCCTGGCAGTACCACACAAGCAGAAATCACTGCAACGTGCTGGGGCTTGGCCTATGCTTACTGAGCTGCACTCAATGCCAATATAACCCCAGTGACAGACCATCGGCCGGTTCAACCTCTGAGACAGGCCCAGCGGCCACTCCAAGCCCTAAAACAGGCGCCAAGGCTGAGCCAGGGAAACAAACTGTACCAGCATCAGTTGCACCCGTAACCAAGGTGAAAAAATGGTATAGAGAGTCAGGTCGTTCAGAATGCAGAGAGCCTTCTGCTAGGCCTAGGTATAGAGAAGACGAGGCCGGGCCATCAGAGGAGCAGGAGGATGAAGAGGAAGACTTTGCAAAAACAGCAGTACCTAGCCGAAACCTATACGAGCGTGAGCTATGAGATGTGAGAAAAGATTTCTCTCGCTGTATAGGTGACTTTACAGCTTCTCGCTCTGTCCTGCCAGCGGGCAGGCTGGGGGTGCAGCAAGAGCTGGGAGGGGACAGACCCAGGACAGCTGACCCAAACTGGACAAAGGGGTATTCCATGCCATCTGGGGTCATGCTGGACAGTATATGGGGGGACTAGCCAGGGAGGGGGGGCCACACTCTTAGGGGTTAGACTGGGCATCGGTCAACGGGTGGTGAGCAATCACATCATGCATCACTTGTTCTGTACACATCTTTTTTATTATTGTTATTGTTGTTGTTATTATTATTTTCTGTCCTAATAAACTGTGTCTATCTCTACTCACAAGCTTAAGTTTCTCGTTTCTTTCCCCCATCCTGGGAAGGGGTGGAAAGGGTTGTATAGTGTTTAGTTGCCAGATGGGTTAAACCACAACACGCGCATCCTGCATCCTCAGCTCCCAGTGACTCACAGCCCAAGTTTCAAAGTCATCTCCTCCAAAGACAAGCTTCAACAACTCAGGGGTGCACTTCCCCTGAAGGTGTCACAGGTTCCAGGCTAAACCTGCTGTGTACCATCCTTCATAACCACTCCACACACCAGTCCCCTAAGGGCATTCCCCCCCAGTGGCTGGCAGACACCAAGAGAGCCGAGGATGCCCACTGCCATGGGGAACCTGCAGGAAAGGCTCGGCTCAGGTCTCAGAGCTAGGGCTGGGTGCATTTTTGAGCTGCTAAATGTCCATTTGGTGATTCACATTGCTGGGATTCTCAAAGTACCGTTGCAAGAGACTTGCCATCTGGGGGCTTCATCCAGGTTCTACCCCCACAGCGGACAACATCAGCCACAGCATGTCATTAATGCAGAGCGAAGAAGAGGAGGAGGTGTCCCAGCAACATCAGCATGCTGGTCTTGGTGGCGGTGGGGACAGCAGAGGACTCAGCTGGAGGCAAAGGGAAAACCCAGACATGAGAGCAGCCCAAGTGGGACTACTGCAGGGCTGGAACACACAGCCCCACGGTCCCTTCCCAGGGGGCTCCTGCCACCCCCAGCCCATGGGAAAAGGGACCTGACCCCTGGGACACCCGGCAGCCACCTCCCACCCATCTCACCCAGGTTCTGCCACCTGGTACAGCCGGTACCTGTCCACGAGCAGGGGTGTCTGCGGGTCAGCTGGGCGCTGCTGGAGGACACGGGGTTGCTGGCCCTGCAGGTGTAGGTTTCCAGGGAGGGGTTGAAGGAGAGGGGCAGGGTGCTGTTGGTGCCCTTAGAGCCCCCTGGCATGACCCTGCTGGCGGGCATCCACTCATAGGTCACGTCTTCCAGCTGCACCCAGCACTCCAGGGTGACATCGCAGCGCTCCGGGTTGTCCCCGTTCACTATGGCACGCACGGTAGGTTTGGGGACCACATCTGCAAGAGGCACTGGGATGTCACAGCCTGTCCTGTCACCAGAGGGGTGCCAGGACCACCACCCTCCCCGCCCAGGCTCACCATACACCTTCAGGTAGATGCTGTAGGTGTGCTCCTTGCTCGCCTTGTCCTCCAGGTACATCCAGTAGCTGTTGCTGTCGTTTTTCTGCAAGCTGCTGATCTTCAGCGTACTGTTGGGGAAGAGCTCAAGGCGGTCCTTGAAAGGGCCATCGAGGTACCGGACTCCCTTCCCGTACTCATGGATGGCAATCTTCAGGGAGCTGCCGCAGTACCAGTGGCTTTGGTGGTAGGTGGTTGTCAGGTTCTGCAGTGGGGGGCTGAAGTATACTACACCTCCCACCACCCCTACTGCCTCCGAGGTAGCCGCCTGCACCCGTGCTGTGGGGAGAGCAGAGAGTTGTGCTACCAGGCATGGCTCAGGGGGATAGGGAAGCCCCTGGCCTCAGCCACCCACCTTTGTAGCCCCCTGGGGCTGTGAGGCGTCAGAAAAGGCTGCCCAGGGAAGGGGCTGGGGCACCATTCCTGGACATATCTGGTGTGGTGCTCAGGGACACGGTCTCCTGGCAGACCTGGCAGTGCAAGGGTAACGGTTGGACCTGGTGGCCACGGTGCTCTTTGCCCAGGGAGGTGGTGGGGTCACCGCCCCTGGGGGTGTTCAAGGAAAGGATGGACGTGGTGCTTGGGGACATGGGTTAGTGGGTGACTGGGGTGGTAGGGGGTGGTTGGATCTCAATGAGCTTGGAGGGCTTGTCCAAAGTTAAAGATTTTGTGACATTTTTTCCAAAATAAACGTTTCCATGCAATGCCCCATAGTGGGAACAGGCAGAGGCTCATCGGCCCGACTCCTGCCTCCGCAGAAGTTAGAGTTAGGGCATATATCCAAGAGTGCTGTCCACTTGCTTGAGCATTGACTGTCTTGTGGCCATGGCCATGACCCCACAAACTTCTTCCAGGGCCTGACCAAAGCAAAGTTTTTCCTAACAGCCGGTCTGGCCGCCCCCGGCTCCATTTCCTCACATCCTGTCACAAGGGAGAAGAGACCAGGGCCTGCGTTGGTGCTGCCCTCATGAGGAAGCTGCTGGCTGCCATGAGGCCTCCCCTCAGCCTGCTCCTCTCAGGGCTACACAAACCTCGCACATCGCGCCCTCTGGTCCTTGCCATGGGCAGGGGAAGGGCGGCCATTTTGGCTGCCTCAGCCTCAAACGCCCCGTCCCCCCCTGCAGGGCCACGCTCCAGCTGCCTGCCCCCGTGTCCGTACACATCCGTGCCTTCCCTTTTCTCAACGCTTGGAGCATATTGGGAGGCATGGCTTCATGCCGAGCTCTGTCACTGACATTTTTGCTTCCACTTTTTCTTCCTTTTGTCCCCCCTCCCCAGCTCACTCGGCAGCCCCTTGCCCCCCAGCTCAGTGGGACACCGGGGTGCCCCATGGGGAGCGAGACGGACACCGGGGTTTCTCTGCAGGTCACAGCTTGGGGGTGGGAATTGCTGGAGAAAAGAGTGAGGATGGAAAAGGCTCTTGTAGGACGGGCGACCTTCAGGCACCACCCCAGTGCCCACCTCCACCACAACCACCACCACTGCCCTCCCCAGCACCATCCGCCCCCAGTCCCGCATCACAGCCCCCCCAGCACCCTTGTCCCAGAGGACACCCCACACACACACCCTGATGTTACCTTGCACAACAGAGAAGATGAAGAGGAGCTCCACTGCAAGCCCCACCGCCATCTTCACTGCGGTCTGGCACACAAATTATCACTGAAACTCACGTGGCTCCAGCACAGAAACCCACAAAGCCCCCAGCTCTCTGGTCAAGAAAGTACGTTCAGACGAAAAATAAAGAGTGCACCGTTTCTTCCTCTTTTGTGTCCTCAAGCCTGAGAGAGCCAGAGGGCGGCAGTCAAGCTGAGGAAGGGGAGGTTTCGGCTACACATCAGGAAGAGGTTCTTCTCTGAGGGTGGTCGCACAAAGGAACAGGCTCTCCAGAGAAGTAGTCACTGCACCAAGCCTGTCTGAATTTAAGAAGCGTTTGGACTGTGCACTTAGACACATGGTCAAAACTTCTGGATAGACCTGTGCGGTGCCAGGAGTTGGACTCGATGATCCTTGTGGGTGGGTCCCTTCCAACTCGCGATATTCTATGGTTCTTTTGGGGGCAAACGGCAGCGAAGTCCTGTGCTGGGGGCAACCAAACACTTGTGAAGGAAGGGCGATGGCAGCACCTGCTGAGCCCTGACCCAGTTTAATTTCAGCCCTCTGCAGTTCACACCCATCAGGGAGGAGATCCTATGCCAGCAAGAGGTGTTCCTATGAATGTGCCAGCGCACACAATGCTGCAGCCAGACGGGCAGTGCCTGTCCCCATCCCCCGGCACAGCGGGCTGAGCATCACCAGCTCAACCCACACCAGTGGGAACTGGCAGAAGTGGGGGTCAAACCATGCTGTCACCATGCAAGCTGCAGCCTGGGTGCTGCAGGTTACCCCCCACGTGCAAAGCATGGCCGTTAGGGAAAACTTACCATGATGGAGCATGGCTTGGGCTGATGGGTGCAGCTCGGAACCGGCACCCTCAGATGATTCTGCTCATTAGGAGCACGGGGACCCTGCCTTTGGGGCCAGACCGTTCTGCAAAAGGAGATGCATCTCCTACATCAGCCCCCGCTGACAGGCAGCAGCCTCAGCCCCTTCCATGTGCCTGAAGTCTCTGCCCCAGATTCTCCATCAATGCCCACACTGTCCTGCGTGCAGGTTGCAGCCCCCACCCCAACAACAAGCTCCCTCAGCCAGGCACAGCCCAGACTTACCTCCTGTGGCCAAGGCGAGAGGGGGTTGGGACTTATGCTATTGGAAGGGATATTATTCACCAAAAAGAAATAAGAAAAGTCTCTTTATGCTCATTTGCATTTTGCATTCACCCGTATTTAGTGCGAGAAGTATTCTGCTCACACCTGCATGCCTTGAAGAGCAGAAGACAGGGCATGGGCTGGCTCCAATCAGCAGGAGCACAGCGGTGCCTGAGCCCCGATGGGCAGCTCCTGCCCCCCAGGTTTCCTTGCTAGGACAGCCAGCTCCCCCCCAGTATCCCCCAGCACAGCTCCCCATTAACGATCCCCATTAGTGCTCCCTTCACAGGGAGCAGACACAAAGGTATTTTGATGCAGGGAATCAGACGAGAGGGGAGCAGGCAGCACCATCAGGAGAGAGCTTCCATCAAAGTGGCACATTTAATTTTAATCCTGAATAAAATCCCTTGATCTTGCCTTTGGTGAGATGTTTGAAGCCAGAGCCCCTCTTCCTCCTCCCCTCCCTTCTCCCAGAGCCACTCGTGCCATGGGATAACTTCAGGGGGAAGGGACGTGGGGGCATTGCTGGACACGGGATGGCTCCAGGTGCTCGAGGCCATGCCCAGCATCATGCTCCTGCCCTGAAATCATCCCCAGGGCCACCCCAGTTCACACAGCAGAAACTTTTCCAAGTTCCTCAGCATTGGCTTCAGAGGCTCCCAATCCCAAAGCAAGGTGATCCACCCCCCGCTTCTTCCCCCTCCAAGTTACATTTGAGGCTATAAATAGTCAATTAAGCTAATTAAACCAGCCCCACAATTGCCTCTTGCAGTTCAGCTTCTATTCACACTTAAAATGAATTCGCAAGGTGTATTGGATCTGTCAAAAACTAAAAAAAAAAAAAAAAACAAAAAACAAAAAACAAACAAACAAACAAAAAACAAGCTCATACACTGGCACTAACACACATCCTGCATCCTCAGCTCCCACCGACGCACAGTCCAGATTTCAAAGCCGTCTCCTCCACAGACAAGCTTCAACCACCCAGCCTGTCCCCCTTCCCTCGCAGCAAAGCCTCCAAGGCGCACTTTGGGTTTGCAGTCCTTGTAAAACCCCACGTCTGGATGTTCTCATCTTGAGCAAGTCCCCAGCTCCCCACGGGTGCTGCCCCTTGGGTGCTGGCTCCAGAAGAAGAGGAGGTCTTGCCAAAACAGCCAGGGGCTAGGAGTGGTGGTTGTCCACAGGAGACAGGGACAAGGTCCGCGGTGGGAGACTCAAGTGTTTCAAAGGCACCGTAGGCTGCAAGGAAAGGGGGGAGTTTCAGCCCAGCAGGGACTGGCGGGTGTCGCTTCGGGTCCCCCACAATGGCATTTACAGCCCCGCACGGGGAGGGTGATTTGGAGCTTTCATTAGTCATCAAAAAACACCCCCAAAGTCACCCAAATTCCAGCAGCAGAAGCTGCAGAGCAGAACTTGGAGAGGAGACGCGTGGGGCTCCTCTCCCTGCGGGGCCGGGGCCCATTTTACCTCTGTGTAGGCAGTGCAGACCAGAGCTGGATCCAGCTTCTTTCTCCTGACGGAAGGGGACTGTGGAGCAGAGAAAGGACCTGCCGTTAGGGGCAGTGGGTGGCTGCTGCCCCACCAAAGGTCCCTGAGGGCATTTCAGGAGCATCGGGGAGTGCTGGGTCCCACCGAGCACCGATGCCTTCAGCTTGTGGGGAGGATTTGGGTTTCTTTGCCATTGCAAATGGGCTGGAGTCACGGCAGGGAAAGCTCACCTTCTTGGTAGGTTGGATAGTGGAGTAGATGGTGCAGCTTTGGGGCTCCTGGAAGTGTCTGGGCCCCTGCCAGGGTGAAACAGTGAAAACGTGCGATGAAAAGCAAGTTATGGACAAAAGGGGCAGCCCTCTGCCCAGGGGGCCACCCAGATTCCCTCCCCTGGGTTGGAGCCCCACCTGTGCTTTGGTGGAGACCACGGCGTAGATAGTGTTTCCTACCACATTGGCCTCCCTGTTCCTGTTCTGCAGGAGAAAGCAGCCCCAGGATGGTTAAAGGACACAGCCCAGGGCGACAGACACTTCCAAACCGATGCCCCGGGGGCCACATGCTGCCCGGGGGCACAGCATGGGGAAGGGGCACCCAGGGACGCCCCCAACACTCACAAGGTCTTGGCCAGCTTGGACTTTGCCCACTTCCTCGTAGACAGTCATCGATGGCTCGACGGGTCCTGGGGGAGCTTGAAGGGTCAGAGCAAGGGATGAGCGGTTGCAGCCCCCATGCTGGGGGGATTCAGCCCCTGGGAAGCACTCGAGTCAAGCAAAGCAGAGGGAGAAAGGCATCCCTCGGCAGTCTGGAGGTTTTGTTCCTCCTCTGAATAGAGCTAGCACTGACCACAACCCAAATAGTCCCCGAGACCCCATGGGGTGAAGCCTCCGGTGCTGCCACCGGCTTTGGGCACGGCGCTGGGACAGGACTCAGCCCGTCCCCGGGGACCTCCCTGCAGAGCCAGGGGTTTGGTGGCCGGTCCCACATCAGCCCAGGAGGGACGAGTGGCTGAGGGCCAGCACCGAGAGCGTTAGCAGGAGCGCAGAAGCTGCAGAGCCAAATCCCCGCGCCAGCCCCGGGGTCAAACCTGCCGAGCTGTTCTTCCGTCGCTTCCTCCAGCACCACCAGGCGACAAAGGCGACGAGGGAGACAGCCAGCACCAGCGGCACGGCCACTGCCCACAACGGGATGGAAGACTCTGAGAAGAATGAGGGCAGAAGGCTGACGTGGGGCAGAGCCTGGATGTTTCTGAAGCACAGTCCCCATCAGTGCCACAGCTCAGCACCTGCCCAGGAAACCTCAGCCCCGATGTACATCTCCCGCGCCCAGCAGTCACCGTTCCATTCCCAAGAAGGGAAGCTGGGCACATTTTAGCCCAGCAGCAGCATGGCACCCTCTGGAGTTTCACTGGGGAAATGAAGGTCCCGGAGACCGGAGCAGTGCAGGTGATGCACCCCCAAAGCCAGCTTTGATGGAACCGAGGGCAAATTACCTGTGCCTGGAGGGAGGCAGAACGTCCTGGTGTCAATGCTGGCCGTGCTCGAGCTGACCGGGTTGCTTGCATTGCAGATGTAGGTCCTGGGCTCCGTGCCCCCATGCACCCACAGCACGTTGTCGTGCCCCTGGGGCTCCCCATCACGGGACCAGCTGTAGGAGACGTTGGCAGCACCGGGCACGGAGCAGAGCAGCGAGAAGTTGCACCAGCCCTGCTCCTGCTGCGGCATGCGCACCTCCAGGCGTGGCTGGCCGATGGGCTCTGTGAGGACAGGGGGGTGAGAGGGGCCGGGGAGAGTGCTGGGGGGAGAGAGAGGGGCAGACACTCACCCCACACTGACACGTGGAAGCACTGAGAATGAGTGAGGCCAGATGTAGTCTCAAAATCTGCATAGTAGTTGCCGCTGTCTGCCTGGGTGACTGTGCTGATGTTCAGGAAGAGGGTCTCCGGGTGGAAGGTGGCTCTCCCAGAAAAATTACTCCTGAAATCTGGATCTTTATCCTTTAAAGCACTCACAATGACCAGCTTGGTTCCTGAATCCAGTGTCACTTTCCATTCCAAGTTTACCCATGCTTGTGGTGTTTCCTTGGGCAGCAGCTGCAGCTCTCCTCCGGCAGGCACAGCCCTGTCCTCACACCCTGCGGTCCCAAAGAAGAGGCACGGGGTGAGCACGGGGGGTGCCCCCAGGGCAGGGAGAGAGGGGGCTCACCCACTGGAGCCCCCTGTGCTGGTGTCCCCATACCCTCTGGGCACCAGTGCTCGGCGCAGCAGGACCAGGTCCCTGGGTGTCCCCAGCTCCTGCAGCACCCCAGGCTGGCCGTGTGTCTGTCCGCACCCCGTACTCACAGCTGGTGGCTGCCCGTGTTTGTATCATCTCTGACCTGAGCAGAGGTGTTTGCAGCCCCTCCAGTAAGGCTCCAGTTGCTCGGTTTTGCCCCAGCTCCTTTCTTGCCTGCCCAGCCTGGGGAGCAGCGAGAACCTTACCCAAGGGACCCTTCCCCCCACCCCAAAGCTGGGCTTTCTCCCCTTCCTGTTCAGAGCAGCCCCGGATGTCTGGGCCTCTGGTAGAGGTGAGATAAAAAGCCCCTAAAAAAAAAAAAAAACAACAACAACAACAACAAAAACCACACACACAAAAGGCAGCGGTCACCAGGACGAGCACGCACGCAGCCGCTCCGTTTCCTCCTGCCTCCGTGCAGCTGGGGCTGCACCAGGCTCTGCAGCAGCCCCAAAAGGTGGGGGGCTGCTGAGGGTCCCCAGCTCGGCATGGCACAGCCGGGTGTGCTGCCGCCCCCCCGTAGCCTCCTGTATGGCACAGCCACAGGGACAAGCACCAGGTCGGGGATCACAGCTCCGCATCGATGCTCGGAGGGCGCTGACAAAGCCACCGGCTTCGCTCTCCTTGCGTGCGTGGGTGGGGGTGAGACCCAACTTGAGACACCGAGCCTAAACCTCACCTTCATTAAACTGCAGCCACCAGACCCCGATACAGAGGGGACACCCCCAAATCAAGCAATAGGAGAGTCTGGGACGTGCAAAAGAAGGAGCAGCTTCCCTGGGAGGGATAAGCACTATTTATCCCCCGCGGGCTCACACCTGAATCGCACTGCACTGTGCGCCCCCCGCTCCAGGCACCCAGGAGCCTTCAAGCAACGGGGACAGCTGAAGCTTTGCAACCACGTCGTGCTGCAAGAAAACCACAAAAGGCACCGTGACGCCCTCGGCCAGGCTGTGCCTTGCCCAGCCACTGCGGTCACAGCGAGCAGGGGAAGAGACAATGCAAAGTGTAGGCTGCAGAGGTGTGAATGCAGGGGCCGAGCTGGTGGAGCACGCCAAGGTTAACCGCACCGGCACCTCCAGGGAGGTTTTGCAGCTCAACTGAGCCCCAGCTTGCTGCAGGTTTTGTTGCTGGAGCTTCAAGCCAGCAGCATCCCCCCAGGTGTGACCCCCCCGGGGCCAGTTTGGCAGAGCTGGCCAGCAAACTGGTGGGGATGGGGTGGTCGGGGAGAGGAGGTAGAGGTGGTGCCCACCCCGCTCACAGCAAAAGCAGGGAACGTGATGGGGGCTATGGAAATGTGTCCAGGGGATGCTGAAGGCACCAAACGTGCCCCCGAGCCCAGGCACTTGCAGGGGCTCTGCTCCCCATGGCACAGAAGTCTCCAGTTTTAGGAAGAGCCTCAGGCACTGACAGTTCCCTGAAACTGCTGTCAGAAGGGGCTGATCTCACTCAGCAGAGAAATCCGGCCTGCAAAAGGGAATTGGCGCGGCGTGGCGGCCAGCGATGGCCCCAAATGGGCTGGGCCGGCCTGGGTGCAGAGGACAGAGGCAGAGAAAACCCCAAATCCTCCCCCAGCCCCTGTCCATCTCCTCAGGACCCCCGAGCCCAGCTGAAAACCCACGTCCCACCCGCGCATCCCCCCTGCCCTGCCCGCAGCCTCCAGCCACCCCGCCGTGCCGTCAGCTCGCTCTGCGCCCCCTCCTCACCTTGGGCACCCGCAAGGAGCTGGGCTGCCACCCACAGCACCAGGCACAGCGCCATCCACGGTGCTGGCAGAACATCCCGGGGCTGCTCCATCTCTGGAGTGTGCGAGCAAGCTGTCTGCAGCTGGAGAAAGCCCTGGGAACCCGTGACCGGCCATCAACAACTTCCTCTCTCGCCTGCGGTTCCTCAAACCCTCATGGGCGCACACTCCAGTGCAATATCCTCCGCGTTGCCACAGCTCGCCTCCGGCCACCCCCGCTGTCCCTGCGTCACCAGTGGGGAGGATGGGACCATCTCAGGCTCCCCTGGCCCCTGGGGGATTCGTGCTGCTGCCTCCCAAGCGAGCTCAGCTGCAGGGCTCAGTGGCTGCAAACCTCAGGGGAAACTAATTTTAATTACGTAAAGGGGGTGCTTTTGGGGTTTTGCTTTCTTTTTGCAGTTTGTCTTTGGGAGGAGAAGGTGCTCAGAGGCACTGGCTGCTCACAGTGTACAGCATGCGAGCACCCTGACACCAGCTTGGAGACAGCCCCGAGCAGGATCCGGCCCACCAGAGAGCAGTGCCCAGCCCGGCCTGGGGGTCAGGGAGGTACGGGACCAGAGCTGCCTTCTCCCTCACCTCCCAGCACCTTTCTCTGGGACCTAATAAAGGCATGAATGTGGGGTTGATTTTTTTTTTTTACTTCTTCTCATGCTCGTTCCATGTTTTGATGCACTTCTCACTCGTAGCCATGCAGGACCTTGGTGATGCTGCACCCACGGGCGAAGCTGGGCGATGCCCCTGCTCAGGGCTCCATCCCTCTCCTCCCACCGCCCCATGGAGCCAGGCTGTGGGTACAGGGCCAGCCTCCAGCCCCATGCATTACCCCACAACCTGCTGAGGATCAGCCCCCCACGCCTGCCCTCACGGCCACGTCACGCCTCGTTCCTGTTCCTGCGTGGCGTGGTGCAGCTGGCCATGCAGCGCGCTGCCCTTCTCCTCATCCCTTTCCTCTTCCTCAGCCAAGCCCAAGGTAAGCTCATTGGGAAACTGCTGTTACTTGCCTGCCTCAGATCATCATTCAGCTGTGGCATTGGTTTTGGTTCTTTCTTTTGTGTCTTTTGTGCCAACCAGCAAGAAAATGGTCACTAGCGAAGTCCAAGATCACCTTTTGAGTGGCTGGGGGAGAAGAACCCCAGTAAAGTGGCACTGAAAGCAAAAAGCAGTTTTTTGAGGGCCTGAAATTTTCCCTGCTGTGCAGTTATTGTGAATTATTTTTTTTTTCTGAAAGGATGCATATCTAGGAAAAAATATTTTGCTTCCGAGGCTTTAGTGTGCTCTGGGAGGGAGAAGCAAGCAAGAGCTAAGGCAGAGTTGGTTTTTGCAAGAGACAACTCTCTTCATATTGGCCCTAGATAACAAGCATGGATTGGGAACAAATAACCCCGAAGTGGGTGTACATGACAGTAGCTCCTTCTCACTACCCAGAAACAACTGGTGATGGAGGATGTGAGAGGCGAAGGAGGAATTAACTGCAAGCTCCTTCCGAGAACGAGGGGAACTGAGCGGTGATGCAGCCACACGCTGCTGGCCACTTTCCAAGTGCCAGAGACCCCGGCCAGTCCTGGGGCTAGGCTGGGTGGGGGACTCCCCTGCAGCACAGCTGAGCCCCCTCCCCAGGTTTTTCTGCCACCCCGGGACCCCCCATGCCTCATGCTTACCCCATGCCTCTTCTTTGGGGCCGCAGGGTGCGAGGACAGGGCTGTGCCTGCCGGAGGAGAGCTGCGGCTGCTGCTCAAGGAAACACCACAAGCATGGGTAAGGTTGGAATGGAAAGTGGCACTGGATTCAGGAACCAAGCTGGTCATTGTGAGTGCTTTAAAGGATAAAGATCCAGATTTCAGGAATCGTTTTTCTGGGAGAGCCACCTTCCACCCGGAGACCCTCTCCCTGCGCATCAGCCCGGTCACCCAGGCAGACAGCGGCAACTACTCTGCAGATTTTGATACTGCATCTGGCCTCACTCATTCTCAGTGCTTCCACATGTCAGTGTGGGGTGAGTGGCTGCCCCTCTTTCCCCCCCCAGCACTCTCCCCGGCCCCTCTCACCCCCCTGTCCTCACAGAGCCCATCAGCCAGCTGCGCCTGAACGCACTGGTGCTGCAGCAGGAGCAGGGCTGGTGCAACTTCTCGCTGCTCTGCTCCGTGCCCGGTGCTGCCAACGTCTCCTACAGCTGGTCCCGTGATGGGGAGCCCCTGGGGCACGAGAACGTGCTGTGGGTGCATGGGGACACTGAGCCTGGGACCTACATCTGCAATGCAAGCAACCCGGTCAGCTGGAGCACAGCCAGCATTGACACCAGGACGTTCTGCCTCCCTCCAGGCACAGGTTTGTGGGACGTTTCCTGCACCTTTATGTCCTAAATGAGCTTTGGGACTGAAATCTGTTTGGGATGAATGAGTGGGAGATGTGGCAGCATGCAGGTGGGGGCTTGGCAGGATCAGTCCTGCAGGATGCTCCAAACCCAGTGGGGCTCGGTGGAAAGTGCCCCCCCTTCCCCATCTTTTGGCTCTTCAATTGCAGGTGTTTCGTGGTCCTACTGCAAAACCAAGGGGGTTCTCAGCCTCCTGGTTCTGGGCAGCCTGGTGGCCGCTGTGGTCATCACGCATGTCCTCACGCGGCAGCAGGACAGGAGCCAGGCAGTGGCATCCCTGTCCCAAAGCACTGGACCCCCAGGAAGGGACTCGCAAGCAGCCCGACCCCTGTGAGTTCTTAACCCCTGTGAAAACATATCAACAAGCCAATAAATCTCTTTTTCTCCAGCATTCTGGTGTTCCTCAATCAGTTCTGGGCCATTCTGCGGATCCCCAAGCACCCTTCCTGACTTGTCAGCTGCCCTTCACCTTGGCTGTGGTGCTGGGACAGCTTTTGGGGACCTCAGGGACACGCAGCAGGGTCCCCCCCAGCACGGAGTCCTGGTCCTTGTCCCCTTGTGCTTCCCAAACGAGCATCCCAAGCATGGGGCAGGGCGGGGGGCTCCCCATCATCCCAGCTCCATCTGGGAGCAGCAGCGCATCCCAGCCCTGCTTTAAACTCTTCCCCCGCTCCCCCCCCCCCTGGTCTTTTATCTGGGCAGCTCGGCGTATCGCTCGCGCATCGCCGCAGGTTTCTTCTCGCTGCCAAATCTCTTTACCTCCAGATCTGCCGCCGTCAGATAAACTGCGAGCGGGGCGCGACGGCGAAGGAGCACCGCCTTATCTGAAGGCGGCAGCGGTTTGTTGGCCCTTATCTAGCCCGGCCGATAGATACGCTGCAAAATCGACGGCGCTGGGAGATATTAATGAGCTTGTCCGGAGAGTGGTTTTACCCCGCTCCACTTTGCTTCCTGCCCTGGGATTTCAGGGCTGCCCAAATTAAACCTGCACAGCCCCGCACTGTCCCCTGCACGGCTGCCCCGGCCAGTGTGTGATGCAGGGAGAGGGGAGAGGAGCCCCTAATCCGTGTGTGTCCCCCCCCCCTCGCCGTCTGCATCTGCCCTGTGATCCCCTCGCCGCCGCTAATCACCTTATGGGCTTGGCGCCTAAGCTCATTGTCTCCCAGCCCTTCCCGATCCCCGGCCAAGTGGTCAGCGCCGCGGCCCCGAGGGGAGCCCCACGCGCCCCGGGGATGCTCTGGGAGGGCCTCAGCGTCCCCGGGGATGGTGTTAAAGGATGGGAGCCGGGCAGATCCTGGGCAAAACTCTTGGAAAAACTCCGCGGTGGCAGCTCCCATCTCCCCAGGGTGGGTTTCCTGCAGCCCCGAAGCAGGCACGGAAGGGGCACAGGGTCCCCGCTCCTCCATCGCCCGAAGCGATGGGGGAGCAGCATCAGCCCCCTCGAGGGGCACATCCTGCCCTGCCACGGGACCACTCAGCTCAGTTTCTCCTCTGGGGCAGTAAAAGGATGCCTCACGTGCCCATCGTTAATTGCTGGGTGCTCGTTAGTCCCCGCTGTGCCCTCTCGGGGCCGTTTCCCTGCGTGTCCCCGCTCCCCGCGGTGCCGTGGGACGCGGGGACTCCCCCAGCCCCGGCCCCCTGCTCGCAGGCAGAGGAGCAAAAACTAATTACGGCTACAAAGGAAAGGCGAGGTTGCAAACCTCCACTCCAGAGCAGGGGCTGAGCCGATTAATTAGAGCTTTTGTCTGCGGCCGGGTTCAACATGTAGGGAACAATTTACATCAAGGGGACCTTCCCTTTGCTGTAGGAGCTTTCTGCGGCTTGCCCGGGGAGCGCGAGCCACGGGAGAGAGGGGGGGAGAAAATGAGAGAGGGAGGGGAAAAAAAAAAAAAAAAAAGGAATGAAAGGGAAGCATTTACCACGTTTCACAGACCACACTGAGGAGGAAGGGAAGATGCTGCATACTCGAAGCACCGCATTGCAGAGGAGAGGGTGTTTTTATTCAGCGCATCATCCGCGGTTTCTCATCCCCCCTTCCAGCGAAATGTGGCCCCTGAGATGTGCAGGCGCCGGGGGGCTCCGGGGGGGAGCCGCTCGCGTGGCCACACGAGGGACGGGGACACGGGGACACAGGGACACGGGGACACGCGGCCGCTGCTGGCCCTGACCCTGGCTGCGGGCAGGAGATGCTGCGGGTGGGTGCAGGATGTGGCCCCTGAGCCCTGCGCGAGGCTCTTGGGGTGCTGCTGCCGGGGGGGGTCCCCACGGGCACCCCACAGCCCTGCCCCGCTGAGGCTGCGACCGCTTCTGGCTTTTAGCTCGCCTGCAGCCCCCCGGCTCGGGGGCGCAGCCCGTTCCCGCAGCGCCCGGCTTCCCTTTCGCTGGAAATGAAATGGGGGGAAAAAGCAAGCTTTTAGGCAAAACGCTCGCCCTGCCCAGAGCGCGGCTCTGCCCGAGAGGTGGCAGCATGCGACCGCGCACCGGGCCGGGCTGGCTCCGGGTAGGGGGTCCCCCCCCCCCGGGCACCCCCTTAGGGTGCAACCCCTGGCTCCGTGCATTAACCCCAAACCGCTGGGGTGAAGCTGGGAGAGGTGGAAACCCTCGCTTTGGTCGGGTCAAGGATGGAAGGAGGGTCAGGAAGGTCTGGTGACCACGGGAAGAGGCAAATGAACACCCAAAGCTGCTTCATGCAGCGCCTGAGCTGTGGGGTGATGGCAGAATTCGTGCCCCTGCTTCCAGGTGGATTTGATGGGGAATGGGCTGGGATGCTGGGGGCTGCCCTGGGCCACCTTCCCTCTCCCGGTCCCCTCCAGCCCCACCGGGTTATTCGTCACCCACACGGGCAGGATGGGCTCTGCAGGAGCTGCCTCCTCCTCCCTGTGCACCCAGGGCAGGATCAGACCCGGGCACACCTTAGCAAAGCTGCTGCCCCTTCCTCAGCAAAGCCCGTGCCAAATCACCCCGTCCTTCACCCCACAAACACCCACATCCCTCCAGCCAGCCTCGTGCAATCGCCCTCCACCAGCCCCAGGGCTTTCCTGCTGCAGCAGGGCACAGCTCCATGGACTGGGGGTCCCCAGACACCCCCACAGAGGAGGGGACCCAGGGGCATGGCCATGGCCACGCTGCTTGGCTGAGGGGGCTGAGATGCCGGGCAGGGAGCCTGGAGCATCCCGGCTGCACCAGCACCCATCCCTAGGGATGCTTCGGGATGTTTCGAGGAGGAATGGGGACAGTGGGACCGGGCACAGGCACTGAGCACCACGCAGGAGACGCCACCGCAATGGGGATGGGCAGGGGGCAGCCCCTGGGTGCTGGGGGAGGAAGGCACCGTGTGGCCCAGGGGGTTTTTGTGGCCACCCTCCTCGGTCCACAGGTGATGCTGAAGGAGGCTGTCCACGTGGTGAGCAAGGACTGAGCCCTGCGAGGACGAGAAGTGAAGCAGCTGCCCCCAAATCCAGCGACACCTCTCCCCGTCCCTGCTCCCACCCCGTGCCCGGCAGTGCCTGGTCCCAGCGCTCCCCATCCAGGGATTCCTCTGCTACCGGGTCAGCACCAGATTCATGTTTACGGCCCCAAATTCGGTGTGAGACAGTAACTCAGCATCTCATAAAACCTTCCATAGTTTTTTAATAAGTGAATTATTTACTGGTGACCCTGACTAAATGCTGTGCGGCATAAATTATTGACGGGCAGATCTGTCAAAAAGTTCTCATAAATAAGTTATCCGGTGCCGTCTTAATGTTCCCAGTAAATTACTCATTCAATCTGCCGTCTAAATGCTCTCCTGGGAAAATTACTCGCGCCTGCTGATTTATGAATTAGGACTGGGCAAATAAGGACGAGCGGGAAGGAGAGCCCTGCCGGGGCACCCCGGGCTTTCACATTGCTCTGACGTTTTGCCCCGACGTGCAGAGCCTGGCACTGCCCCATCCACCATCCCCGCACGGCCGTGGCGCAGGGAGTGTGTAGGGTTTGTAGGGTCTGGCTCTGGGGGTGCCACCCCCTGGGGATTTGGGGGGCACGGAGCTCATTTTCTTGCACCTACAAGGTGGCACAGATCCAGCCCTGCCCTGTGTACCAGTCCCAGCAGTTGTGCCCCCCCTACATCTCCCAGACCCCCCAGCAGCATTTTTATGCTCCCCCCACACCCCACACACCCCGAGCATCCCTGCAGGGAGCCCCAGCTGGCGGCAGGCTCGTTACCTGGGCTTTATTAACACCACGGGGCACCGCGCGCATGCTTTATGGCTGCTATCATCACCAGCCGGCAAACACGCATTTCCATCTCCCCCAGCAAGCCTAAATCCTCCCTGCCAAGGGCCAGGGCTTGCTCTCCACATCTTGAGTGTGTGGAGAGAGCCGTATTTCTCCCAGGTCCTGCTGTCATTAAGCAGGAGCAGCAGGAGCCCGGTGCAGAGGGAAAATCCCCAGGCACCGAGACCCAGCCCCTGTCCGGCACAGCTCCGCTCCCCGTCCCCTCCCTGTGTCTGCTTCCGAAGCATCTCGCTCCTCTGCCTCTTTGCCAGATCTGATGGAAATCATGCATGAAGCGGGCCTCAGACCCATGGGGTAAGGGGATGAAAAAGCGCAGTCCCCAAGACAAGGCACAAGGTCCCCAAGACAAGGCACAAGGTCCCCAAGAGAAGGCATGGGGTCCCCATAACAAGGCACAGGGTCCCCAAGACAAGGCACAGGGTCCCCATGATGACACACAGGGTGTCCATGACAAGGCACAGGGTCCCCAAGGCAAGGCACAGGGTCCCCAAAACGAGGGACAGGGTCCCCAAGATGAGGCACAGGGTCCCCAAGACAAGGTACGGGGTCCCCAAAATGAGGCATAGGGTCCCCAAAATGAGGCATAGGGTCCCCAAAATGAGGCATAGGGTCCCCATGCTGAGGCACAGCCTGCGAAGGAGGCAATCAAACCCAGCCTGGAGGACGGGGAACAGGCAAGAAAATTCACACCTGAGAGCTGCGAGGGCGACCTCCCACACTTTGCCCCGGGTTTGTCCCCATGGAGGGGGGACGGGGACGGGGTGGACGCACGGGCACTGCCTGGGGATGCCCCTCGATCTCCGCGGCTCTCCCAGAGCATCCTGACGCTGCTCCATCACCCGCGCGCCAGTGTTTGCTTTAATAATTGAATGCCAGTTTGGGGGACAATTATTTATTTAAAGGAAACAGCGTGTTAACAAGAACACAATCTAATCCCCCGTGACAGATGTCTGCTTTATTAGCACCTCTGTCCGAGAGCCGAGCCCGGGAGGCGAACAAACAAACACAACAAACAAAACCTCGTTAGGAGATGGAAGCACACTCCAGGAATTAGTGTGCGAAAGGGAAAAAAATAAAGAATAAACAGCGATGGCACCTCGGAAACACAACTGGTGTTTCCACCAGTGTTGGGGTGCTCGAGGTGAGCTGCGAGGGGTGGAGAGAGGGTGAAGCTCAGAGCTGGGGCTGGCCCAGCCCTGGGGCGACGATGCTGGAGGCAGCATTTTGGCCATTTCCCTGGCATTTGGGGCAAATCCGTGGTTAGGCAGCACCCGGCCAGCCCCAGGGCTCCCGGCTCTGCTCTCGCTGGCCCTGGGGAGCTGCTGCTGAGCGGTTTGCTGATGGGGAAACCAAGGCAGCGAGCGGCGAAGCAGCTGGATCCCGAGGAAGCCCTGCTGAGATCCTTTATCCCCGTGACTTTGACCCGCTTGTGAAATTTGTTTTCAATCAGCCAAGGAGTTCAGAAGTTATTGGCAGGGAGCGGGAGCACGAGCGCATAAACTGCGTTTCCTTAGGAAATCGAGCCTCCTGCAGCTCTTTGCAAATCACCATCCGCCGAGCAGGCAGGAGCCGGGCACGCAGCGCCCGCTGCCTCCCCTCCTGGAAGGCCGTTAATTACGGCGGAACGGAGGTCACGCTGGTGGGAGCACGGGAGTGCAGGCAAGGAAGCTGCCTCGTAATTGCTTTACAGAAATAATAATAATAAAGAGCCCTAACGCGGGGCTGCGGCGCCGGGGTAGACTTCTCCAGCCCGGCCGTTTATTGAATCGGGGAGGGAAATCCACCTCCTTTCCCCGCCGAGGTGCTTTTCGGAAGCTTTCAAATTATTTTTCTGCTCCCTGTTGTTCCATCCCGGTGAGCGGAAAGTGAAATCCCGTCCTCTCCATCACGCTGCGAGCGGGGCTGGCGGCACCGGGCAGGGCCCCCCGGGCATTGCAGCCCCCCAGGCACCTCCCCAGCCCTCACCAAAGCCACCAAAGGACAGCGGGGACCCTGGGCAGCCCCGTGCCGATGTCACCCAGCGCTGCGCCCACACGGGCCGGGGCCGGCTAACGAGCAGGTTCGTTAGCCATTCCGCTCCAGCGCGCCGCTCGTAATGAGCAAAGGCGAGCGGCTGCCTCCAAATGGGTTCTGGAAGCTGCTCGGAGACATTAGGCTCTGTATAAATATCATTATGATTGTTATTATTATTGGCACAGATGGGCTTTCATGGACCGCCGCGCACCACGGGAGTTCCCGTTCTGCCTCCGGCGCTCGGCGAGTGGGAGAAAACAAATTGCTGATGCCAGCTCCGGCCCCGCACGGGGTGCCGGGAGGTGTCGTGAGCCTGGTCCCCAGCTGCCCCCCTCCCGGCACCGCCGGCACCTTCCTGACTGCTCCTCAGCACCCTGCCGGATGGGACCACGGGGACCTCAAAGGGTGTCCCCAAGCCACGATGGCCCACGCTTGCCGCAAGGATGGATTCATTCATCCTGCCCCAGCTCTGGGGTCCATGGGCTTGATGCTCATCCCTCCCTGATGCCCTGGTGGCTGGCACGTAGCAGGGGCCAGGGGGTCCTGCTCTGCTCCTTCCAGCCTTGGTTTTGGGGTGCCCCCAGCGCCAGCCCCATCCGCAGCCACCCCTGCTCCTGAGTAGCGAACGTGGCAGCAAACGTGGCAGCTCCTCTGCTCTGCTCTGCTCTCCTCCCCCGTCAGCAAATTCCCCACCGCTCCCCCCTGACCTCTCTCTCCCTTTCCTTCGTGCCTGACAAACTCCCTCCTACTTATCTCCATCTCCTCTGCTCCACATTCCTCCGGGGGGAGGGCGGCATCCCCCTGGCCCCTCGCCCCAAGCTCCATCCCCGGGGGCAGAGCAGGGGGGCTTTGGCGAGCCGAGGGCAGGATTTGGCCGCTCAGGAGGGCAGGGGACACGGCGATGCCTCGTCCCCAGCTGGAACCGGGCGCCCTCGGCGCTCAGCATCTTTTATTGCCCGGGCGGCGGCACCAGGGGGCAGCGCGGAGCCGCCGGCAGCGGGGCCGGATCCTGCCTCGCCGAGCGGGGGGCAAAGGGCAGGGCAGGGCCGGGCCGAAGCTGCAGCCCCCAACCCCTTGCGAGGGACGAGGAAGAGGAGGAAGAGGAGGAGGAGGAGGAAGAGCCCCCGCAGTCCGCCGTGAGCCACCTCCTGCATGGCACGGGGGGCACCCGGCCACGCCAGAGCCCCGCGCGGAGTCCGGGCTGGGGGCAGCAGCTCCGACAAAAAGTAAAAATCAGAGCGAAGGCTCGAAAGCCCTGCTAGAAATCCCCACTGGAGCCAAGCGCTCGGCCTCCCCGCTCGCAGGCGGCCTCAGCTCCCTGCCCGTCGCCCCGCGCTCCTCCACCCTTGGCAAAGCTGCAGCCGCCGGCGGGCGCAGGAGATGCCTGCTGACTCAGGCAGGCAGCCGGCGCTGGTTCCCATTTGCAATGTTTTCTCTAAAACCCTCAGGGCTAGAAATTCTATTTAAAAAAAAAAAAAAAAAAAAAAAAAAAAAAAAAAAAGAAAGAAAGAAAGAAACCCAACAACAACAGCCAAGAAAAAAAAAATAAATAAAAACCCAACCATGAAAGCTGAAGCTTCTGCCTCTACCGAGGGCTTAGCCCGCTCCGCTCGACTTGGAAAGCTTCCCTTCCCCGGAGCCTGTAGGCAAGAGGATTTTTCGAGCCGCTGATATCCAGGGCCTTCAGTTGGGGCTTAGAAAGTTTTCAAAAGAGGAATAGAGAGAGGGGAGGATCAGCAAGCGTGCGGCGCGGGGGAGAGGCCGCCCGAACGGCGGCGGAGGTGAGGCAGGGCGAGGACGGGGGGCTCAGCCTGCAGCCCCCTACCCCGGGTGGGTGATGCGGGGTCCCGAGTGGGTGCTGCTCGCCCCGGGCAGCCCCACGCCTTGCACACCCGTCCAGCTGGCGTGCACGTGCCTGAGTGTGCACACGCAGGGGGACGCACGCCCCAGGACGCACGCGTGCGGCGTGACACGCGTGCACGGGCGTGCACACGCACGGGCACAGCGGCACAAAGCCCCCCCCCCCCCCCCGGCGTGCTCACACGCGTGTTCGCCCCGCGTGCACGCGCCGACACGCATGCACGCGCACAAACACGCGTGCACGCGCCTGCACACGCATGCACACCCATGCACACGCACGCAGCCTCGTGCACACGCATGCACACCCGTGCACACGCGAGCAACTCCAAGGTCCCACGCGCGTCCAGGCGCAACCCTCGGGGGCGCAACCCCCCCCGTCGTGCAAAAAGCCGCCCCCCCGCGCCCCCCCAAGGCCCGGGCCCCCTCTCGCCCCCCCGCCCCCGCTCCCCCCTCCCCAACTTTCCCGAGTTGCCGCCCCCGGCCCGGCCCCGCCCCGCCGGCAGCGCGCACTCCGGGGCGGCGCGGCACGGCTCGGCACGGCTCGGCACGGCTTTGCACGGCTCGGAGCGGCTCGGCACGGCTCGGAGCGGAGCCAGCGCAGCCCACGGCCCTTCCCCGGCCCCTTCCCGGCCGGGCCATGCTCTAGCAGCGGCGGCGGGGTCGAGCGGGGCGGCGGGGCAGCGGCCCCCCCCCGCGCCCCCTGCCCGCAGCGCGGCCGGGACGGGAGCATGCGGATCCTCTTCCTCTGCCTCCTGACTCTCGCTGACTCCTACGGGCAAGGTAAGAGCCGGGCAGCGGGGGCAGCGAGGAGCCTGGCACGGCTCGAGGGGCACGGCCCGGCTCGGCACGGCTCTGCCCGGGGCTGGGACCCGGCTCCGGACCCGCGCGGTGCCGCCGCGCCCCGCTGGGATGCGCCCGGCTCCGGCCAAGGGAGCCCGCGGCTGGCTCCCGGGGGGGCTCCCGAGGCTACGGGGGGGCCGGGCATGGTCTTGGGGGAGCCCCCCAGCGGGGGCTGGGACCCTGGGTTTGTGCTCGTGGACCCCGGCTGGGGAGCCGCGTCCCCGGGTTGGGACCAAACGGACCCCCCCTTGCTGCGTCCTGATGCAGCCCGGGGTGGGCTCTGCTTCGGGGCAGGGCCCCCCCGGTTTCGGTCCCGCTGGATGTCCCCCGGTTAGGGCCGTGCCCCCCGCAGGGGTCCTGCCCGCCCCCCCCCCCCCACCCCCGGTCCGGTCCCGCTGGAGCCGGGGTGAGGCCGGAGGAGATGGGGGCCGGGGGGGCCGCGGCGCTCGGACGCAGGAATTTGTCGGTGCTGGGGCAGGCGGGGGGGACCCGGCAGCTCTGGGGACCCCCACAATAGGGGGGGACGTGTGTGGGGGACCCGGCCTGGACGTGGCGATGCTGGCCCAGCCGTCCGTCTGTCCGTCCAGCCAGGATATCTCGGTGAGAGGGGGCGAGCGCCGGGGGCAGCCGGGACCCCCAGCTCCCAGCCTGGGCAGTGCTCAGGAGCGGGGCTGGGGACAGCGTGGGGCACCCCCTTTCCCCCCCCAAATCATTTTAGGGGCTTGCTGCAACCCAGGGGCTCGCCCGAGCCCCCCCACGTCCCTACATGACCCCCCCCCAAATGACCACACGGAGCCATCGAGGGAAACTGAGGCACGAGGCACCGCGTGGCCAAGGTCACGCAGAGCGAGGGGTGAGGGGCTGGGGGCAGCCCCGGTGCCCCCCCCGGCCACCCCGACCACCAGCGGGGCCCCCCAGCACGGGCACCGTGCGTGCCACCAAGCTGCTGGGGTCTCAGCTGGGGTGTCCCCCCCCCACCCTGTGTCCCCACAAATGGCACGGGGGGGGGGTCAGTGCGTGGCCAGGGTCGGGCACTCGAGGGCATTGCCCTGCGCCGAGCCAGCCCCCCCCCCGCCTTGCACAGCCTCCGGGTCCTTCCCTGCTGCAAAATCCAATCTAATTTTTAATTAAGGGGGCGGCGTTGCTAAGATGCCAGGAACAAAAATGAGTCGAACGGGGGGGGGGGGTTTCAAAGGAGCAAGCAAAGCCTCTTAGAGGGCCGGGGCCGGGGCCGGGGCGGGGGGGGGGTCGATCCCAGGCTCCCCCGCGCAGGGCTCGGGGAAGCGCCGCGGGGCTCCGCTGCCCTCCCAGGAACAAAAGCGCCCGCACGGTGCCATGTGCATCGCGCCGGCCTCGCCGCAGGGACGAGCTGGATGGGCTGCGAGGACGGGGACGGGGGGGGCAGCACCCCCCCCCCCCAGCATCCCCCAGTCCCCCCCGGTCTGAGCGGCCCCGTCCCGCCACCGTCCCCATCTGGCTCCTGCCACCGCCAAGTTTCGCTTCTGCCTCCCCGCGGCCCCGCTCCAAGGTGGGATGCTTGGGGGTTTAGGGGGGGGGTGGGAGGGGAGCAAAACCTGGTGGGCTCCCCCCCCACCCCGCAGCCAGGCGTGTGGGTGCCGGGGGGGGGGGGGTCTGTGCCATTCATGGAGTTCCACCCGCTCGCACAAAGATGTTGAATGGGTTTCATCACTCTTCATTTCTCACTAAATAATTTTCTGTATCTTATCTAAATGAAACCCATTATTCTTCCCCCCGTTTCAATCACTCGCTGTGATTGCGCCTCAAATTGAAATATTTATTCATTTTCTGGGCGATTCTTCTTCTCCTTCTCTCTGTGGGTTGTTGTGTGTGGTGCTTTTTTTTCTTTTTTTTTTTTTTTTTTTCCTCTTTCCCTCCCTTCTTCCCTCCCAAGGAAGAGCAGCGAAATTGAAACAGCGGAGAGATGGCGGCGGGGGCTCGTCCCGGGGCTCTGGTGCCGGTGGGGCTGAGCTGAGACCCCACAAGCTCCCTGCACACCCTAGGGGAACGTGGCTGAGCCCCGCTGCCTTTGGAGCCCTCACCCCTGGGTGCATCCCTGCTGAAGGGGCAGGAGTGGCACCGGGCGCTCCGAGGTCAGGCCGGTCCCTCTGGCCCCCTTGCTGGTGCCTTTTTTTGGGTGGGGAGCAGGTTCAGGGCTCCGGTCCCACCACCCCGTGCCCCTACAGGCACCCTAGGGTGATGCCAACCACCCCAGTGCAGCACCAGCATCCCACAAACTGGGGCTGCCCCGGGTTTATGGGGCAGGAGGGACGGTGCCGGGGCACGGGGCCACCCTTCTTGTGCCAGGGACGAGGTGGCTGGGTGGGGGCTGCACCCCAAATCTGGCTGCTGGAGACGGGTGGAGGCAAATGGGTCTCGGTGGCCACGGGGGGCTGCTGGGGGTGGTGGCGGGCACCTGCCCGTGCTCCCCTCCCGGGGCCGTGGTGGCTCGGCTCCCCGCGTGCCGCGGTGGCGTGATGTGATTTGTGAGCTGACCGTCGTCTGCTGCAGGGTAATAAAAGCCCCCGGGAGAGCTCCCGAGCTGCAGCGTGGCGGCCGGGGAGGGTGGGAAGGTGGCCCCGGTCCCTGAGGCTGGGGGGTGCCAGCGCTTGGCGTTGCCCCCCTCTGTGGGCACAGGGGGAGGCTGGAGATGTTCGGGGAGCGAAGGAGCTGCCGGTGGCTTCGGGGCATCCCCAACGCCCGCTTCATCCACCCGCAAAGCCCCGTGCCACACTCGGCGTGATCCTACAGCGCTCGTGGACCCGTGCCAGCTGTCCCCAGGGTCCCCTCTGGGTCGCCATCATCGTCCCCGTCACCCTGCAGTCCCCAGAACACCTCGGAGGAGGAGATGGAGCCCCAAAGGGTCACCGCGCGTCCCCCCGGCCCCGCAGCAAGGGGGACCTGGGGGTGGCACCCCCAGCCCCGCACTTTGCCACCTCCCCATTCCCCGCAGCGCCCTTCAGCGATCCCAGTTTGGCCAAACTGGGATCAGAGCAGCCTGGGATTAAGGTGCTTAAGCGCAGGGGGATGGGGCTGGCAGCATGGGGTGCCCGAGACCCCCGGGTGCTCCCCCGTGGGGCTCCAGCACCGGCACGGAGAGAGGACGGGGGCTACGTGGGGTGGGTGGGGAGGGTCCCGACCTCCCCAGGAACCCCAAAGCCGCTTTGTGAGCGCCGGGGATGCCGCGGTTTTGTGCAGGGTCCTGCCCCGAGCCCGTGGCACATCCCTTACAGAAGGGGCCGGATCCTGCCCCGGCACACAGCGAGCCCCAGCTCAGCCCCGCAGCGGGGCCAGGGCAGCTTTTGGGGCCGGCGGGGACGGATCCTGCCCCGGCAGCCACGGCCCCGTGCCGGGACTTGCCTGGGCCGCCCGTGCCAGGGCTGAATCGGCCGCTCCCCAGCTGGGGCCGTGGTTTAGTGCCGGGGAAGCATCCCCGGGGGGGACACAGCGGCCCCGTCCCGCTCCCCTCCTCGCAGCCTCCTGCCCGTTCCCTGCAGGGCCCCCACCTCCGGCCGTCCCCCTGCCCGCGGTGACCTCCGGCACCCCCCACGCCCTCCTCTCCGAGGTGAGAGCGGGGTCGTCGGCCACCTCCGCCCCACCGACCCGAGCCGAGCAGCATTAATTACATCCCCAGCCTTTAATTCGAGCTTGATTTAATCCCGAGCCAGCTTTCCTCCTGCCCCGCCTGGCCCCGAGCCCACCTGGGCTCTCTCGCCACCCCCCCGTTTGGGCACCCATGGGTGCTCGCCCGCCCCGCTCACCCCATCCTTGGGGCCACCAGCCCCAGCCCTGCAGCACCCACCTTGCCAGCCTGCGGGGATGGATGGGGACCACCACAGCCCCAAGAAGCCCCCCGGTGTCCCCTCGGTGTCCCCTGCACCTGCGGGACCCCGGTGGCCCCGTGGGGTGTCCGGCAGGGACGCAGCCCCCCCAGCAGCGCGGGCGGCGGGGGGCTCGTGGCTAACTCCCCATAAAGGTTCCCCTAATTGCTTGCCTTACCTCAGGTTTTATCA
Source organism: Aythya ferina (assembly GCF_964211825.1). Classification (NCBI taxonomy): domain Eukaryota; kingdom Metazoa; phylum Chordata; class Aves; order Anseriformes; family Anatidae; genus Aythya; species Aythya ferina. The sequence goes on from NC_140326.1 coordinate 1,525,374, forward strand.
TCAAAGCATCCGTTATTCCCTCTCCAGCCTCCTTTTCTTTTTATTATCTCTTAATTAATCACTCCAGCTTTCACACTTAGCAGATAATTACAGTCTCCTGGGTGCACGGCTCATTTTCATAACCTCCTGCTCCCAGCCGGGGGTGGGCACGGCGCGGGAGGGCACCGGGGGGGGTGTGTGTGTGTGGAGGGGGGGGACAACACCGAAGGGACCCGTCCTGCGCCCGCAGCGGGACCGCGGCACCCTTGGGTGCCCGCAGCCCCACCTGGAAATTGAACATCGGGGCTGAAAATTGACAGCGAGGGGGGCAAAATCAGGCAAAAACCATCGTGTGGAGTGCCGGGGGGGGGGCGTAGGGTGCCGGGGGTCCGGGCGGGAGGAGGAGGAGGCTCGGGGCAGAGTTAAGGGGATGGAGGGAGCCGAGCGCGCAGCGGGGTCCGGGCGGGGGGCTCGGAGCAGGGTGGGGGGCTCGGAGCCGGCCAGGAGAGGACCCGGGGTTGGGGGACGGCTGGGGGGGGGCAGGAGGGGGTTCGAGGAGCCGAAACCCTCGGAAAAAGGCGCAGGGAAGGGAAAAGGGGGGGAGCGAGGCCTTTTTCTGCAAGGGCTGGAACATAATGGGCTGCCAGCGCTGCCATGGCAACGGGCGGATTATGATCCAAATGGAAATCAAAATAAGAGGTGGGGGGGGGGGGGGGGGGAGAGAAGAAGAAGAAGAAGGAAAAAAAAAAAAAAAAAAAGCGAAAAGAGTGGAGTAAAAAGGAGGAGGGGAGGAAAAACAACTTTTATTTCAAACCCGAGAGCGGCCGTGCGCCGTGCGGGGGTTGCCATGGGAACGGGGGAGGAAAAAAAAAAAATTAAAAAAAAAAAAAATTAAAAAAGGGAGCAAAAACCACGCAGGCGGGCGTGCGAGGGGGCGCGCGTGGGTGCACGAGGGCGCACGTGCCCGGCTGGGCGTGCGAGGGGCACGAGGGGACCCGCTGGTGGCACCGGGCCCCAGGCGGTGACACCCGGAGCATCCCCGGCCCCCGCTCCCTCGCCTCCTTGCGAAGCCCTTCCCGGGGGATTTGGTGGGAAAAGGGGAGTTTTTGGGGGCGGCCGGGGAGGGTTCCCGGCCTCCTGCGGTGTTTTGGGGTGCACGAGGCTCGGCCCGGGGTTGGGGGGTGTCGTGGGGGCTTGGGGATGGGGTGGGGGACACGGCGGGTGGATGGGGGCTGGGGGTGACACAGGGAGGTGACAGGGGTTGGGGACAGCTTCTGCCAGGGATTTCTGGCAGAGATTTGGGGGAAACTGAGGCACGGGGCCTCGGCTGCCCCCGGGGAGGGCTGTGGGGCCAGGGCTCTGCACGCAGCGTGGCCATAGCGAACAGGGAGCAGCGGGGAGCACCCCAATAAATCCAAGGACACCCCAAAAAAGTGCCTGTGTCCCCCCCTTTCCGCCCCGTGCCAGCCCCTGCCCGCTGCAGGATCGGGGCCGGGCGCGGGGAGCTGAGGGTTAAGCGCCGGGTTTCCTTTCTCTCCCTCTTCTTCCAGAGAGCCTTGGCAGGAAATTCCTCAAATTCCAGGCTTGTAGGATCATTGCTGGGCTCTGACCGCAGGAGCGCAGCCAGGGCTGCTCCAGCTTCTCCTTTGCGGGACTCGCAGGGGCCGGCGGCGAGGGGGGGGCTCCAGGGCGGCCCCCACGGTGTTCCCAGCCCCGTCCCCGTCCCCCCATTGCCACCCCATAGGGACCCCGGCGCTGGGCTCGGCCCCATTTGGCCAAGCTGGCCTTGGTGGGCACAAAGCCCCACGGGACCCCCCCGTGTCACCGCCCCGGGGGTGCTGGCGGGGGGTGGGTGCCCTGCAGACCCCCCCCCCACCCCACCCCATTCCCCACCCAGGACCCCAAATTTTTTGGTGGCGGGCACAGGATCGGGGCGGGCTGAGATTCCTGCCCCTATTTTCTGGAGCGGAGGGGGAAGGGAGCGAGGGGCCATGAGGTGGGGGGGACAACAAGGGTGCCCCCCCCCCAAAAAAAAAAAAAAAACAACTTGTGGTTTCGAAGGGGTCACCGCGCCCCAGTCGAGGTTTCCACCAAACCCCCCCTTTGTGAGCCCAGCACCCCGAACCACGCTGGATTTATCCAGCACCAGGATAAATCCAGGGGGGGGGTTCCTGCCCCGTGGCACCGGGGGGGGGTCCCATCCCCAGCCCTCGGCACGGGGCCGCTCTGCCCCATCCTCTCGGGGCCCCGTATCGGAGGCTCGCGCTCCCAGCTGCTCGTCCCGATTCAATGTGAATGATAATCCCATTATTAAGAGATGTCTCATTAAGACATCTGTAACGAGAGCGCTTACCAGCAGCTCGGTGGAAGGGTGCCAGCCCCGTTTAAATATTTCTTTCCCCTCCATTAATGATTAGGGAATTTGGTTTTTCTTTTTTTTTTTTTTGTTTTTCTTTTTTTTTTCCCCCTCTTTCCCAAAGAAGAAGTCCCCTCCCCCCGGCGCGCACACACAAACAAAAGTCTTAATTAGACATTGTTCCTAACAGGGATATTACACAAATTAATTAAACTCAAGCCAATAAACAGCCCTGCTCCATAATTCTGACAGCCCCAGAAATGAAGAGGAAATAACGAGGGCAGAGGCGCCGCCAGCTCCCGGCTCGCCCATGGGTGGGGGGGGATGGGGGCACCCTGGGACCCCCCCGTGGGGGCTGAGCACGGCGTGGGGGGGGAGCAGCGGCCGCACATCTGCAGCCCAGGCCTTTGTGCGAAGGGCAGCGAGGGGAGGAGGAGGAAGAGGAGGAGGAGGAGGGGGCTGGGGTGCGAAGGCTGCCCCGCTCTGCTGAGCCAAAATGCACAGAGCCCGGCATGGGCGCACTCGGGGAGGGTGCACGCGGCTGCACGTGCAAGGACACACACACACGTGCATGCACGCACCCGTGCACACACACACACACCCGTGCACGCATGCACACACACGGGTGTGCACAAGAACATGGCCCATGCTCATGTTCGCAGCTGCTGTGCATGCACATCGCTGGGCTGTGCACACCCGTGCAAGTGGTAAAGTTGGTGCACGCACGTGCACGCTGCTGGGCAAGCATAGGGACGTGCACACACGCATGTGCATGCACTCCTGTGCAAGCAAGCATCTGGTGCATGCACACACACATGCACGTGGTCCCGTGCAAGCATCTGGTGCATGCACTCATGCACACACACACGTGCACGCACACACACTCCTGTGCAAGCAAGCATCTGGTGCATGCACGCTTGTACACGTGCACATGTTCCTGTGCATGCACTTGCACACCCATGCACACTCCCGTGCATGCACAGCGCCGTTGCACACTCGCTCCTTCCCTCTCATGCAGCCGCTGCACCCCTCTGCGGCCCCTCGCTCCGTGCCCGCAGGCCGTGCCCGGCCCCCCGTGCCCCCCAGGCGCGCCGAGCCTTTGTCTTTCTGCCTGGCTGCCCCCTTTCAAGGGGCCGAGGGCCCTGAAAGGCGCCGAGGTTCTCACACAAACGCCGGCCGCCGGCCGCTGCCTCCGGGCAGGGCAGGTGGGGGGGAGATGGAGACCCCGGCCCCAAGGCGCTGGAGGGGGCTCGGGGCTCTTGGGGGCACTGGGGTCCTGCAGGTGTGATTGCTTTGGGGGGGTCAGGGGGACTGTGGGGACCCCTAAAGCAGGGTCCTGCCAGGATCAGCCCTCGGAGCGCCATGGGATGGTGCCTTGGGGTCAGCCCCGAGTGCTGTGGGGCAGCAGAGGGGTCCCCAGAGGGGGTTTGGGGGGTTCCAATGGGGAATCTGCGGGGGCAGCAACGGGATTTTTGTGGGACAGCAAGAGAGTTCCCATGGAGCAGAAGCAGGGTTAATGCGGGGGGGGGCAATGGGGTTCCAATGGGATAGCTGTGGGCTTCCCATGGGGAAACGAACGGGGTTCATATGGGGGAAAAGTGGGGCTCCAGGGGCTCCCCACAGGGCAGCAAGAAGCCCCCAAACCCCCCACCCCAGCCCCCTGGTGCACGCAGCTGAAGGGGCAGCGGGGTGGCCCCATGGGGACGCTGGCCCCGTGCCCCCCCCCCAGCCCAGCTCGTTTGCCATACGGCAATAAAGCACTTCATTTATTCGCTTCTCTATTTTCTCCCTCTCCCTGCCCAACACTGGTTTATATTTTATTGGCATCTTTGCTGCGCTGAAAGTAATGTAATTACGAGGGGAATTTATATGTTGTTTCGTAAGTCGGGAGTTCATTTTTTTTGTATTATTATTATTAGGTGGGGAATATTTAAGGCTCCTCAGGAACGAAAAATAGAACCCAATTCCACCGCGTCATCTCCCCCGGTATTTATGCCTCTTCCCAACGAGGTTTCAATTGAAAATCGCTCCGTATGTTCCCAGCGCCGCGTTATTTTCTCCCCGTGGCTCATCACGAGCCGGTGCCTCCTCTCCTCTTCATCCCTCCGGGTCCTCTGCCATCGCTCGTGGCATTTTGGGGCTGTCACAGCCGTCCCCAAATCCTTGCCGTGCGCATCCCGCTATCGAGGCGCTTTCCCCGTGCCTCAGTTTCCCCCAAAAAGCTGCCTTGCGGGGGGGGGGGGGGCAGCAGGGTGTTGGGGCCGTGTGTGTCCCCCCCTCCCAGGCTCTCCTCCTGCCGTCCCCAGCAGCGCAGGCGTCCCCGCCGCGGTGACACTGATGGGCTGTGACACGGCGGGAGGTGCTGGCTGCCCGCGCGGCGGCGCGGCGCCCGTCTCCTGCCCGGGAGGTAATCGAGGTGGAATATTTGATCGGCCGGGAAATGAGCTGCTAAATTTGTTGTGAGATTGGTGTCACAAGCAATCGCGGCGGCGCTCCTCGGCTGGCGGGGGGGGGACGGCAGCGGCGGGGAGCGAGGGGACCCCGCGGGCTGGGGACACCAAGTTGGGGGGGGTGGGGCTGGCGGAGCCGGTGGCGCTCCAGCTGCTTCGGTGGCACGGGGGGCACGGAGATGTCCCCGATGCAGATGTCCCCGATGTGGAGATGTCCCCGCTGCGGAGATGTCCCCAATGCAGATGTCCCCGATGCGGAGACGGCCCCGATGCGCACCCCACGTGCCGCTGCCCCCCGGGGACGCCGCGCCTGGTGGCACGGCCAAGGTCACCGTGGCCAGGGCGCGGGGAGGACGGCGGGGACCCGGCGTGCCCGAAGGCGGCGGGGAGGAGGGGAACCGATCTCCTCCTCATTTGTTTTTATAATTCTGCCTTTTAAAAAATGAAAATAACTGGAGCATCCCTTCCCCGGAGAGCTTTGCTACCACCAGCTTCGGCAGCGGGAAGCGGAGCAGAGGGGTGGGGAGGGGGAAGAGGCAACAGAGTGGCCCCCGCCAGCCCCGTGCCAGCCCCGCGGGGACACTGGGGACACCCCGGGGCCACTCCCCGAGATGGCGGCGAGGGGCAGGGCTGGATGCGGCCCCGGCCCCGCCGTCGGCCGCCCTGGTGCCTCCCAGCCTGGCGCTGGGCGCGTGCCAGCGATGCGCTGGCGTCATATGATGGTGGTGAAATACTTTCCGTTCCTGCTGGGACGGGAGGGCCGGGAGCGGAGCCGGGGTCCTGGCTCTGGAGGCAGCCACTGGGGGGGGGAAATGGGGACAAGGGACAGGGATGGGAATGGGGACAGGGATGAGAATGGGGACAGGGATGGGAATGGGGACAAGGACAGGGATGGGGATGGGAACATTGATGGGGACAGGGACAGGGATGGGGATGCTGGTGTAGGGGGTGCAGGAGCTGCTGCGGGATTCAATTACCAAGGAATTAAAGGATGGTAATATTCAATTAATGTCAATCGGAGCGGGATTAGAGGCAGGAGATGTTGTCGGATGGGTGGGACGCGGATTGGATGGGGTTGAGCTTGGGGCTGATAAAGGAGCGGGGCGCACAGGTTGGGGCTTTGGCCCCAAATGGTGCAGTTGGCATTGGGATGGGCACCCCAGGATCCTCACACCGTACCCCAACATCATCCTGCCGTACCCCAGCCTCCTGGCACCGCGTTCCCATCAGCGTTCCCGTCCCCGCTGCCCACCCCTCTGGCCACGGTAGCGTTAAAAAAGCGAAGGGGAAGGAGAAGAAAATAGAAGAGGGCATTGAGTGACTTCAAACAAGGAGCGGAAGCGGCTCCTCCTGCCAAGATGCTTTCAGAGCGCGCGGCTCGCGCTGTTCCCGGGCAGCGCTGTCTTGCTGGGGTAATCGCAGCGAAGCAGCCTCATAAATTGTTGATGGCAACGGGGACCCTCTCTAGCAAATATCAATTTGCTGGCTGCGAGCTGCGGGCGAGCGTGCTGCCGGGCTGGGCTGCCACCCGGGTCCCCGTCCCGCTGCTGTCACCCGCCCGTGTGGCACAGGGACACGGGGACGCTGCGGGAGCAGGCTGGGGGCATCCCAAGCCGCAGGGTTCCTCTGCCCCAAGCCTCATCCCAGCTCCCGTCCCTGCTCCCCGTGGTCCTGGGGTGGGTTCGGGGCTGTGGCTGCCACCCTGGGTTGGGGACACACGCGTGGGGCTCCGTCCTTGAGGCCACCACCGCCACCAGCCACCCGCGTCCCTGCCCCGAGCCGCGGCCGGCTTGAGCAGAAAGCCCCAAATTGCCGGAGCCTAAAATAGCTGCTGCTCCTCGGCAGATGGGGCGGGAGGACGGCAAAGTGCCAGGCTCGATCACGTCTCCGCTCCGCCGCGTCCCCCGCCAGCCGCGGCACCCACCCGCTGCACGGGCACGATGGCACCCGCGGGCTGTGCATGTCGCCCCCCAACCATCTCCCGATTTTGGGGACACGGTGACACCGGCGGCAGCCCCGTGCCTCGGTTTCCCCACGCTGGCAGTGCCCGAGGTCCATGCGTGGCACCGTCCGGGGGATTTTTGGGGCTGGCCGCAACCCTTGCGCTTTTTTCCATCCCATTGCCTCGTGCTGGGTGACAAGTGGCTCGGGGCGCCGGCACCGGGGCGGTGACAGCGCGGTGACAGCGTGGGGGCAGAGGGGACGCGGGCGGCGGAGTGGATGCAGCCAGCAGCGTGTCCCAGGGATGGGGACAGAGCAATGGGGACAAGGATGGGGACAGGGCAATGGGGACAGGGACGGGGACAGAGCAATGGGGACAGGGATGGGGACAGCGATGGCCCCGGCTGCAGCAGCCACCCGCGGCCCCGTCCTCCCTCCCGTCTCTCCCTTTCCGCTCTGCCGGGCAGGGCCACAAGGAAGCCAAATCCTCTTTTCTCTCCCGCAGAATAAAACCAGTGGAGGGTGGGATTTTTTTTTTATATTTTTTTTTTTCCCTCCCTGTGTATTTTTTTTTTTTTTTTTTTCCCCCCAATATAAATAGAAGCGAACAACTCGGGAAGAGGAAAGGGGAAAGGCTTAAATTTAAAAGCGGTGAGAAGAGGAAGGGGAGGAGGGAAGAGAGATAAAATAATAAAAAAAAAAAAAAACTCGAGCGCGGAGAGATTTAGCTCCATCTGAAAGCTGTCAGCGCGAATAAAAAGCTTTTCTTTGAACCCTGAGTTTAATAGCGAGAGGAGAGAGAGGGAGATTGGAGCACCAGCCCCAGGGCTTAATCAGACCTTCATTTGATAAATAGAGGGAGACAGGGCCGGGCGTGTGGCTGGGTCCCCGCCGGGTCCCTCCGCGGGAGCCCCCCGCGTGCCCGGGCACCCACGGGTGGGCACAGGCCGGGTGCGCACCCCCGGCACCCCGCGGCCGTGCCCCGGGGCCTCGCCGGGGATCTGTGGGATCTGCGGGCTCCTTGGCACAACGTCAAGGACCCGCCGCGGCGAGGGACGCGCGGTGCTCGCTGTGCCGGGGCCGAGCCCCCCCCCCCCGCATCGCCCTGCGCCAGACTAAACAGCGGCGGGGACGGGATGGGACTGGGATGGGGATGGGGATGGGGATGGGGATGGGGACAGGATGGGGACAGGGATATGGATGGGGACGGACAGGACGGTGCCTGCAGCAGGGTGGGGGGCACCCGTGCGCCCCTCTTTGGCATCCTGCGGGTGCCACCGGGTGCTCTTTGTCACCCCGCGGTGGCCCTGTGCTGTCCGTGGGTCCCCGCTGTCTCTGTCTGTCTGTCTGGTGGCCGCAGCCCCCCCCCACCCCGCGCTGCCTCCCCCCCTTCCCCAGCTCTGATCTTCCCCCACGCCCACCTCTCTCCAGGCACCTTCCTCTTTGATCTCCGCTCTGCTTTTTTATTCCCCCCCCCAGCTCCATCCCTCCCCCCGCCTCTCCCATTCTCTCCTTTCCCTTTATCTCCCTCCCTCCCCCTGTCCCTGCTCCCGCTCCTCTCCCAAAACGCTGCCGTGGGAGGGCCACGGGGCAGGGACATCCGAGTGTCCCCAGCCACCCCCTCCATGCCCAGGGCCCCGTAGCCGGCTGGGGGCACCCCGGGGTGGGGGTTTGGGATGCCCACGCGGGTGGGATGTGACCGGGGGACACCGGCAGTGACCGTCCCCAAGTCACCGCGGGTCCCGGTGGGCTCTGCGAGGGGCTGCAGGGCTAGGTGCCCCTTCCTCAGCACCCTGGGGTGCCCCTTCCTCAGCACCCTGGGGTGCCCAGTCCGTGGGTCCTGGGGTACCGGGTCCTGGGGTGCCCCCATCCTGGGGATTTGGGGATGCCCGAAGCCATGTGTGGGCTGGGGGGGGTCTCTCCAGGTGCCTGGGGGCGATGCTTTGGGGTTGGTTCCTGGTGCTGGGGCACAGCCAGGGGGTGCTGGGGGCTCCCCGGCAGCGGTGGGGGGATTTGGGGAGCTGCCGGGGGCTTTGGCTGCAGGATCAAAGGCAGAGGGGGCTCAGAGCACCCGGCTCTTGGGGACAGAGCACACCCAGGGGACACAGAGCGCACGGTGCTGTGCCATGGAGAGCCATGCCGTGCCGTGCCGTGCCGTGCCAAACTGTGCCATGCTGTGCTGAACTGTGCCGTGTTGTTCTGTGCCATAACGTGCCGTGCCGTGCCGAATTGTGCCGTGCCAAACTGTGCCGAGCCGTGCCGAGCTGTGCTGAGCCGTGCCAGGCCTCGCCGGGCCACGCAGGCGGAGGCAGGGCTGGGGACTTAGCGGCGGCTTCGTTATCTGCAGCTCGCTCATCCCCAGAAGGGATTTCTGCCTCCCCCTCTCCCGCTCCACAGCGGAAATCATTTGAATATTTTAGCAAGAGGCTTTCAAAGTGGGGGGGGGGAGGCGAGCACGGGGGAGAGAGAGGCAGCTCCCCTCCGCCACCCCAGGGGGACCCGAAACGCCCCTCGCCCCGCTGTCCCCATGCTCCCCAAGCGGGTTGGGACCCCGGTGTGCCCAGTTCCCCCTTTTTGCCCCCCCGCACACGCATGTGACACCCCCACACGCATGTGACACGCACCCCGCGCTCCCCCCGCTGCCCTCCCGGTCGATGCCCGCTCGCCGCGTGACGGCCGCGGCACCACGGGGACACGGCCTGGGGGGCTGGGGACGGCGCTGGGGACCCCGGTGCTGGTGGTGCCGGCACAGCCCAGTGCCACCAGTATGACGGAGCACTGGGCGCTGTGGTGCGGGGCGCCCTGGGCCGTCACCAATCCCCGTCCCACGTCCCCAGCGGCGCAGACGCGGTTCGTGGAGGAGCCGGAGGACCAGACCGTGGTGGCCGGCCAGAGGATCGTCCTCTCCTGCGTGGTGCTCAACTACTCCGGGATCGTGCAATGGACCAAAGACGGGCTGGCCCTGGGGATGGGGCAGGGCCTCAAAGGTACCCGGGGGGGGCTCAGGGGGTGTCACCACATGGTGACACCATGGGCGTTATGGCCTCTGCGGTGCCGCAGCCCCCATTTCCCAGCTCCGTGTGCCGGAGCGGGGCCACGTGTGCCGTAGTGAAGCTCTGGCAGGGACTGGGCGCTGCTCTCTGCTCCTTGCTGCACGCGCCGGGGGCCCTGCGTGGACTGGGGATCCTGCATGCATTGGGGTCCTGGCATGTGTTGGGGTCGTGCATGCACTGGGGTCCTTGCACTTGTTGGGGTCCCTGCATGTATTGGGGTCCCTGCACACGCTGGGGTCCTTGCATGTATTGGGGTCTTGCACATATTGGGGTCCTTGCACATGGTGGGGTCCCTGCACGCCCAGGGATCCCTGCACGCACTGGGGTCCCTGCATGTATTGGGGTCCTGCACATATTGGGGTCCTTGCACACACTGGGGTCCCTGCATGTACTGGAGTCCCTGCATGTATTGGGGTCCCTGCACACTTTGGGGTCCTGCCCGCACCGCAGTCTTTGCCTGCGCCCATGTCCCTGCACGCCCTGAGGACCCCCCCGTGCCCCGGGGATGCCGCACGTGCCCCACACATCCAGAGCTGGCACCGGGCAGCAACCAAAACCCCCAGCCCCGGCGAATCGGGCTCAGAAATTTGGGGTCACGGGGAGCACCCAGGGGGTCCCGTCCCCTCGGCGCTCACCCCGCGCCGTGTCCCCGCAGCCTGGCCGCGTTACCGCATCGTGGGCACGGCCGACTCGGGCCAGTACAACCTGGAGATCAGCGACGCCGAGCTCTCCGACGACGCCGTCTACGAGTGCCAGGCGACCGAGGCCGCGCTGCGCTCGCGCCGGGCCAAGCTCACCGTGCTCAGTAAGGAGCCCGGCTCCCCCCCCGTTACCCCCGGGTCCCCCCCCAAACCCCTCCCGGACCCCCCGAGCCAGCCCAGGCAGGCACAGGGAAGGGGCTGCCGGTGCCTGCGCCGCCGCCTCCCCCTTGCCTTGCCTCCAGCAGCCCGGCTGTGCCATTATCTTTAATGCCTTAATCTATATTCACGCCGTGGCTGAGTTACGGGACCTACGAGTGCAGTAACTTTGATTTCCCCGACTTTTGTGTCTTGTAAAAAAAAAGAAAAAAAGAAAAAAAAAAAAAAAAAAAAGATGCTGCCGGAGCCGCAGCGGAAATGTTGCATGAACGGGGTTTTGGGGCGGATTTCTTGCTTTTCTTAATTTATTTTTTTTTTCCTCTCTTTCTCCTTCTTCCCCTGGCGTTGAAATTCCCATTAGAAAGGCAGGAGATAAAAGGCGCGCGGGTGGGAGCTGTGGCTGGGGGCACCGAGCTGTGCCCATGGGGGTCCCCCCCAACTCCTGCTGAGCTCAGGGGGTCCCCCTGTGTCCCCCCGCAGTGTGGGGCTCACGTAGGGCAGAGGGCTCCTAGGATGGGGGGTCCCCATAGCCATTCCTCCTGCACCCAGCCAGCACCCGGGGGTGTTTGCAAGCAGCCCAGCCCCTCCCTCAGCACAGCACGACCCCCCCAAACTCCCTGGTTCCCTTCTCCCCAAGAGCCCAGCCCTAATAAATCAGTTTCAAATCAAGGTTTTAGCTCCTCAACTTGGCGTTTGTGGAGGGCCCCCGGTGTCCCCAGTGTGTCCCCGGTGTCCCCAGTGTGTCCCCAGCGTCTCCAGTCTGTCCCCGGTGTCCCCAGTGTGTCCCCGGTGTCCCCAGTTCGCCCCCTGTCCCCTCTGCAGTCCCCCCCGAGGACCCCACCATCGACGGAGCCCCCGAGATCCTGCTGCGCGCGGGGACGCCCTACAACCTGACGTGCCGGGCGCGCAGCGCCAAGCCCGCTGCCACCATCGTCTGGTACCGGGACGGGCTCCAGCAGGACGGAGCCATCACCACCACGGTACCGGCCATGTCCCCACCCCATTCAGCCCCCCCTTGGCCTCACCATGGCCCCATGAGGCGCAGGAGCTGACCACGAGCCCTGTCCCAATCTCCCTGGCAGGAGGTGCTGGCTGACGGCAAGCGGGAGACGACGACCAGCCAGCTGGCCATCAACCCCACCGACCTGGACATCGGCAGGGTTTTCTCCTGCCGCAGCACCAACGAAGCCATCCCGGCAGGGAAGGAAACCTTCGTCAAGCTCAACGTGCACCGTGAGTCCGCAACGGGGGCGGAGGGGATGGAGGGGACGGAGGGGACGGTGCCGCGGCGCGGGGACGTGGCACGCGGGTGTCACCGGCGCAGAGCGAGGAGCTTTCAGGGTGTGGGGTGTTGTGGGGTGCTGGGGGGCTCCCAGCCCCGTGGTTTGGAGCCCCCCAAATGGTGTCTGGGTTGGTGGGGGCCGAGGTTGCACCCGCTGGGTTCACCGGAGCCGGGCTGTGCCGGCGTCAGGCGGGGGCCAGCTGGGGACGGCGCGGTGAACACCGACCTCCAGTGGCTGCTGCGGGAAGGCTCGGCCCCGCCGGTCCACGGCCACGGTGGGCACCCAAAGATATCGGGGATGGAGGGTGCCTGCTTCTGGAAGGGATGAGGGGCACCCAAATCCATCAGGGATGCTGGATGCCCACATCTAGAAGGGATGGGGGGCACCCAAATTGATCAGGGATGGTGGTTGCCTGATTCTGGAAGGGATGAGGGGCACCCAAAGCAGTCAAGGATGGTGGACACCCATAGCTTGAAGGGATGGGGGGCACCCAAAGTGGTCAGGGACAGTGGGCACCCACTTCTGGAAAGGATGCCAGGCACCCAGATGGATCAGGGATGGTGGGTGCCTGCTTCTGGAAGCAATGGGGGGCACCCAAAGTGGTCAGGGATCGTGGGTATCTACTTCTGGAAAGGATAGGGGACACCCAAATTGATCAGGGATGCTGGACGCCCACATCTAGAAGGGATGGGGGGCACCCAAATCGATCAGGGACGGTGGGCACCCACTTCTGGAAAGGATGCCAGGCACCCAGATGGATCAGGGATGCTGGGCACCCCAAAAGACCATCACAGTTTCGGGGCTCTCCCCCCGTGCCGTGCCGTGCCCAGCACACGGGGCCGGCTTCGCTGCGCCGGGCCGGGGGCTTCTCCCCTCGCCCCCTTCTCTCTCTCTGCCACGCTGAGCCCGCCCCAGCGGCCGTGACGGCTCCGTCCGCCTTCCCGCAGATCCCCCGACTGTCACCCTGTCCATCCAGCCCCAGACGGTGCAGGAGGGCGAGCGGGTCGTCTTCACCTGCATGGCCACCGCCAACCCCGAGATCAAAGGCTACAGGTGAGGAGGACCCGCGGACCCTTTGGGGGGGGCTCCCCCCGACCTCCGGGCTCGATCCTCGGGGCCGGGGGGGGGGTGCTGAAGCCGGGGTCTTCGCTCCTTCCAGGTGGGCCAAAGGGGGGGTGATCATCGAGGAGGCCAAGGAGAACAAGTACGACACGCAGGTGGACTACACCTTCTTCACGGAGCCCGTGTCCTGCGAGGTGCACAACGACATCGGCAGCACCAACGTCAGCACGCTGGTGGACGTGCACTGTGAGTGGGGCAGCCCCCCCAACACCCCCAACACCCCCGAGACCTCCCCCCCACACCCCAGGGCTGCCTCCCACCCCCCTCCCCAACCCTCCCCTCTCCCCGCCAGTCGCCCCTCGCATCATGGTGGCCCCCAAGCCCACCGTCACCGACATTGGCTCCGACGTGACGCTGACCTGCATGTGGTCCGGCAACCCCCCGCTGACCCTCACCTGGACCAAGAAGGAATCCAACATGGTACTGAGCCGGGGGGGCTCAAGAAGGGGCTGTGCCCACCCCCACCAGCCCTTCTGAGCCCCCCCCTCGCCCCCACCCAAGGTGCTGAGCAACAGCAACCAGCTGTACCTGAAGTCGGTGACGCAGGCGGACGCGGGGCAGTACATCTGCAAAGCCATCGTGCCCCGCATCGGCGTGGGCGAGCGCGAGGTCACGCTCTACGTCAACGGTGAGCGGAGAGAGGGGGGTGGTGGGACCCCCACCCCGGTGCCTTTGGGTTTCGGTGACCCTCCCCACTTCGTGTCCCTCCCGCAGGGCCCCCCATCATCTCCAGCGAGGTGGTGCAGTACGCAGCGCGCGGCGACCGCGGCAAGGTGGAGTGCTTCATCGGCAGCACGCCGCCGCCGGACCGCATCGTGAGTGAACCAGGGGGCTCCGTCCCCATCCCCATCCCCGTCCCCGTCCCCATCCCCTGGGGGGGCACGGAGAGGCGCTGACACAGCCCCCCTCTGCCAGGCCTGGGCTTGGAAGGAGAACGTTTTGGAGGCAGGGACACTGGAGCGCTACACGGTGGAGAGGACCAACACGGGCAGCGGGGTCCTGTCCACCCTCACCATCAACAACGTGATGGAGGCCGACTTCCAGACCCACTACAACTGCACCGCCTGGAACAGCTTCGGGCCGGGCACCGCCATCATCCAGCTGGAGGAGAAAGGTACCGGGGGCACGGCGCCGCGGCCACCGCTGAGCCGCCCGGCCCTGGCTCATGTCCCCGCGTCCTCTCGTCCCCCTGCAGAGGTCCTGCCCGTGGGCATCATCGCCGGGGCCACCATCGGGGCCAGCATCCTCGTCATCAGCTTCCTCGTGGCGCTCGCCTGCTTCCTCTACCGGCGTCGGAAAGGAAGTGAGTGGGGGACGGGGACGCCACGGATGGGGACGGGGAAACCAGGATGGGGATGGGGACACCACGGATGGGGACGAGGGCACCACGGATGGGGATGGGGACAGCATGGATGGGGATGGGGAAACTGGGATGGGGATGGGGACACCACGGATGGGGATGGGGACACCATGGATGGGGATGGGGACACCACGGATGGGGACAGGGACACCACAGATAGGGATGGGGACGCCATGGATGGGGACGGGGAAGCCATGGATGGTGACAGGGACACTGTGGATGGGGACGGGGACACCACGGATGGGGATGGGGAAACTGGGATGGGGATGGGGACACCGTGGATGGGGATGGGGATGCCATGGATGGGGACAGGGACACCACAGATGGGGATTGGGACACTATGGATGGGGACGGGGAAACCAGGATGGGGTTAGGGTGCCGTGGATGGGGATGGAGACACCACAATGGGGACAGGGACACCACAGATGGGGACAGGGCGGGGGGACCAGCCAGGCTGTGCCCCCTCTGTGCCACCTCCGTCCCCGCGCATCCCCAGGTCGCAAGGACGTCACCCTGCGCAAGCTGGACATCAAGGTGGAGACGGTGAACAGGGAGCCGCTGACGCTGCACGCGGACCGGGAGGAGGACACGGCCAGCGTCTCCACCGCCACCCGCGTCATGAAGGCCATCTACTCGGTAGGGGACGGCCCCCGGAGGGGCCACGCCGCGGCCAGGGCTGCCGGATCGTGTGGGGTGGGAGTGGGGAGGGAATGAGGCCATGTGTCCCCCTGCAGTCCTTCAAGGATGACGTGGACTTGAAGCAGGACCTGCGCTGTGACACCATCGACACCCGCGAGGAGTACGAGCTGAAGGTCTGGTCCTGGGGGTGGGGATGGGGTGGGGTGGGATGGGATGGGATGGGGTGGGATTGGGATTCGGATTGGGATTTGGATGGAGATGGGGATGGGATGGGATGGGATGGGGATAGGGAATGGGATGGGATGGGATGGGATGGGATGGGATGGGATGGGATGGGATGGGATGGGATGGGGTGGGGTGGGATGGGATGGGGTGGGGTGGGGTGGGGTGGGATTGGGATTGGATTGGGATTGGGATTGGGATTGGGATTGGGATGGAGATGGGGATTGGATGGGATGAGGATAGAGGATGGGATGGGATGGGATGGGATGGGATGGGATGGGATGGGATGGGATGGGATGGGATGGGATGGCAGAAGGTTGTGAGGGGATGGCTGACACGGGATGGGGATGCAGACGAGGATGAGGATGGCCTGGAGACGGGGATAGGGACAAGCACAAGAAAGGGGACAAGAACAGGGGCATGAAAAAAGAGCAGCTCGGAGGCGAGAAGGGACCAGATCCTCGCCCACCCCACCCCACCCACGCTCCCCTCCCACCTTTTTACCCCTCCCCATCCCCTCAGGACCCCACCAACGGCTACTACAACGTCCGTGCCCACGAGGACCGCCCGGCCTCCCGCACCGTCCTCTACGCCGACTACCGCACTCCGGGGCCGGGGCGCTACGAGGCGAGGCCCCCCTCCCGCCTGTCCCACTCCAGCGGCTACGCGCAGCTCAACACCTACAGCCGCGGCGGCCCCGCGTCCGAATACAGCGCCGAGGCGGCCGCGGGCACCGGGGCCCCCCCGGGGACGGCGGGGGGCGAGACGGCCAGCCAGCTCTCCTACGAGAACTACGGGGGTCACGGCGCCTTCCCGGCCGGCGGCGGCGGCTACGGTGGCTACCGGTTGGGCTACGGGCAGCCCCCCAGCTTGGAGCGGGCACCCTACGACGCCTACGACCCCATGGGCAAGTACGCCAGCGCCACCCGCTTCTCCTACACCTCCCAGCACTCGGACTACGGGCAGCGCTTCCAGCAGCGGATGCAGACGCACGTCTAGGGGTTGTGGGGGGTGGGGGGGGGCGGCGGGGAACCCGGCGACTGTCCCCTGATATTCAGGGGTTCATCCTGACCCCCCCCCACCCACCCACCCCTCGCCCCGCTTCTCCGTGCGCCGGGTCCCTTCTCTTCGAGCTTCCACTCCCCGCTGGGATAGCGGTTGTCTTCGCGGTACCTTCCCAAAGGGGCGCGGGGCGGCCTCCCCCTGGCCCCGTGCCCCCCATCCCGGCCCTTTTTCCCCCTTTCTGGCTCTGCTGGGAAGGGGGGGGAGCCCGGAGCCTTCCCCGATGGGGGCTCAGCCCCGCACGCCCCGGCCAGCGCCGCCCGTCCCGTGGCACACGTGCGGATGTAGGCGCCGCGTTTGGCTTCTTTTCTCCCCAAAATGCCCCGGCCCAGCCTGTTCCCGTTCCCTGTGCCTTGACTTTCGGGGTTGGCCCACGCTCGGGGCCGGCTCCCTCCCGTCCTTCCGTCCGTCCGTCCATCCCACAAAGCCCCCGCTCCCACCCTGCCCCGAGCCGGTGAGCAGGGGGCACCCCGCTCACCCTGGGGGGTCCCGGTACGGCGAGACCCCAAAAACACCCCCAAATCAAGGGGACAGGGGGCCCTCAGTGAATGTATTACAGGGATATGGGATAGGGGCAGCTGCTGGCTGAAGGATTTCGGTCCCCAGATGGGCACCGGGACCCCAGAATAAGGGGAACCCCAGAACAAGCAGGACCCCAAAACATGCAGGACCCCAAAACATGCAGGACCCCAATTCCCTCGGGAGCAGGGAGCCGGGCTCTGGCTGGGGCACGAGGGATTTCGGGGGCACTTTGTGAGCTCGATGCTGGGGAGGTTTAGGGGAGGTTTTGGCTTCCCAGCTGCATCCTACCCAGCCCAGCTCTCGGTACCGGCACCCTACAGACTCGGGGGGGTAGGGGGTCCCCGCAGACCCTTGGGATTAGGTACGAAGCACCCTCCCCCTGCCTGCCCGGCTCTGCCCTGGGGATCGGGGCGAGCTCGGTGGCCCCCATCCTGCAGAGCCTCCTCCTCCTCTTCCTCCTCTTCCTCCTCGCTGCGGAGCCGGCCCCGCGGCAAGCAGGTACGATTCGGCCGCAGGACGGTTCGGGAAGGAAGGGGCACGGCACGGGGAGGGGGGTCCCCGATATCCCAACCCCCCCCTTCCCCGTCCCCAGCGGGTTAAACCTCGACCCCAAAGGTACTGTCAGGACGGTGCTGAGCCCCCCCCCCGACCCCCGGCCGGCCGTTTCTTGCGATGGTGCCTGACTTAACCCCGGCTGTCGCCCCCAGATGCTGCACCCCCACCGTCTATAGCAATAGCGTCCCGCCGGCCCCGAAGCCAAGCTGAAGCTTTAAACTCAACTCCCTGGGGCAGGGGAGCGGGATCGGGGCCCCCCCGGCCCCAAAGGGAGCCCCGGGCCAGGTGGCAGCACCCCAGGGCGCGGGGGCGAGCGGGTCCCCTCCTAGCACAGGCTGTTTTAGACCCCCCCCCCCCCTTCCTTTCCCCTAGAGACACGTATCTGTGACCCCTGCCCCCCCCAAGCCACCGTTTTTTTATTTGTCCTTTTCCTTTTTTTTAAATATTATGTACTATATTTTTAGTCTTAAACACGATATATTATATATATTTAATTTTTTTATATATATATTATAAATATAAATGTTAAAAAAAAGAAAGGGCTGCGGTTTGCCTTTGTAGCATCTCGGGGGGGGCTCTGCCAGCGGGGCTGAGGGGACGTGGGACCGGGGGGGATGATGGAAGGGGGGGTCCCCAGCCACAGCACCCCCCGCGCTGCCTCCGTTGACCTATTTTTTATTTTTTTTGCCCAAGCTTTTCAGCAGGAGCCGCTGCCAAGAGGGGCGGCGGGCGGTGGGGGGGGGGACACGCTGGCAGCCCCTCCGCACCCAGCCCAGTTTTATTTCTCCCAGCCCCGGCTGCGCCAACGGGCTCGCTTAATGATTTTGTTTCCCTACGAACGCAGGCCTATTACTTTGCGCGCTTCCACGCCTGGTTTATTATGCATGAAGCAGGCAATTTGCCTGCTGCTCCCGGGACCCATCTTTAAAACAAAAAGGTGCTTTGTCATTCCTAATGGCTTTTGCTGGAGCGTGGAGCGTGCGCTCGGGCGGACGGATGGATGGAAGCATGGGGTGGATGCGTGGAGAGATGGATGCGAGGGGAGAGGCGTTAAACCCCTGCTCTGCCCTAACCCCTTTTTCTCTTGCCATGAGCGAGTTTTGCTGGCCCAAACCCAGGAGCGAGCCACGAATTCACACCTGGAGATTAGATCAGCTCCAAAATCCCAGCCCCGGAGCTGCTTCCACCTTGCTAAAGAGGCAGGCGCGTCTCCCCGGGAAGCACCAACCCTCCCCTCCTTGCCACCCAGCTCATTTATTCCGAGCTGGATTCTAATTTATGCCCCGGGATGGAGCGAGCTCGCCGCCTCCTCTCGGCTCCGCAGAAATCCCTCGCCTGCTCCTTCCTCCCTCGCCTCCCCGCAGACACGAGGCTGCAGCCTCCAGAAGAGCAGGGGAGGGCGTTGTGGGGCTGGTTTTTGGTGGTTTTTTTTTTTTTTTTCATTTTTTTATGGGTTCCTGCACGCCAGCCCTCGTGGATGTGTTGCACTGAGATGAGGGAACACCCCAAAAGTTGGGGGGCGCAGACGAAGCACCGCGGGTCTGGGATGAGAGAAATTGCCTTCGGTTTCACCAGGCTGTCCCTGTCCCCTCAAAGGTGGGGACAACGGAGGGACGGGGCACTGGGAAGCACCCAGGAGCCAACAGGCAGCTGCCTTTGGGTCCTGGGGTTTCCCCCAAACCTGGCTTTGGGTCCTGGGGTTTCCCCCAAATCCAGCCTGAGAGCGCCAGGGAAGCAGCCCCCGTCACCAGGAGCTCCTGACCGGGGCGGGCACAGCCCCAGCCTCGCTCCCAGCCATCTGACAGCCACGGCAGGTTAAAATTAAAAAAAAAAAATGCAATAAGGGTCCCTCAAGAAAAGCCTAATTTGTTTCCCGGAGCCCCGGACCCGCTAATAACATGCTGTAAGCGGAGATACCGTTCCCGGCTCTTCCCTCGCCGGCTGTCGTGCTGGAATTTAATCTCAGCCCTCCGCTGCCCAGGTTGGTGATAAAAACAGAATTTGATTTCGTTCCTAATAAATCAGGGGCTCGTGGAGAGGAGGTGGCAGGAGGGCTGAGGGGGCCGGGGCTGAGCTGAGGGAGGGGGTTTGGGGCTGGGCAGGGTGCTACAGGGCAGCCCCGTCCCCATTTATCCTCAGAAAGCTGCAAAGCACCGGGAATGTTTCCCCCCCCCCCTCCCTGAGACCCCCCCCCCAGTGTTATTATGGTGTTATCCAGGTTGGTGTTTGAGCCAAATCTCTCTATTTTTGCACCAAAAGCAGGGGCAGGGCCACCAGCAACAGAATATGAGGGAATAGGCTCCTAAGGGCTCCTAAGGGCTCCAAAACGCCCCAAAAGGCCCCAAAACGGCCCCAAAGGCCCCTCGCCCTCACGGAGCAGCACCAACCCACCACCACCACCGCCCGCCGGCCAGGCGGGCACTAAGCCCCGCCCCTCCCCGCGGCTCCTTTTATAGGGGCGGAAATCCCGCGAGATTTCAGCCTGAGCGAGAACTCGGGGAGGGGGTGTCTTCGCGCGCCCCGCTGCTGACGTCATCAGTAGGCGCTTGGCGGCGGTCGGGGAAGGGTGGAGGGGAGGAAAATGGCGGCCGCGGGCGGCGGCGCCTGGGACCGGGCCGGGTCCCCCGGGCTCCAGAGGCTCCGGGGGGTGCCGAGGGCCCCGTGTGGGGCCCTGGGGTGCGAGAGCCGAGGCCGGGGGGCTCTGAGGAGGCCGAGAGCTGCGGGAGGACGGCGGCGGGAGGGGGGGAGCAGCCGGGCCCCGGGCTCCCCCTTGCGTCCCGGGGCTGCCTCAGCGCTGCTGCTGGGAATTAACTGCTGGAGCTGCGAGTGAAAAAACCATAAAACACCCCCCGAAATGCCCCAATTTCTGTTGGTTCCGTGGCCCGGGAGAAAACCCCAGACCCAGAGGGGCTCCGACAGCCCCAAAGGGCGACAACAATGCAATTTTGGGACCCCTCAGAGGGGAAAACCTGAAATTTTTGGCACCCACAGACGCGCCCCCCTTGTCCCGGGGATGGGACAGGCAGCGGTGGCCTCGCTCTTGTCCCCACAGCGGGTTTGCACCCCTTGGGGCCGGGCTGAGACGCACCCAGTGCCGTGGGTGTCCCCAAAATCACACCCGGTCCCTGTCCCGGCGGTGCCAGCGAGGGGCTGGGGTCCCCCAGGGACACGATCCTTGGCGCCTGGAGCTGCGCCGAGCCCCCCCTTGCCTCGTGCAGGCGCCGTCCCCACCCCTGCGGCCGCAGCAGGGATGAGGAGGGGGGGAAGTGGCTTCCCCCAGGCTCCGCCGCAGGTTTCCTGCGTGAGCCAAAGGCTTGCGGCCGGCCAGGAACTGGGGGGAACTGGGGGGAACTGGGGGACCCCCATCCCTAGGCTGGGTGGGCACCCCAAGGGGGGGACCCTGCTGCGGGGCCATCGCCTCTCAGAGAGCCCAGGGGGGGTCTCGGGGGCTTCCTGGGGGTGAGGAATGGATTCGATCCCTCCCGGTGCTGGCGGCAGAAGTGCTCGCAGCTCGAGCTCACGCGGCTCCAGCTTCGTGCTTCCAGCTCGGAGGTTCAGCCTTTTTTCCCCCCCCCTCTCCCCGTGACACCCAGTGACTCCGCGCGGTCACGTTGAGCCGGGTTCTCGGTGAGCTGGGACTCTCCCGGCTGCTGGCAGGCACGCTCCCCGCCCCAGGCAGCCCTGGGCTGCGCTGCTCCTCCTCGCCCACGCACGAGGACAAGGCTGGAGGGCTCAGGAGCTCAGGATGTGGCCCGGTGGTGCTGGAGGGTTTAGGGGTTCAGGTTTTAGGGGTTTAGGGGTTGAGGGTTTAGGGGTTTAGGGGTTCAGATTTTAGGGGTTGAGTGTTTAGGGTTTAGGGGTTCAGGTTTTAGGGGTTGAGGGTTTAGGGGTTTAGGGTTTAGGAATTCAGGGTTTAGAGATTCAGGGTTTAGGGATTCAGGGTTTAGGGGTTGAGGGTTTAGGGGTTTAGGGTTTAGGGTTTAGGGGTTCAGGGTTTAGGGGTTTAGGGTTTAGGAATTCAGGTTTTAGGGTTTGAGGGTTTAGGGTTTAGGAATTCAGGGTTTAGGGGTTCAGGTTTTAGGGGTTCAGGGTTTAGGGGTCCAGGGTTTAGGGGTTCAGGTTTTAGGGGTTTAGGGTTTAGGAATTCAGGGTTTAGGGATTCAGGGTTTAGGGATTCAGGGTTTAGGGGTTGAGGGTTTAGGGGTTTAGGGTTTAGGGTTTAGGGGTTCAGGGTTTAGGGGTTTAGGGTTTAGGAATTCAGGTTTTAGGGTTTGAGGGTTTAGGGTTTAGGAATTCAGGGTTTAGGGGTTCAGGTTTTAGGGGTTCAGGGTTTAGGGGTCCAGGGTTTAGGGGTTCAGGTTTTAGGGGTTTAGGGTTTAGGAATTCAGGGTTTAGGGATTCAGGGTTTAGGGGCTTCTCCTGATGCTCGTGGGGTCACATTCTGCCCGTGCTCCTGGTCCTGTGTCCCCCTTCTTTGGGGCATCGGTCTCCCGGTCCTGGCACTGCTGCCAGGCGGCACGGGGACGTGCTGAGGGGCGATTTAGGGCCCCGTGCAGTGGCTCTCAGCCCATCCCCTCCACCCCGTACCCCAACACCCAGAGCCAAATCCAAGCGGGGACGCAGCGAGGGGCTGGACCCACGCGCGTGCCCACCTCAGATTGTGTCTCCGCTTTTTCTTTGGGGTGCTCCGTGGTGCCGTGGTCACCTCCCCGTGCGTCCTACGGCGATCAGCCCCTGCCAGCTGCAGGGAGCAGCCCCTGGCAGCAGCTGCCACAAATTTGGGCTTCGTGGCCCCTCAGCTTGGGGTCTGGCACCTTCCCGGGGGTCCTGACCCCCACTGCCAGTCCCTGCAGGCTTTGGGCATTGCCCCCCTGCTCCCCAGGGGCTGATTTACCTTTTTTTTTTTTTTTTTTTTTTTAAGCCTACTGCACGTGGCGCTGAGGCTCTTTCCCTTTTTATCTTTTCCACCTTGGCTTCCTGGGGGGCTGAAATTCAAAATAATCTGCCTGTGGTGCCGATGGGATCCAATTCCTTCCCTGTGGGCACCCAACACGGGGCTGGGAGGGCTCGGGGGGGTCTCTCCCTTTTGCATCCCACCCCCCAGTGCTGATTTCTTCGTCCCACAGAGCTCAGCCCAGTGGGATTTGGGACGTGCCTCCCCCCTTGCTGCCGTGCTGCCTCCCAGGGGAAAACAATTTGGGGACCGTGGGCAGGGATGCTCCGGATGCCACCACCCTCCTTAATCCGGGCACCGCTCCTCGAGCGGGGCTGAGCGAGGACACCGAGAGCCGGGGGGGGTCCCGGCCGTGCCCCCCAACCTTAGGCCGTGCGTGTCGCTCGTCCCTGCTCATTAACGGCGAGCTAATTAAGCGGCACGCGGTGCCCCCGCCGCGATGCGATGCTCGCCTTCCTGCGGGTAGCGGCGGGGAGAGGCGGCTTTGCTCCTCCCCGTCTCCAGCGCCGCTGACTCTGCCCACCCGAGAGCGGCACAGAGCAGGAATGGAGGGGGACTTGGCCACCAGCGGAGCCCGGCTGCCCGCGCTGCTGCTGGCGCTGCTCGGCCTCGTGCCAGGTGAGTGCCCGGGCACCGAGCCCTCGTCCCCGCACGGCCGGGGCCTCCCAGGGTGGGCAGCGCCACCGCCGGTGCCCCCCGGCTCTCCGCCGCCGAGCCTTCGGCCTCACGGGTCCACACGGCCACGCAGGCGCGTGTGATGCTCGAAGGAGAGGTTTTGTAAGCTGGGGGGGCTCCGGGCAGCCCCCCGCTGAAGCCCCCGGCGGGGGCAGCTCGCCCTACGGAGCCCCCCGGGGCTGCGCCCGAGAGCGCGGCGAGGCTCTTACGTAAAAGAGGAGCGAGGAATCCCCTTAAATCCCGGCGTGCTAAGCCAGACGTTGAATAATTCCCATAAAACCCTCGATTCCGACAGAAAGCATCTAATAGTCCGGGCGGATTAGCGGCGAGGTTTTATCTTCCTAAGGCTTAATTGGCTTCGGGAGCGCGCGGCCGGCAGACGGGGGCTGCTGGCGCCGGTGCTCGGCGCGTGCTGCGGGCAAAACTGCAGCCAGTGGGCTGGAAAGGAGGCCGGCGGGGAGCCTCGGGGCTTGCCAGCCCCCCAAACTCGATCCAAATCCTTTGCTTCGGGCGCGAGGAGCCGGAACGGGATAAAGCCCAGGTGGAAATCACCTTCGGAGATCTTTGGGATCGGAGATGGGAGCTGCACGGAGCCGGACGCCCCGCGCCGGGGAGCCTCGGGCACCTCAGGGCACCCAGCTCTGCCGTCTTTGGGGCTGTTAATAGGGTAGGAGGGAACAGCCCGGGATGTGGAGTGCTTGTGCTCGGCACCCACCCGCTTCTCCCACCCGATTTTCCTCCATCCCTGCCTGCTCCCCCCTCCTTGCGCTCGCTGAGGGCTGCGGCTCGTCCCCGTCACCCCCGGGGCTCAGCATCTGCCCAGCAGCTGGGCACCAGCCCCTTCCTGCAAACGGGACCCCAAAAACTTGGAAATGCCCCCGGGGGAGCAGCACGGGAGGGAGCGGGGCTCAGCCCCCTGCCAGGCTCGGGTGGAGGAGCCCCAAAAAAAGCCCCCGATAAACGGGATGGGAGCGGTGGGGAGCGTTCCTTCCCAGCAAAGCAGGGAGGCTCGATGAAAAGCAAAGGCTGGGATGGCTGCCTCTAATCTGCTCCGATATTCTGGCACATCTGCTTCTGCCGGCGGGGCGGGGGGAGAGGAGAAAAGAGAAGAGGAGAGAAGAGGAGAGGAGAGGAGGGGACGCCGGGGACGTCGCGCCCCTGGTCCCATCCCGGACCGGGCGAAGCCGCTCGCCCCAAACCCCAGCGCTGAGCGTCCCCATCCCTGCGTGGGACGGGGACAGGTGGCAGAGGGGGCTCGGAGAAGATGCCAGCCCCCCCCCCTTTTCCTCGGCCCCTTCCTCCCCCTGGCAGGGCCGGGGGCGGTGGAGGAGACAGCTTGCGGGTAGGCGGGCGCTGCCGGCAGGGAGGGAGCCGGTGCCGAGCGTGCTTGCGCGCGGAGAGCTGGCGGAGCTGCCAAAAAACCGCGGGTGTGGGCTCGGAGCGACGGCCCCGCATCGCCCAGGTGGCTCCAAACCCCCCCCCTCCAATCCCTCACGGTCCCCCCCCCCACCTTGCCCTAACCCGTGTTGGTTTTTCGTAGGCATCGTGGCGGAGGCGCGTTTTAAGGCGGAAAATGAGGTTTTGCAGATGCTGGCGGGGAACTCCTCGCAGAGTCTGTTGGAGCGGTGTTCTGGTGAGCGCCCCAGAGCGCGCCCGTTCAGATGCGGCACCGGCATCCGAACCACGTAGACGCTTTTTTTTGGGACGCCGACCCCCGGCGCCCTCCCCTCCCCGCCGCTAGCAGCAGCCTCGGCACCCTCTCGGGCCACCTTCCCGTGTCCCCAACCCCGACAGGGACACCCGCAGTGGGCGCAGAGGAGACGATGCTTCCTTCCTCTTCTTCCTCTTCCTCTTCCTTCAGCCTCGGATGGACGGCGGCACCGGGAGGGGATCCGTCCCCCCCCGGGTAGGGGGGGTCCTGCTGCCCGTCCCCGCGTTGTCCCCGCACACCCGGTGACGTTTTGCTTTGTCCCCAGAGCTCCTCTTCGGCCGTGTCCAGGCGCAGCCCCAGCAGGTGATCGGCATCCTGGGGGGCTCGGTGCTGCTCTCCCCGGCGCTGCCCCCCGGCAGCAGGGTGAAGGAGATCGAGTGGAGCTTTTCGGCCGGCGCCGGGGCCACGATTCAAGTGGCGGAGTTTGGCCCGGGGGGGTTCGAGCGCCCCGACCCCCACGACCGCTTCAAGCAGCGGCTGGAGATGCTCAACGCCACGGCGCTGAGGATCGGGGGGCTGGAGCTGGGCGACAGCGGGGTCTACGGGGCGAGGATCAAACTGCACCCGGCGCTGGTGGAGGACCAAGCCTTCAACCTCTCCGTCTACGGTGAGCGATGCGAAACGGGGCCGGGTTTTGGGGGAAGGACACGAAGAACCTCCCGGCGCGGGCTGGAAAGATGGGGAAAACGCGGCACAGAGCAACGAGGCGGTTTGGGAGAGACCCCGACCCTCCGTGCTCCCCGCCGTGGGGTCCTTTGTGGGGTGGCCGTGCCCCGTTCCAGCCCCGTCACCCGTCTGTGGGGTGGCAGGGGGACGTGGCTGACCCCGTCGCGTCCCCTCCTTGGGCGCAGAGTCGGTGCCGAGCCCCCGGACCCGCAGCCAGCTGCTGGCCAGCACGGTGGAGTGGTGCAACCTGACCCTGCAGTGCCAAGGAGCGGGGAAAGGAGCCGTCAACGTCACCTGGAGGAGGGACAACGGGCGCCGGGAGCTGGGCGCCGACCGCACGCAGCTCTCCCCCGACGGCACCACGCTGCGCCTGGCCCTGCAGCCCGGCACCGCCAACGCCACCTACGCCTGCACCGTCAGCAACCCCGCCGACCACAAGGTCGTCCTCTTCGACCTGCAGAGCATCTGCCGGAGCGGGGGTGAGGCTGCGGGTGCGGGTGCTGCTCCCCCAGGGGGTGCCGAGCACCCTTGGGTGCCAACCGGCTCGGCCTGGGGGCGGTGAGAGGGGGTAAAGGGGGTCTTTGGTTGTCCCCCCCCCCGGCTCAGCCCCTCTCTTTCTGCCCTCACAGGGGGACAGGCGGCCTTCTCCAAGTCGGGGTACATCGTCCTCACCCTCATCCTGCTGGCCGTGAGCCTGGGGGGCGCCTTCTGGTGCTGGCGGCTGAACAGCGAGAAGTCGGCGGACCCAGGTTGGTGGTGGAGCCCCTCTCGGGGGCAGCTCGGGGTCGAGGGGCTGTTTTTGGGGTCCCCCGTGTCCCTGACACCCCCTCCCCGCTTTCCCCTCTGCAGCTGCCACCCCCACGGTGCCGGCTGAGGAGGGCGCCCCCGACCCCCAGTACGCTGAGATCGTGCGCCGGAGCCCCCCGGAAGGTAATGACCAGGTGAGGAGCCCCCCGCAGGGTCGGGCACCGGGGCTGGGGGCTGCCAGCTGGGGGGGGGCCATGCCGGGGGGGTCCCCATCACCTCGGGGTCCCCATCGGAGCCGGTTCCAGCTCACAGCGGGGTCCCCATCCAGGCAGGACGCACGGCGCAGGGGGGGCTCCGCGGCACGGGGCCACCGTGGGCTCTGCACCCTCCCCATCCCGGGGGCGAGCGGGGAGGGCACAGTGGGGTGGGGAGGGGTGAGGGAGGACCCTCAGCAGCCCCCACTTCTTCTGCAGGGCCTCCGTCCCCCCGAAAATAACCCGGACCCCAACCCACCGGAGAAAGCGCCGGTCAGCACCGTCTGCGAGCAGATCCACCGGGCGCCGGAGGACGCGGCCGAGGAGGTGACATAGGCCCTCAGGTGCGGGTGGCCCGTGGCCGTGTCTGCCCCCCGGGAGGGGGTCCGGGGCCGGGTGGAGACCCCCCCACACACCCCCAAACCCCCCTGGCACTGCCCCCAGCCCCGTCGCTGCATGCTGCGCCAGGTCCCGTCCCGCTGCGTGGAAGGGGGAGAGGAGGGGTGAGATGCACGGACAGACAGACGGACAGCAGCACGGACGGACGGACGGACGGACAGCAGCACGGACGGACGGACAGGGCGGCCCGACGCCCTCCGTCCGTCCTCCTGAAGGATTTCTCCCTCTCCCCACAGGCGCCGGCAGCGCTGGAGCGTCGGGACGTAACCCAAGGGCTGTGACGTGCGTTGTGTGCCAAACCCGACCCCTCTCCAGCCCCCCCCCCCCCCCCCCCCCGTTTCGATTCCGGGGACGGGAGGCGCCACCTCTGGGTGCCAGCCGGCCGGACGCCTTCCCACCCACCTCTGGTTTGCCCAAATTTCTGCCCGAAGCCCTCCCGGCCCCTTGGGGAACAAGGAGACGAGCGGCAGCGAGGCTGGGGGTCCCCCTCCAGCACCCGGGCAGCTCTGATGCCTCAGGACTTTTGGGGGGGGGGTCCCCAACCCTATTTCTTCAAGCTGAGACAGCAGCAAAAAGGGGGGGGGGACCAAACCCTTTTTTTGGGGGGTCACAGGGGGCGGGCAGGGGGCTGGGGGCACCCCAGTGCCAGCCACTGCGGATCCAGGATGAGAGCACCCGGCGCAAATTGTCCCCCCCCCGCTGCCCCCAGCTCAGCCCCTGCCCTGGTTCCCCCCCTCCCGGGGCCGAGCAGCCCCCGGTGGCATCCCGGGGGGGGGGCCATGGGGGCACCGGTGCCGGCGTGGGTCTGCGCCCACTCTTCCTCCCCCCGTCGCCGTTTCCGTGTTGCCTGTGCACTGCCGCGAAAAAAAAAAAAAAAGAAAAAAAAAGAAAAAAAAAAAAGGGGGGGGGTCTCACTCGTGTATGTCCAGCACCTTCTGTCACGGGGGCTCCGTGCTCGGCCCCCACCTCCCAGCCTGTTAAAAGCAGCAAATAATAAAATCTTGGTGAGAGCCCTGAAATCATCCCCGGGGGCCGTGCTGCAAAACCTCAAAACCTCCCCGCTTCGGGGCTGCGCCCCCCAAAAAAAGAAGAGCACCGGGGGGGGGCGCGGCCGCCTCTCGCTTCCCTTTTTGGAACTGCAGAAAACGGCAGCGGGGAGCTCAGCGGTTCCTGCTCAGCCCCTGCTCTGCTCCTCTGCACGGGGACGAGCCCGGCCCCGCTGCGCTCTCCCTTCCCTTCCCTCCCCTTTGGGTTTTGCTCCGGGTGAAGGTTTTTCGAGATGAGTCCCTGGGGGGGCAGCTCAGCGGGGTGGGAGCGCCCTGCACCCTCTTACAGCATCCCCAAAACCGACCTTTTCGTCCCAGCTCCCAGCCAGCCAAGAGCTTTTTGACACCAGCAGCTCCCCGAGCTCCTGGCGCCTTGCAGCCAGCACCCCGAGGAGCCTCCTCCCCGAGCCCTGCACCCAAATCTCCCCGTGCCAGGGGCCGGGCGCTCGTCCCCAAGCCGTGCCAGGTGCCCGTTCCCTCCCGCCACCAACCCAGCTGGCATTATTTACCCAACAGCAGCATCCGGGCTCCAACCCTGCTTTATTGCACCCGGAGGAGGACGAGGGCTGGGCAGCAGCACCCAAGGGCTCCGGGCGATGGAGAGGTCCCGGAGGAGCTGAGCTGGAGCCCGGCGGGGGGCTCGGCGTCGGTCCCCAGGGTGTCCTCAGGGTGTCCCCAGGTTGCCACCCCCCCCAGGGAAGGTGAGCTGCTGCCTGTGGGTAGATTTGCATGCGTCCTCACCGCCGCCTGCGCAGCTGAGCTCACCTCGAGCTGGTGATGGAGACATGGGGGAGCCGTGGGGCCGGCGACGTCCCCTTCATCCCCGGCTGCTGGCCCTGCTCCTCATCGCTGCAGGTAGGCACGGGGAGGAGGTGGCCACCGGGTTCTGCTTGCTGGTGGCCCCCGGTGCTGAGCCTGGTGGTGCTGGTGGTGCTGGTGGTGCTGGTGGTGCTGGTGGTGGTGCTGGGAGAGCTGAGAGTGGGAGGCGAGCTCAGCGGCGGCTGCCTGCTGCTGCAGAAAGCCAGCGAAACCCAGCTTCGGGGCTGGGTTGCAAAACGAGTCCCAGCCCTGGAGGGTTTAGAAATATGGGAAATAGCCGGGGAGAGAGCGGGGATGGATCCCAAAAGGGGGTCCCCAGCGCTGCTGCCGGGGGGAGCCGGGTTGGGGCAGCCTCGGTGCCGATGGGGAGCAGCGTGGGAAGGGCCCAGCGCCCTGCAGGGCATCGCCGTTTATTGGCAGCGTAAATCAGCGGCTGAGAGCCCCGCTGTCACCAACCAGGCTGGGACCCGACCGTGAGAAGGTTTGCTCCTCGTCCTCAGCCCTCGGCTTGTAAATTGTCGGGGTTTCGTGCCAAACCCTGCCCGCCCGTCCCCGCAGGACCCGCGGGGGTCCCTTTGTGCAGCTCCCAGCTCGGAGGCAGAGCTGTGCCCCACGCAGGGTGTTGGGGCCGGGCTAGGACCGCAGCCGGGCTCTCCAGCAGCCCCCAAACTGGGGGGCACCCGGAGAACCAGGGGGGGACACAGCCACCTCCGCCCAAAAGGCTCCAGCTCTGTGGGGTGAGGGCTTTGGGGACGGGGACGGGGACAAGCAGACACCCCCCAGGAGCTTCCAAGGGCAGGGAAACAAAACACACCGAGGCTGTGTTTTGGGGTAAAGCCAGGGCCACGGCCCTTTGTTTGGGGCAAAACACCAGCGGGCAGCTCGCTGCCACCGGGGGCGACCGGCGGTGACGTGGGCTCGCTCTGCATCAGCGTCCCCAAAACATTGGGAGGGCACCGTGGGAGCCCCCCCCCACGCACATCCCCACACTTTTGCCGCCTGCCTGCCAGCCCTACAGCGTCGCCTTCCTCCCCGCAAAACCAAAGCGGCCCCGGCCGGAGCGCGGCTGCACCGGCAGCGGGTGGGAAACGCGTGGCCGGCCCCGAGCGGGGCACAGGAAGCGAGCGGCCGGCGCAGGACGGGGGCCTGTGATGTGGGGGGGGGACGGGGGACGCAGCTTTTTGCGTCTCGGAGCCGCATCCCGCCCCTCCTGGCGTCACGGCAGCTCCGCGACCCCGCTGGAAATAGGGCGCTGCCCGCAGAGCCGCCTGCACCCCGAAATTCGGCTCGTGGCTCCGATGGGGGGGTAAACCCGGGGGTGCTGGAGGTGAGGGGTGGAGGATGAGGGGTGCTCGGGGCTCTGCTTCTTCCCTGACCTCCGTTGTCCCCGTGCAGGCTCCGCAGGCTCCCAGCCGCAGCCGGTGAGCGGGGTCCGGGGGCTCTCGGTGCTGCTCTCCCCGGCGCTGCCCAACAGCAGCGAGGTGAAGACGGCCGTATGGTACTTCAGGACAGGCACTGGGAAAAAAATTCAAGTGGCAGAGTTTGGCCCAAAGGGGTTCGAGCGCCCCAACCCCCACGACCGCTTCCAGCAGCGGCTGGAGATGCCCAACGCCACGGCGCTGAGGATCGGGGGGCTGGAGCTGGGCGATAGTGGGATCTACGGGGTGTGGGTCAAATACCACAGCACGGTGGAAGTGGAGGACCACGTCTTCAACCTCTCCGTCTACGGTGAGCAACTGGAACCAGCGCTGGGGGGGTACTGGGAAGTGCTGTCGCCGCTCCTGGGGTTTCCAGCTGGTGGGGAGAGGCGACAAAGCCCTTTTGTGCCGGGAGGGGAAGGGGAAGAGAAACCGCCCAGCATCTGCCGGGGGAAAGGGGATTTTCCTGGAGCGATGACGGCTCCGTGCTCCACCTGCGGCTCCATCTCCTGCCCTTTGGCTCCCGGCGTGCCCGGGGTGCAGGGGCTGGGTCCCAGTAGGTTTTTTTTCCGTGCCGCCACCAGACCCAGTGCCGACACCGCAGATCCATCCCCAGCTCCTGTCCCGCAGCCCCCAGGGCTGTAACGTCACCCTGCGCTGCTCGCTGCCCAACACCAGCCCCGCTCAGACCTCCTGGCAGCTCGGCAACACCTCGGGGACACCGTGGGGACAGAGTGGGGACGGCCAGACCCTACAGCTGGCCATCCCCCCCAGCGCCCTTGATGCCATCTACACCTGCGTGGCTCGAAGCCCTGCCGAGGAGCAGAGCAGCTCCGTCAGCCTCAGGACCCTGTGCCAGCTCGGTAAAGCCCCCCCACAACCCCCCCATTGTTATTTTAGGGTGCTGGGGGGCCATCCGGCCACCCACCGCCCCCCAATTTGTCCCCGCAGAGGGGGGCAGGCAGAGGTGGGCCATCTGCCTGGGGGTGCTGGCTGCCGTCGCGGGCCCGCTGAGCATCCTGTGCTGCCTGAGGAGGAGGAGGAGGATGAAGGCGGATGAAGGAGGTGGGCACCATGACGGGGACCCCAACAGGGGTGCGGTGTCCCCAGGGCTCAGGGGGGGTCCCTGCGCCCCCCGCTCGCCCTCCCCAGCTCCTCTCTCCCCTGCAGCCCCCGGTGTGGCGGAGGAGCCGCAGTACGCACAGATCCCGAGGAGAGGCCCCCCCGAGGAGGACGAGCCGGTGAGGCTGGGGGAGGCCACCCACGGCCCCACCAGGGTTTGGGGCCGGGGGGGTCCCGGGGCTGTCCCCAAGGGGTGACCATGCTGCTGTCCCCTATAGGGGTCCTGGGGATGTCCTCACAGGGAGAACCTCGGGGCTGTCCCCATGGGGGGGGTCCCAGGCTTCTCCCTATGAGGGGACCCTGATGCTGTCCCCATGGGGGGGGTCTCAGGGCTGTCCCTATGGGAGGGCCCCAATGCTGTCCCTACAGGGGGGTCCCGGGGCTGTCCCCTTGAGGGGATCCTGGTGCTGTTCCCACAGGGGGGTCCCGGGGTTGTCTCTAAGGGGTTCCTGTCCCTGTCCCCATGGGGGGGTCCCGGTGCTGTCCCCACAGGGAGGTCCTGGTGTGCTGTCCCTATGGGGGGGGGGTCTCAGGGTTGTCCCTATGGGGGGACCCCAATGCTGTCCCTACAGGGGGGTCCCAGGGCTGTCCTTATGGGGTGACCCCAGGGCTGTCCCCTACAGGGGGTCCTGGGGCTGCCCCCCCAGGGGGGTCCCGGGGCTATCCCCATGGGGTGACCCCGGGGCTGTCCCCATGGGGGTCCCGTCCCGACCCCGTTCCTGTCCCTGCAGCCCCCCCAGCCCAGCGCCCCCCTCAGAACCATCTACAGCGAGGTGGGGGCCAGCAAGCACAGCCTGGCCCAGCCGCAGGCCTGAGCAGCAGGACCAGGAAGGACGGACAGACGGACGGACAGACAGGCGGACACGCGGCCCTTTTTACCCATTTTTGCTTTATTTCCCCCCATTTCCTTTCCCCTCCCCTCCCCAAAAGCAGGGGGTCGGCAGGACCCCAATAAAGGCGGTTGGAAACAGAGGGGGCGGTGTCTGTGAGTGTGAAGGGGGCGGGAAGGCTCTGGGGGGGGACCCCAAACCCTAAAATTTGGGAAATTTGGGAAATTTGGGGGGGGGGGGGGCAGGAAAGAAGGGGCCGCTTCGCTTTCCGCCCTCTTTTGTCCCTCAGCGCCACCCGTCGGCGGGCGGCGGGAAGGGGAGGGGGGCGGGGCGGGGCGGTGCCGTGCGTGCGCGCTCCCGCCCGGACGCAAAGCCGGAAGCGGAAGCGGGAGGAGGGCGGGGTTGCTAGGAGGAGGAGGAGGGGAGGGGACGGGAGCGCGCCCGGAAGTGTGTGGGCGGCGGCGGCGGTTCCGGTTCCGGCGGCCGTGCGGGGGAGGCAGCGGCGGCGGCGGCGGCGGCAGCAGCGAGGCGAGCACCACATCGGCACCGC
Source organism: Aythya ferina (assembly GCF_964211825.1). NCBI lineage: Eukaryota > Metazoa > Chordata > Aves > Anseriformes > Anatidae > Aythya > Aythya ferina. Next base: position 1,557,966 of record NC_140326.1, read on the forward strand.
GGCCCGGCCGCGCTCCGCCGCCCTCCGCCCCCGCTCCGCCCCCGCAGGTGGGTCCCGGGGAGCGGCACCGGGAACCGGGATCCTGGGCCCGGCCCGGCCCGGCCGCCGCCATCCCGGAGCGGGGTTAAAGGGGGGGGTCTGGGGGGGAGGCCGCGTTGCTAAGGGAGGGCCCGGGGGTGCGGGGGGGGGTTGGGGGAGGTGGGGGGGGTCCCGGGAGTGAGGGGGGGGAACGGGGTTGGGAATTGGGGGTTGGAGCGGGGAGAACGGGGGGGTGGGAACGGGGCCAGCCCGAGCGGGGAGCCCCGGTCCGGGTGGCGGCGCTGTAACGGGAGCCCCGGGGGCGGCCCCGAGGCCGTTCCCATGGCGGAGCGGCGGCGCCGAGCAGGAAACCCCGGCGGGGACGGAGCGGGGGCGGGCAGGGCTGGCAGACACCCCCCCCCCCCCGGGCACCAGGACCGGGTTTTGTGCCCCTTTTCCCCCCCCGGTACCGAACCCCGAGCCCCGTCCCGGGATCGGAGCCAGCTGCGAGCTCCCTCCCGGTAACCGGGGGCTCTCCCCCCACCCCGCGTTTGGTTTGCTTTGGTTTTGGCACCGCTGCCCGGTTCCCTGAAGGGCATTTGCCGGGTTTAGCTCCCCCCCCCGGGCCCCGTTGTGACGGGAGGCGAACGGTAACGGGGTGGGGGGGGCAGCCCGGGGCCGGCCGGGGCTGATCTCCTTCTGTTCCTCAGCCAGCAGGAGGGAGAAAATGAAAGCGGGCTGCAGCATCGTGGATAAGGCAGAAGGAGGAGGAGGTAAGGCAGCGCCGCGCAGCTCCCAGCCCGCCCCCGGGCCCCTTCCCAGCCCCGAGGAGGCTCGGGCAGGAGGAATCCCCCCCAAAAAACCTCCTAGGCAAAACCGTGCGTCGGTGGGACCCGAAAGAAGCCCCCCTCCGTGCGCCCCCAACTCCTTTTTACACCGTAAAGAGCTCCGGGTTTAACGCACGAATTCTCCCAGGAATGTTTTATTTGTTAGGATGAATAAATTTAGCCGTGAGGATCTCCCCACCGGGTCTCTCCCCGCCCCCCCAGCCCCCCCCGGGGTTGTTTTTCTTTGAGCCCCAGCCCGCGACGGGGCCGTCTGGGCACGGCCAGGCTCCGCGCGCGTTGCCCCCAGCCGAAAATTGCGGCGGCGACGGTTTGGAAAACCGCGTCTCCGGCAGCTGTGCTGGGAAAAGTGCTCTGACAAAAGCCCAGCTCGGTTGGCAGCCGCTCAGAAACATCTGGCGGCGCGGCCGGCTCCGTGCCGGGTGCCGTGCTCACCCGGTGTCCCCGGCAGCCACCCTCCGTTCGCCTCCCTTCACCATTTTGAGCACCAAACAGCCAAATCCGGCCTTTTTTGGGTCGTTTGAAGCACCTGGAGTCCAAATCGTAGCGCTATTTGAAGCTGTTGGGCTTCTTCCCACTATTTCTGCCTTCTTTCTGTGTTGTTTTTTTTTTATGTCCCTTTAAGTTTCGCCTTTTTTTTTTTTTTTTTTTCCTTTGGAGCTCCTCCAAGGAGAGTGGGGCGAAATGAGTAAGAGAGCGAGCGGCTTCGAGCGAAGGAGCCGGGCTTTTTTCTGCCTCTGCACGGGGTGCGTGCTGGGCTTTTTTTCTGCCCCTGCACGGGGTCTGTGGGGGGCTCCCAGCTCGTGGCCCCGCTCTGGGGTGAACCCCACGTGCCCGTAGCGCAGGCGCTCGGCGCCAGAACCGGTGCTCGCGAGCCCTGGAGCCGCGGGCGGCCGCCTGAGCGCCTCTCCCTGGCACCCCCCAAGGTTATCACTTCCCCGAGTGGGCGTACAAGACCGAGTCGAGCCCCGGCTCGCGGCAGATCCAGCTCTGGCACTTCATCCTGGAGCTGCTGCAGAAGGAGGAGTTCCGCCATGTCATCGCCTGGCAGCAGGGCGAGTACGGGGAGTTCGTCATCAAGGACCCCGACGAGGTGGCGCGGCTGTGGGGCCGGCGGAAATGCAAGCCCCAGATGAACTACGACAAGCTGAGCCGGGCCCTCAGGTGAGCGGGACACCCCCCGACCCGTTTCGGGTGGGCTGACCTCGGTGCTCTGCCCCGATCCGGGTGCGTTTCGGGGAAGTTTCCATCAAATCAGAGCTCTGGGTGCGATCGGGGAGGCAGGGGAGGGAATTCCTGGCTGCCCGTGACGTGTTCCACGGTGGCACGAACCCGCACTGATGGCTCAGGTGGTTATTAGCGGGCCGGCTTCCTTCCGGGGAGCTTTTCTGCCTCTTTTCTCCTCTCCCATCGCCGCTGCCGGCTTGAGCAAGAAGGTGTGGGAGGAAACCAGAGGTGTTACTCCATTATCACACCATCGATGGGACCGTTTCAGAGAAAGCAACTCCCCTTTCTAACATTTCTCGGGCTCGCCTCTTGGCTGCCAAACCTGCTCCCGGTGCCGCGGGGGGGGGCCGGAGCCGCCTGGGAGCACCCCTGGGTGCTGCTCACGCCGCGGGGACGCGTTCCCTGAGCCCCAGCGGGGCTGAAGGGCACCTTCTGCTGGAGACGAGGGCCGAGTGTCCCTCACCCTGCGCTTCATAACTCTAAAACCACCACTAAAGCTTTGCTCCCTTTCATTTTGGCCCTCACAGTTTGTTTTTTTTTAAGTTTTTTTGAAGCGAGGCAGCAAAAAATCTCGCAGAATCCACTGAGTTGAAGCCCATCAGGAGCAGCCAGGTCCCTGACAGGTCCCGGCGTTATCAGCCCTCTCGGGAACGTGGACTTCGCTGCCTTACGCCCTCTGATACCTCCTGGGTGGAGCTGGCGAAGGCAAACAAGGCAGCAAACAGCCCAGTCCCATGCTGGAACAGGAAGGAAACGATAAATTGAATGGCACCGAGGCCGTAATTGAGGCATGGGAGTGGAAAATAGCCACCACCTGCCAACACTGATCATGCCTTGGCGTCTCGGTGCCAAGTGTGACAGCGGCAGGGACCAGGGCTCCCCCTGGGGACCTCGGGCTCCTCACCCCCCTGCTGCCAGGAGCCCTCCCAGCCCCATTTGGTGCGACCAGCCACCACGCACGGGGATCCGTGGCCCTGAGCCGCCTGCAACAGCTTCTGTTTGTACACCACGAGGCTGAGGACAAACAGGAGTGGTGTAAGCAGGGAGGAGGCAGCGCTGCAGATTATGCCTCCTTTCCCCGTGGCCGAGTTCCTCCTCGCTCCGACGTCGTTTGGGGCTATGGAGAGCCCAAAAAAAAAGGGGCAGGAGGGGCAGGAGGTCGGCCAGGGCTTGGTGCTGGCTCTGGGTGCCTCTCCTCAGCCCCGATCAGCACCGCCTGGGCGAACAAGGGAATGTTTTTAACCCTACGGTGCTCCGGGTAAACAGGAGGGAAATAAATTCCTTGCTCATGAGTCCAGCAGGGACTGGCCCTCCTGATTTCCGGCCTGGTGCCCCCTGTGCTGCTGGTGACGGTGTGCAGGGCCTCGAGGATGGGGGGAAAAACAAAACCCAGAGGGGGCTGGGGAGCTGGGTCCCTTCTGCTCGGCTCTGGGACCCCCCCGAGCTTCGTTCTGCTGCTGCCTCGGGTGCAAATTCCCCTTTTTCTGGCTGCCTCCTGCGTCTGTGTGGGGGTGCTTTTGCGAGCCCCCCAGCCCACGGCACCGGTCCCAGTTTGGACAGTTTGCCCTGGGGAGCCCTCAGGGTCGCCCCTTTCCCCGCGTGTTTTAGGGAACGTCACGGTTTGAAAGCCACCCCTAAAAATCATGGGATAGGAGGGGCGAGGACCGTGTGGAACCTTCCCGAGCCCGTGTTTTCGTGTGCTCCTGCTGTCAGTTCTCCGGGCGCCTGCCCCTTGGCGGCCGTGTCAAAGGTGGCCGTCGGTCGCGCTGCGAAAACAAGACCTTTGGCCGGGTTGCCACGTGCCTTGATGGCTTCTCCCTGCCTTTTTTTTTTTTTTTTTTTTTAACCAGATACTACTACAACAAGAGGATCCTCCACAAGACTAAAGGCAAAAGGTTCACCTACAAGTTCAACTTCAACAAGCTGGTGATGCCCAACTACCCCTTCATCAACATCCGTCCCAACGGTGAGCCTGGGGCCGGGGCAGGCGCAGCAACCTCCGCAGGTCCCCCTATCGCTCATCTCCTGCCTTTGGAAGGCTCTGCTGGGGCAATCAGGGCCGCTGCGGTGCGGTGGGGATGCCTGGGTGCTGATAAAGCTTTATCTGCACTGCTCCTTCCCTCGGGGTGGCTGTGGCCATCCCCAGGGGAGCCTCCAGGCGGTTTGGTTTCCTCTTCTGGGCTGCCCGGCTGGGTGCCGCGGGTTTGCTTTGCCTTCGCTCCTAGGGGACGGGTGTCCTTGGGATAAGAGGGTTTTATTTCTCTTGCCTCACATGTTTGGAACCTGAGTTTATGGTGCCCTATAAACGCGAGCCTCCTTGACCAGGAGCTTAGGGGTGTTTGTGGCAGCACGATCGCAAAGCCTGCGGCTCAGCAGCGCTCTGCTCTCCTCCCCTCTCCTGCAAAACCCCCCTTTTGGTTGCAGCTCTGCGCCTTCCGCATCAAAAGGAGGTGTTGTTTTTTTTAATCGACATACCTGGGGTGCAGAGAAACCCAGGAGTGAGCTCCGAGCATTTCTCTAGCTTCCAGAGAAGCGCAGGAACTCGTCTGAGTTTGACTAAAATCACAGGTATTTCTCGATCCTCCCTGCGGCACCGCAGCGTGCTGACATTCAGGATAACGAGAAAGAGTTTGGGAACGGAGCGTAATTGTTCCCTGCTTGTCCTAAAAGGCCTTTGAGTCTCTTGCCAGGAGCAGTAGCAGAAGTTCACGCTGGGTTTGTCCTAGAGTCAGCATTACTGCTGTGGTTTCTCTGGAAGAGGGTCCTTTGTTCGCAGGATCCTTTCTGGGGGAGTTAAATCCCCCCATAGCTAGATTTCTGCAGCCGGGGTGATTGTCTGCAGAGCTGCACCGCCACCACGCAGCCGGGGAAATTGATGGCGATCGTGGCCATCAAAAAAAAAAAAAATAAACCCTTCTGGAAGTCATTACAGCGAGGCCCTAGACTGCAAACTCTCCGCAGCAAAGAAAGCGTGACTGCAGAGGCGCCTGAGCCAGCCTTTCTCACAGCGCCGCGCGCTCAGTTCTCACCTCCAGAAGAGCGCCTCAGGGGAAGCCTTGAAGATCTGTCTCGCAGAGAGAGAGAGGGAGAGAGAGAAGGGAGAGAGCAGGGGAAAGTGGGGATTGAATGTTGACTCTGAAACCCCAGCGGCTGAGAAAAACAGGTTACGTGTGGGCAAAGCGATTTCTCATCGGCGCTGCTGTGCTCTGTGCCTACGTACGGCGATGACTGCTCGTCGCTCTTGGCAGTCGGAGCACCCCGCATCCCTCTCCGCCCCGGGGAGCCCCAGCCAGGCAGGAGAGCACGAGTGTGACAGCGAGGCGTTGTCCTCTGAGCCAGCAGGAGCCCAGAAAGCCAGGCTGGGAGAGCAGAAATGCCCTGAAAGGCCTCACCTGTGTGGCACACGTTGCCTTTACGGCAGCGGGGAGAGGGAAATGTATTCTCCAGGAGCCCTCAGCCAAAGCATGGGGGTGTAAGATGTAGTACGAAGCTGCGCTGCAAATCTATAATTACTTGCAGCAACAAGTCTGGGCAGTTCCAGCTCAATATTGCTCACTGCTGTTCCTTTTCCCTGTTTGCAGCCACTCCCTCCTATCTCTGGGGCATGCATTTAAAAAAAGAAGTTTGGAGAACTGGAATGCACTTGTCTAATTACAACCTGTTTTCTTTCCTTCTGGCTGGGATGGGGGTTGGGATATCAAACCTGTTTGGGGCACTGGAATCAGGTTTCTTGACTCTCGCTCCCGCAGCTTTGAAGGGAGAGGGGAACGGGACGGCGAGTTACGGAGGTGAGAAGGCGCCTGGAGGAACTCGCTTCACGATGGCTCTGCAGGCACCACACCGGGAGCTTGCTCAGGAGCCTGGGGAGTTGGAGCCAGCAGGAGCCGGCAGCGCTGCTGGCGGAACTGCTGGGGGGCAATGTCCTCGCAGAAAAGCCCAAATTGGGGATTTTTGTTCCACCCTGAGAGCTTGAGGTTCCCCAGCAGTGCCTCTGCGGGTGGCGTTGGCACGGGGTTGCCTCAGTTTGTCACCGAGGCCGTTTTCTGGTTAAAACAGAGCTCAGGGGAGAGTGCCCGAAAGTGGAAGCTCCTTCGGTGGTGCTGGAGGTTCGAGAAACCTCCGCCGGGGCGGGGAGGAGAAGATTCCTCCCCAGCAGCGGCGAGGTTTTGAGGTGGGCAGAGGAGACGGGAGAAGGGAGCAGATGGGGAAGGCGCCTCCCATCCCCTCGTCTGCTGCGCTGTTGATGGCGCGTGGTATTTTTGTGTTGCTCTTCCAAACGCCTGCGGGCGCAGCCCGAAAAGCAGCTCTTCACCTGGGATTTAACTCCCTCGGCGCCCTTTTAACGCTCTCCCCTTTTTTTTTTTTTTTTTTTTTTTCCCCCCCCTCTCTTTCCCCTTGCCCCAGGTGTGGTGCCGCAGAGCGCTCCTCCCGTCCCCACGGCCTCGTCCCGCTTCCACTTCCCGCCGCTGGACAGCCACTCGCCCACCGACGATGCCCAGCCCGGCCGCTTCTCCGGCGCCTCCCTGGTCCCTTCCAACCCAGAAGCTTTGGGAGACGGCGGCGAGAGGAAGCCTGAGCTGCCAGAGCTGGAGGACGGCTCCTCGGATTGGCGCCGCGGCGTGGATCTCATGGCCTCGCGCAACGCCGTGGGCGCCGGGGGCATCAACCACCAGAAGCGCAAGCCCGAAATCATGCTGCCCCTCTTCACCAGGCCCGGCATCTACCCGGATCCTCACAGCCCCTTTGCTGTGTCCCCTCTGCCGGGGCGCGGCGGGGTCCTCAACGTCCCCATCTCGCCCGCCTTGTCCCTGACGCCCACCCTCTTCTCCTACAGCCCCTCTCCAGGCCTCAGCCCCTTCACGGGCAGCAGCTGCTTCTCTTTTAACCCCGAGGAGATGAAACACTACCTGCATTCGCAAGCTTGCTCGGTCTTCAACTACCACCTGAGCCCGCGGACTTTCCCCCGCTACCCGGGGCTCGTGGTCCCGCCACTACAGTGCCAAATGCCCCTGGAGGAGCAGCCCCAGTTCCCCATCAAGCTGCAGCCTCCCCCCGTCGGGCGCAAAAACAGGGAGAGACTGGAAAGCGCCGAGGAGTCGGCCACCCCCCAGCTCGCCAGTCCTCCCCCCAGGGTGAAGGTCGAGCCCTCGGTGGACAAGGAGGCCGAGCGCGAAGAGCCGCCCGCCAAAGGAAAAGACAAAAGCGAGAAGGAGGAAGGCTCCGGCATGGCAGCAGCGCCCGGCGTCGGCCTGGAAGAGGAGAAAGGGCCCGTGTTTGCCAGACCGGCCGCCCCATCCTGGCACCCGACCCCTCCAACCTCCACCCAGGCCACCTTCCCGGCCGAAGAGCCGCAGGAGCAAGGGGAGAGCAGCGGCGAGAAGGCGCCCAGAGAGCCCGCCGGAGAGCCGGGGGCTCAGGAGAAGAGGGAGGACGCCCTGATGCCCCCCAAGCTGCGTCTGAAGCGCCGCTGGAACGGGGACCGGCAGGCGGACGCCCCCGAGGAGCGCCCCAACGGCCGCCTCCACTGGCACGGGGCGCTGGGCAGCCCCCACCTGGCGGCCGGACCCAAGGCCGTGGCGGCCGCCGCCGCCTCCGACGCCTAAAACGGGCCGGGCCTGAGCCGGCCGTGTATTTATGTAGCAAGGTTGCAGAGCGTTGGGGAGGGGGGGTTAAAAAAAAAAACACAAAAAAAAACACAAAAAAAACAAAACACGGGTGGGCCGGGGAGGGTGGGAGGGGGGTTGCTGGGGCTAGGCTGGTTTGGTAATCGTAGAGACTAGGGGGTTGTGTTCTTTGTTTTCCTTGTTGACTTGCAGGTGAGACGCGGTTGTCTCGTTCCGAGTAGGAGAGGCGAGGGCAGGCGGCGAGCTGCGGCCTCGCGCGGACTCCGGAGGGGTCGAGGCCTCCCCCCCGAGGCGGAGGGACTCCAGGCGCAGCCTCTTTTCCGTGTGCTCTAGTATTTATAGAAGCGGCAATCTCGGAATTCATCTAGTTCCCTTTTTTTTTTTTTTTTTTTTTTTTGGTGGTGTTGTTATTCTTTTGGTGGTTTTTTTTTTTTTTCTTTTTGACGGAGTCCGGCGCGATGGCGGGAGAGGATTTCCTGACGCTCCGAGATGCGCCGGGTGGCGGCCGGCTGCGAGGGAGGGGAGAGGAAATATCCGATCCCACACAGTCCTCGCGCCGCAGCCGGGCACGGGGGGGGACATCTCCGAGCCCCCCCCGCCCCGGGGAAGCAGGGAGATGGGACGGCGGCGAGCGGGTCCCGGGAGCGCTCCGGGCTAGGGCTGGCGTCCTTTTTTTTGGCCTTTCAGAAATAGTGCAGAAGCCATGAGCAGATCGCAGAATCTTTCAGGGAAGGGAGTGGGGTGGGAAAAAAAAAAAAAATTAACCCGATGCCTTTAATATACGCATTAAAATGTACCCTAGGTTGTTTTTTTTTTTTTTTTTTTTTTTTCTTTTCGTAATTGTATGGGTGGAGCTGGGAGTGATTGGAAGATTAACACTGAAACGATTGTGGTGAGTTCATAGAGAAGGAATGACAGGAGCTTTGTTCAATCCTATTTCCTTTGTTTGGTTCCCCTATCACTTTGACTCATGCCTTAACTACGTCTGTGTACACTTTAGGAGAGCAGGGGCTGGTGACAGGAGGAGCCCGTGCGGGTGCCAGGGGCGTGTGGCCGAGCTCGGGCTCCTCGGTGGAGGGGGGGCTGAGCCTGGTGGCCGCAGGAGCCCCCCCAGGGCAGGGTCGGAGGCGGCCGGGAGCTGCTCTCGAGGCGGTGTCAGCGTCGGTCTCGCCGCGGTTGCTCGAAATTTTCTCTTTTCCCTCCGTGGCCGCGTCTCTCGTTAGGCTGATTAACTCAGGCTCCGGATTTACGCCGAGGAAACGCGGCTCCCTCCCGCTGCCATCACGATGGATTGCGAACGATTCCTTGAAAGGAACATTTTTATTTCTTTTTAAGAAAAAAACAAAAACAAATGGGTAGAGCCGAATCCACGGCGCGACGAATTCCACGCGGTTCCCGGCCGGCGCCTCGTGCGGGCGGATTTCTGCAGTCGAGGGCTTAGGAACTGGTGGAAGAGGGCAGGGAGCGCTGGTAGGCAGGGAAACGCCGGCACCGCACGAGGAAGGGGCTCGGGGGAGCAGGGGAAGGGGGCTACGGCTTGTGCCCCCCCCCCAAACCCCAACCCCGGGCTGCCTCGTCCCCCCTGATTTACCTCCGAGGGCCGGAGGAGCGGGGAGGGAGCCCCTGGGGCCCTCGCCCTCCTGTCCCTTCCCCGCAGCCCCGCCGTCAGCGTGAACTCAGGAATTAGAAACACGAGGCCTTTCCCCCCCCACACACCCTATAAGCGTCTCGGCGCCCCCCCCTCGTGACCCAAGTGCCGGAGCCCGCGGGTGCTGCTCCCGTTTGGGGGGGGGCACCGCCCTGGTCGCACTTCTTTAAGGTGAAAAAAAAGAAAAAAACGAGAAACAAATGGAGTTGGACCGTCGTTTTGGCTTTAAAACCCTTCGGTTTGGGGGCTGGGGTATTATTATTTTTTTTGGGGGGGGGGGGGGGGGGTTGTTTCTTCATAGCCATTGCACTGCAAACCGGGAGCTTCGCGTTCAGGGATAAAGGACTCAGGTTCTCAGGACAACGGACCAGGGACCGGCTGCGGGCGGTGGGCTGCGCCTCGGGGTATGGGGGGGGGGGGGGGGGACCAGGAACCCCCCTCCCCCCCAAAAAAAAATAAATCCCCGGCAGTGCCACCCGCGTCCCCGCTGGCTCAGGGGTCACCGCGGTGCAAGGCTGGGGCTCCTCCCGGCCAAGGCGGCGTCGCCCCGGGGGGGGGGGGGAGCACGCTTATAAATAACGTTTTAAATAAGAAAAGAAAAGGAAAAAAAAAAAAAATTATATATATTCCGATGTGCCAAAATATTTAAACTTGTAAAGTTTAAATGGTTGAGATCTCAACGTCCACCTGTATTAATTAATCAAGAGCATGTTAATGTTTAAACCATTTTTTTTTTTTTTTTTTGCTTTGTTTAGTCGTAGAGAATCTGTAGGAAAGAGACTTTAATCGGACAACCAGCCGCCAAGCCGAGAGTTTGGGGGAAAAAATAACCCGATCAAGACAGGGCAGGGAGGATTAGCCACGCGTCTGCCCGGAGCGGTGAGCACGTCCCGCGGACCGGCCGGGCCCCGAGACTCCAAGCGCTGCAGCCCCCGACCTGGACCCCCCCCCCCCGTGATCCCCACGGGGGTCTCGGCACGGCCACGGGGGCGCACGGCGGAGGAGCCCCCCCCCAGAAGCATTAACCACGGCGGCGGCCCCCTGGGTCCCCGCGGGACCTTTCCAGCCCGCGCTCGGTTGTCCCTTGTTTTTATTTATTCCATAATTATGTTTTTTTGTTTGTAAAATAACTTTTTTTTCCTTCTTTTTTTTTTTTTGTCTTATGGATCCTGGTGGGTTTTAAAAAAAAAAAAAATGAGTTTCTTCTTTTGGTTTGAAATAATCGTAATCAGATTTGTTTTTCAAGACAAAGTTCGATTTTAGAGTGTTTTTAAGGAGAGCGTATTTACCGATAGAAAGTTTTCTTTTTTTAAAAAAAACAAAACACTTTTCCTGAGGCATGTTCTTTGACTTTACTAGACTCGATTCAGCAGGGATTAGTAGGGATGCATACACATACGGGCGGGGACTTGGTTGGCTTGAGCTGTCCACGGCGAGCAGGATGAGAAGTGTGTGTGTATATGTACATAACAATGTAAAGTAGTCCTTAAATACTCCATTGTGCAGTGCCTTTAGACGTTCCACTTTCTATAAAGTCTTCAAAAAAAAAAAAAAGTTTGCATATATATATTATATATATATGATGTAATGTTATAGAAATATATGTATAATATACATATTTTTTCCAGGGGTATCTGATAGCTCTGTATTTTGTTATGGAAGTTGAAAGAAAAAAAAAAAAAGTATTTTACCTCAAATTAAAAGTTAAATAAACCTTTTAAATAAGCATTTCTGCTCCTAGCTCACTTCTTGGGGCTCCCACCCTGCATTTCCTCAACCCGCCACCGGCTCCTTGGTCCCGAGGGAGGAGACGCTGCCCCAGGTGAGCGCCGCTGCGGGTCCGGGGTCGGGTCCTGGGTCCGGTCCCGATCCCATCCCTGCCATCACGATCCCATTCCTATCACGACGGGGCAGAGCCTCTTCCCCCCCAAGCCCACGTTGGCAGCCGGGCTTCGTGTTCCACGGGACGGGGATCGGGTTTTTGCCGCACATCCCTCGCGCCAGAGCCTCTTGGCTCGGCAGCTGCGCCGCTCTTGAGGCCGTTTGAAACTAAATTTAACTAAAACTGGCTGAAATCCACGCCCTGAAATCAGCGCGTTGTTGACCGGGCTTTTTGCCAATTTGTGTTTTTTTTTTTGTTTTTTTTTTAAGCGCGTTTCTGCAGTGGAAAGGGGCTTGGGAAGAGGGGCCGAGGGGAGGCGTGGAGCAGCCCCGCTCTGTCTGGGGAGGCGGGACGGGGCTGCTTTATTTGATTTTATTATTTTATTATTTTTATTTTTTTTTCCTTGAGCACAGAGAGGGATCTGTGTCAGGAGGGGATTAGGGGCTGGAGCTGCTGGCTCCCGGCCCTGTGCTTGCACCACGCAGCTCAGCGTCGCCGCCGTCCCCTTTCCAGGCCTTTTTCTTCTGCTCCCGGCACCGGGGCAGCCCTGGCTCGAGTTTTCTTCTCCCTTCCCTCAACCCATGACGAATCTAACGAGCAGTGCACGTTTAATTAATCCCCTGGTAATTCCCAGGACACTTGTGCTGGGGTCCTGAGGGCGAATTTTCCCTTACCAGCCCTTCCCATGCCAGCAGGCCTCAGGTGGCGAATGGAAGACCCCTGGCACAGGGGGCTCTGTGCCCGCTGGTGCCCAAATTCTCTCGCCGCATCTTGTGGGGTCGGCACCGTGCGGGGCTTTTGTGGGGTGCCCTGAACCAGAGGCCAACATCCCAAGGTTTTGAGGCATCCTCAGCATGAGCTGGGCCTGGTGGGAGTCTCCCAAAACGCCCGCGTGCTGATTGCGAGCCCCCCTCCGCCAACGTTTCCTTCTCCGTGCGTTCCCCACGCGAGGTCCAAAGGCAGAAAATGTTTCCACACAGCGGAGCTGGCAATGGAGGTGAGGGAGGGACGATGCTCCCCGTCCAAACATGGGCTGCGGAGCTGCTTTACTCCTCTGAAGATCTGGAGCTTTGGGGGCTGCAGGAGACATCCCCCGTGCGCCTCCCAAATCCTCGCACCCCGAGCGCTCGCTTGGGATGCTCGGCCCCACCCTGGAGAGGGAACAGGCAGGGGAACGAGGGGAAAAGCCGAAATTTTGCAGCCGCCCTTCCAGCTCCTCGATGAGGAGGGAAAAGGCAGCTTCGCAGCCGCTTTTCCAATTTTGTGATTACAAGGGAGCCCTCTTCCAGCCCCCCCGCCAACCTCTCCGAAGCCGAACGCTGTCTGCTTTCCAGGGAAAATAAGGGAGGTTTGGGCCCGAGCTGGAAAACCAAAGCTGAGTATTTAGAAACTTCCAGTAAAATCAAAGCAGTAATTTTCCAAAGCGGCCCCAGCAGCTCTTTCTGGGAGCCTGGAGCTGATGGCAAAGCTGATTAGAGGCTCCTCGCCTGCCTGCGCGCTCCCGGCCAGGTGCTCCCCCTCCTTTCCAAACACCGGCGCAGCCAAAAGCCGAGTTCAAAGCCCCCGCGCGGGGGCTCAGGGCAGCGACGTGAGCCGGGGGGGGGCTGCGGGAAAGCCCCCAGCCCAGCTCCCCCTTCCCCTTTCCCTCGCTTTCCTCTCCCAGAGCTGCAGCAGCGAGGTTTTTTTTTATTTTGGGGGGGGGTTCGCAGAGATTTGGGGCTCTCAAGCCCCCAGGGGGGAGGAAAGGGGGGTCGCTGATGGAGCAGGGAATCGGCAGCTTCTCGCCCCGCGTCTCCTTGCCATCTCCTTGACCCCCCCCCAAGGTTTTTTGTGGGTCCCCGTGTCCTTGCCGTGGGGAGGGGGGGGCCGGGGGGGCGACGTGCCCCACGCGGCAGCCTCGGGGGTGCTCAGCTCCGCAGCGGAGGGCACGGGGCGGGAGGGGCCGGTGCTATTGATCTGCCAGATTACTCAATTTCACCCGTATTGATCAGGTAATTGCTTTATCTCAGTTCTCATTTGGCCGCTGCTTTATCTGCTCCCAGCCCCGCTCCCCGGCACCGAGAGGCACACGCTGGGGGGGACAACAAAAAAAAAAACCCACACATCTCCTCCCCCCCAACCCCGAGCATCTTGGGTCCCCAAATCTCTTTCTCCCCGGCCAGCTGCGGCGCTCACAGCGTGCACAGGACCAAAGCCCCCTCTTTGGGGCCGGGCATCCCTATGGGGCCGATGCTGTGGGGTGGGGGAACGGCTCGGGGGCTTCCCAAAGCCGATGTGTGAAGGGTGCCTGGCTTTGGGGGGAGGCTCACACGCAGCTGGGTGCGTGGGAGGGCTCCGCGCCCCGCTGGGGATTCCCCGCACCCTTCTCCCCACGCGCGGGCCGAGGGCAGCTCTGCCTGGCTTTGCTTTCAAGCCTCGCCCGGGTCTTTGCGTGAAGCCCACCAGCCGCAGGGCTCGGTGCTGCCTGGAGGGGGGACGGGGGGCTCCCCAAAATCCCATCCCCCCGGGGCTCTGCTCCGCAGGGTGACTTTGCCAGGACGTGGCGGCGGGGGGAGCCTGCCGAGACCCCGAATTCGGAGGTGCGACAAAACCCCCCCAGCTCTTTCCTCCCGTCCCTGCCTCCCCCTGGCGCAGTCGCACGCCGGGGCAATTAAAACCACCTCCAGCCCCGCTCCTGCCTCGGGTGCCGTAATCCTCCCTTGGCAGCCGAGCCGCGGGGAGGAGGGACGAGCGGCGCCGCCGCCTCCGCCGGCTCCGCGCAGCCCCGGGGCCCGATCCCGGCCGGCACGTGGGCCGAGCACGACGTCGCGCTGGATGGGGCCGGGGCGCTCAGAAATGTGAGCGAGATGGGTTTATTACGCCGAGTCTGTTGCCGCGATTGTTATCGATCTGCAGCTGTCACCTTCCATTGCTGCTAATGGGACGTGAAGAGGCTTCGGTGACCGGAGAGGCGCGTGCGCTCCCGCGTGCCGGCCGCATCCTGCTCTGGCGCAGTCCCCCAGCACCCCTGCTGCCGCTGCTGCCTCCTTTCTCCTCTCCCCCATTCACATTCCCGTCCTTTTCTGCCGTTTCTCCTTCTCCCCTCTCTCTCCAGCTCACTTTTCTCCCGTCCTCCTCTTGCAGCCCCCTTTTTTCCCACTCTTCTCCTATTTTCCATCCCCTCTGCTCCTCTCATCTCGCTCCCGCTCCCTTTTCCCAACGGCTCCCTCCCTCCCTGCTCCCTTTTTGTCCCAGTTCTGCCTTTTCTTTTTGCCATCGCCTCCCTTGCATTTGGCATTTTCCCTCTCACGGCCGCACAGACACCCCAACCGCTTGGAGCCCCTTTTTGGGGTCACCATCGGCTCCGCTCCCACCCCGCGGAGCGGGGCTCTCCGTGCCCTCTCCTTTTTCTGCCTCCCTGCCCCACCTCCTCCTATTATTTTAATTTGAGAGGGCAAGGAGGGAATTAACCCGTGAGAAATGACACGTTGACCCCAGGGCCATCACGGGGGGGCACAGGGAGGCGGAGGCGCGTGCCCCCCGCTGCCCTCCTGGGGCCTTCGGGGCTGCCCCGGGAGCATTGCCCGGCACCTCCCGGAGCCGGCGGCGTGGGACCGGGATCTGGTCCCCGTCCCCTTCGCGTGGTGGGGGCTGGCGGCCCCGCTCCCTCCCCGTGCCGCTCTGGGGAGCCGTTCAAGTCTGAACAGATAGCGAGCCGCCCGGGCGATTCCTCCCAAATTAAGGGGAGGGAAAGCAAAAGGAGCCGGAGCCCGCGCGGCGCTTTGGTAGGCAAAGCTCGCGGCGCCCGGGGCCCTGGCACCGCGCCGCCGTGGCTCAGGGTGTCGCAATGGGTGGGCAGCCGCGCTCCGGCTACGCCCTGCAGGACTCGCAGCGAGCTCCTGGATCGGCAAGAAACGAGCGGCGGCTCCACCCGGCCGCCGCGCTGCCCGGGCGCGTCCGTCTGGCTCCGGCTGGGCTCGGGCCGCGGGCAGCGGCGCTGCTCCGCCTGGGATCGGGGCGAGCCCGGCCCCAAAAGCCCGGGAGGTGCCGCGGCGTCGAGCGGCGTCCCGCTGCCTCCCGCCCTGCCCCGCGCCCTCGTGTGTCGCCCGCTCCCCGGCCGTGCCGCCACGCGCCCGCCTGTCACTCATCCCCCCCCACCACCACCGCCACCCCACCCCGGTATCGCTTTCCATCACGTTAGCCTCGGTTGATTTAACCAGAAAACAACCCCAGAATTTAATTCCCCGGCAATGCTTCTCCCATCTCGATCAGGAGGCCGGGGCTGCTCCCTGCTGCCTCCTCTGGAGCTGAGCCCCTCGAGTAACCAGGGGATGGGGAACGGGGCCGTTCCCGCAGCTGGGGCTTTGTAGGGTGGGTGAAACCCACTGCCCTCCGGGGGTTTTGTGCCCGTGGCAGACCCCACGTGCTTGGTGGCATCCCAGGATGGAGCTGGTGGCAGTGCCCGGCCCTGGCGGCCACCCCAAGCCCCTACTCTGGTGGCTGGCCATGGAGCATCCTACTGGGGATGTGTCGGGCTCGGGGCAAAGCAGCCCCTGTGCACCCTTGTCCCTGTAAAAAAAGGTCTGGATGGGGAAAACGAGGCAGGAATGAACTCGGAGCCATCCAGCGGGGTCGGGCTGTTGGCAATTTGGCTGCCTCTGGGCTCCGTGCTCGGTTGCGTGGCTCCAAGGTTTGCCGGGGCCGGTGAACCCCGTCCCGGGCAGCGCGTCCCACCCGCTTCCCCCGCTCCCGCTGCCAGCCCCGTCCCTTAGGTACAACCCCAGCATCGGGCACAAAGGGGCCCGGGGGCATCCCCGTTGCCCGCGAGGAAGAGGAGGAGGAGGAGGAGGATGGGGAAGAGCCCACGGCTGCCACAATCGGGCGGCTGCAGCGGTCGGCAGCCCGCGGCCGGTGAGGGGTTAACGCGATTGTCTCCGCAGCCACGGCCGCCCTCCCGGGAGCGCCGAGGACTGGGTTTTCATTTTAAGTAACCCTAACGCGGCGTGCGATGAAATGCATCGGGGTCGGGCGCGACAGAGACGAGGAGCGCGTCGGGGAGGCGGACGCCGAGCGGCAGCCGGGAGGTAGGAGATGTGCCAGCGGTCCCGCCGCGAGGCGCCCCGGCCGTGCGCACGGGGGTCCCGGGGGGATCCCAGCCCCAGCAGTGCCCGGAGCAGGTCCCGTGCCCGTTCAGCACAGGGCACGGGATGTCCCCGGACACCCCGCTCTTTCCCCCGGTGCTGTTGGGGTGTCCTTTGGGGGTGGTGGCGGATGCTCGGGGTCACCACGGCGGTGGCAGCCTCGTGCCGCCGATGCTGCTCGGTGCCTCGGCGCGTTCGTCACCGGTTTCCCCGAGGTCTCGCCCCGCAGACAACTTCCAGGTGGACTCGGCTGCGTCTCTCTGCTGGATGACCTGCAAGAGAGAAGGGAAAAAGGGGGAAGAAGGGGAAATTTGAGGGGATGGCTTCTCCCGAGGAGGGTTTGGGGAATCGTTCCCCCCAGCTGAGCATCCCCACGGTGCTCGCGTCCAGCCAGGTCGGTGCCGCTGCGCCAGCACCGAAGCGGATTTAGGCAGCGAGGGAAAACCCCAAAGAGCTTTGAGGATTAGGAGCAGGCTCAGGGGATGCAGTGGCCGATATCTCATCCCAAATCCCAGCCCTGCTCCTCCGCAGGAGCCGTCGCAGGAGCGAGTTGGGGAGCGGGGATGCGCGGCTGCTCTCAGCCTGGTGTCTGTCCCAGAGCAGCCGGCGTCCCCGTGTCCCCCGTCCCCAGCACCCTGCAGCCCCACGGTGGCCGTATCCAGCCCCTGACACGCTGCCCCGGCTTGGCACCGCTCCCATCCCAGGTTTTGGTTCTGCTCGTTAGGGACCCGCGTTTAATTCCCGCGGCATCACCTGCAGCGGGGACGGAGCGGGGGGCCAGGGACGGCGTCGCTCCCGCTTGCTGGGGGTGCGCAGAGCCCCCCGGCCCCGACCCCTCGCCAGGATGCTCATGGGGCTTTGACTTTCCGAAGTGACCTTCACCCCCTGTCCCCGGCGTCCCTCCCGGGTTAGGGTTTCTGTTTGAGCACGTTACAAAAGCCTTTTAAATCCCACAGCCCCTGGAGACCGAAGGAAGGGAAGGAGAGGGAGGGAAGGAGGGAAACCGCTGCGAGCACCGGAGCCCGGGACGGATTTGGGGCTGGGGTCTGACCCTGAGGCATGGGGGGCTCCCAGCCCTGGGAAATTGGGGGGGGGACTTCTCACCGGGGGTGGCAGCGGTGACAGCTCCATCCCCATCGCTCTGGGGACGGGGACGGCCGGCAGCCCCTCTCCCTGCCCCATAATGTGGGATGGGGGCGCAGGGGGTGGCCCCAGGGCCCCCCAGCCCACCCTGCTGGACTCCCCCGGCCCCTTGCTGTTCCGATGGCCCCTAATCCGCTTGTTTTAATAGCATTAAATGCTTTTAAACAAACAGGCCCTTCACCTCTGCCTGCTCCGCGCGCGATGCCCGGGAGGTTCTGGGCGGGCTGGCTAAGGAGATTGGAGCGGGATTTGGGAGAGATAAAGGGGCAGGAATCCGGCCAGATCTCACCCCGGACAGACAGACGTCTTGGTGGGGGGGGGACACTCAGGTGTCCGGGTTCCTTGAGCAAGGCAGTGGGACCCCAGCCCCAAATTCGGAGCCCGCCGCCTCCTTCCTCCACGTCCCCGCTCCCCTCCTCTGCCCCTGGATGGGGCACCCCAGGGTGACACCCCCGCACCCTGGGGTCCCCAAAGGGCTCTGGGGGGGGGGGAGCACCCTAACCCCACAGCCCTGGGCACGGTGGGATTGCAGGCAAGAGACTTGAAAGAGGCGGCGAGGCCCTCGCTAATGAGGGAGAATAAAGAAGCGGGGAGAGAAAAGCAAATGAGGAGAGCAAACAAGGAGGAAAAGAAAAGGCAAGAAGAAAAGGCAAGAGTCATTTTCATAACCGCTTGGTGCCGAGCAAGCCCTCGGGGCGGTTTTTCGCCTCCTGCCCTTTGTATCTGCTGTTCTCAGGGGCCTGTTTGCATTTCTGCTCGAATCCAAACACCCCGCATTGCCCCGCTTGTATTTACCCGTCTGGGACGGCGCCGGGCCCATGGCTGAGCCCGCAGCGAGCCCGCCCCGAGGGGCACGGCACGGGGCGAGCTCCCCTCCGCCACCTCCCATCGCCCCCATCCTTTTTTTTTTTTCCTTTTTTTTCCCCCGTTTTCCCTTGAATCTGGAATCACGCTCGGATAAATCACGGAGCATCGAGCCCTCGCCCTCCCGTGCGCCAACAAGCAGGAGGGGATGTGCCCCGAGCGGGGCTCGGTCTCTCCATCCTTTTCCCTTCCATGCCCCAAATTTCCTCCTCTATCTGAGATAATTCCCTCCTCCACGGGAGGAAATTTCCTCCAGCACGGGGGGGAGCAGGGACCGGGAGGGGGCTGCGGGGGCAGGATCCAACCGTGGGAGCCCCCAGAGCGCCCGGCCCCGCTCCCCCTGCACCTTTCCAGCAATTTCTCCGCTCCCTGCCGGGGGGGGGTAAGAAGATTTACACGTAACCCACCCCCTCCCCGTATATATGGAGGTGATTCTCCCTAAGACCCTCAGACGTTTTCTCTCGCCCTGCCCGGGACGAGGTCCCCAGCGGTGCCGCAGGTGAGTGGGGGGCAGGATGCGGCCGTGCCCCGGGGACTGGCGGTGCTTTGGGGCACGGGGAGGCCCGAAACACCCCCCCCGGCTGCTCCAGAAAAAGAGGAGGAATGGGGAATTCGGAGGGATTTAACCTGTTGGGGTGCTGGGTGCCACCTGCACCCCTCCCTCTGCCCTGCTGCTGCCCAAGGGGTGACCAAATCCTGGGTTTTCCCCATCCCTCTCTGCCAGCCCCATTCCTACATCCTCCATCCCCAGGGCTGGTGGCCCCAGGACCCCCCCGAGACCCCCAACCAGGACACCGCAGCCCCCCCTCTCCCTCCCCAGCCCCCCCGAGCGAGGAGGTGACTGTCCCCACGAGGGGACACGGCGTGGACAGGTTGGGGACCCCACTGCCCCTCTGCTTTCTGCCCGCAGGCTGCGGGATGCAGTGCGGCTGCGTGCCCCCCCCGCTGCCCGCCCTGCCCGGCTCCTACTGGGTACCAGGTGAGCGCCCAGCGCGGCCAAACTGGGACAACTGGGGAGCACCCCACGGGACCGAGTGCCCCCAGCGCTCCACCCCAAGGGGTTTGGGGGCAGCGGGGGCATCACCCGGTGCCCCCCGGGGGGGGCCGTCGGGGCTCTAAGCGCGCGCCGCTCGCCCCGCAGGGCTGGCCTTCCCCGACTGGGCGTACAAGGCCGAGTCGAGCCCCGGCTCGCGGCAGATCCAGCTCTGGCACTTCATCCTGGAGCTGCTGCAGAAGGAGGAGTTCCGCCATGTCATCGCCTGGCAGCAGGGCGAGTACGGGGAGTTCGTCATCAAGGACCCCGACGAGGTGGCGCGGCTGTGGGGCCGGCGGAAATGCAAGCCCCAGATGAACTACGACAAGCTGAGCCGGGCCCTCAGGTGCCGCAGGGAATTGGGGGGGGGGGGCGAGGAGTCCTTGGGGACACCGAGAGTCCTGGGGGACACTGAGAGACCTTGGGGACACCAAAAGACCTCGAGGACACCCAGAGCCCTCAGGGACACCCAGAGCCCATAGGGACACCGAGAGAGTTCTTGGGGACACCGAGAGCCCTCAGGGACTCCGAGAGCCCTGGGGGACACCAAGAGAGTTCTTGGGGACACCGAGAGCCCTCAAGGACACCAAGAGACCTTGGGGGGACACCAAGAGCCCTTGGGGACACTGAGAGACCTTGGGGACACTGAGGGAGTTCTTGGGGACACCGAGAGCCCTTGGGGACACCCAGAGCCCTGGGGGACACTGAGAGCCCTCAGGGACACCAAGTGCCCTCAGGGATACCAAGAGCCCTTGGGGACACCGAGAGACCTCAGGGACACCAAGAGCCCTTGGGGACACCAAGAGTCCTGGGGGACACCAAGAGAGTTCTTGGGGGCACCAAGTGCCCTCAGGGACACTGAGAGATCTTGGGGACACTGAGAGCCCTTGGGGACATCCAGAGCCCTGGGGGACTCCGAGAACCCTCGGGGACACTGAGAGTTCTTGGGGACACCGAGAGCCCTTGGGCACATTGAGAGCTCTGGGGACCACTGAAAACCCTGGGGGGGGGGGGGGGGGAGCACTGAATGCCCTGGGGGACACCAAGATCCCCTGGGGACACCAAGAGCCCTGGGGGATTCCGTGAGCCCTGGGGGACACCGAGAGCCCTCAGGGACGCGGTGGCCACAGGAGCGGGCAGTCCTGGCCCCATGCGCACAGCCCCCGTATGGGGACAGCGGGGACGCAACCAGGGGGTCCCTGCAGCTCTCCACATCCCCAGCATTTCATTTAACCCCCCCCACACACCCACCTACGTGCCCGCCGACCCCCCCGGTGCCGCTAACACCACCCCCCCCGTGACCCCCCCCCAGGTACTACTACAACAAGCGCATCCTGCACAAGACCAAGGGCAAGCGCTTCACCTACAGGTTCAACTTCAGCAAACTCATCTTCGTCAACTGCCCGCTGTGGGACGCCCGCTGCCCGGCCCTGCTGGCGCCCCCCACCCTGCCCACCCAGGTACTGGGTGCTCAGCCCCCCGGGGGGGGTGGGGTGGGGTGGCACGGCCCCCCAACCCCCCGGGACCCGTTGCCCCCATCCCCGGAGCTGTCACGGCCCCGTTGGTCCCCGCAGCTGGTGCAGAACGTGGTGCTGAGCCGGAGGGCGCTGGTGGAGCCGTTGGTGTGGGCACGGGGTCCCCGGCACCCCCTGCACCCTGAGGTGCTGGAGAAGAGCCGTAAGTGGGTGGGGGGGTGTGTGGGGGGGTGCACGGCCCAAGGGTGGGCACGGCTCAGGGTGGGCACAACCAAAGGCCTCGCACGCCCGCGTGCACCCAGCCCGTGCCAACGTTGCGCACGCCGCCACCCAGCCGGGGAGGGGACCCGCGGGGTGCCTGGGGTGGGGGGCGGTGGGTGCTGGGGGAGGTGGGTGCTGGGTTGGTGGGTGCCAGGGGAGGTTGGTGGGTGCTGGAGTCCGTGGGTGCTGGAGTCAGTGGGTGCTGGGTCAGTGGGTGCTGGAGTCAGTGGGTGCTGGGTCAGTGGGTGCCAGGGTATTTGGGTGCCGGGGTTGGTGGGTGGTGGGTCGGTGGGTGCTGGGGGAAGTGGGCGCCAGTGGAGGTGGGTGCCAGGGGCGGTGGGTGCTGGAGTCCGTGGGTGCTGTGTCAGTGGGTGCTCTTCTGGTGGGTGCCAGTGGAGGTGGGTGCCGAGTCAATGGGCACCGGGTCGGTGGGTGCTGGGGTTGGTGGGTGCTGGGGGAGGTGGGTGCTGGGGTCTTTGGGTACTGGGGTTGGTGGGTGCTGGGGTAGATGGGTGCTGGTGGAGGTGGGTGCTGGGGTTGGTGGGTGCCAGGATCAGTGGGTGCTGGAGTCCATGGGTGCTGGGGTCACTGGGTGCTGGTGGAGGTAAGTGTTGGGTTGGTGGGTGCTGGGTCGGTGGGTCCCAGGGTAGGTGGGTGCTGGGGTCAGTGGGTGCTGGGTTGGTGGGTGCGGGGTAGATGGGTGCCAGTGGAGGTGGGTGCTGGAGCAGTGGGTGCCAGGGTAGATAAGTGCTGGGTTGGTGGGTGCTGGGTCGGTTGGTGCCAGGGTAGACGGGTGCTGGGGTCAGTGGGTGCTGGAGTCTGTGGGTGGGTGCTGGGGTAGATGGGTGCCAGGGGAGGTGGGTACTGGAGTCGGTGGGTGCTGGGGTCAGTGGGTGCTGGGTTGGTGGGTTCCAGTGAGGTGGGTGCTGGGTCAGTGGGAGCCAGGTTTGGTGGGTGCTGGGGTTGGTGGGTGCCAGGGGCAGTGGGTGCTGGGTTGGTGGGTGCCGGTGGAGGTGGGTGCTGGGTCGGTGGGTGCTGGGTCACTGGGTGCTGTGTGTGGGTGCCATGTTTCTGCCCCCCCAGGGTGCGCGCAGCAGGGCCGGGTGCGGGCGGTGCCGTTGCCGGTCCCACAGCAGCACCCAGCGGCTGCGGCGGGGACACGGAGGGGGGGGCGCAGGGTGCTGGGGCCCAGGCGAGGTGCAAGGAAAAAAGGGGACAGGGGGGGTGGGTGGGGAGCACCCTGGGGTGCCGGCACCCTGTGTTATGCTCCAGGCTCTCAGGGTGCTCCCCGTCCCTCTGGCTGCTCGCAGGGCTGGGCTCCGCGTCCCCCCCGTGCCTGGGGGGCTCCTGCTGCCACCCCGAGGAGTTCCCCCCCTTGGCCGCTTTCCCCCACCCGCTGCTGCCCCCCCCCCTACGAGACTGGGCCCCCTTCCCCGGCCACGTCCTGCACCCCCCCCGCCCCCCCCTGCCGCTGCTGCCCCCCCCCCCCCAGCTGGGAACCCCCAACCCCGGGGGGCTCCCCAAAACCGAACCCTTCCCGTTGGGTCCCCACTGCCCCCCCCCCCAAAAAAAACCCTTCCCCGGGCTCCTCGGGGGCTCTGCCGTGAGCGGGGGCCCCCCCCACGTGGAGAAGGAGGAGGAGGATGAGGAGGATGAAGATGAGGAGGAGGAGGAGGAGGAGGAGGATGAAGGCCGGCACGGGGCGCCCACCGCCCGCAGCTGCCCGGCGGTGAAGCCGCAGGGCAAAAAGGGGGGGTCCCCAGCCGGGGGGGGGGACAACGGGCTCCCCTTCGCCCCCCAGCACCCAGCCGTGCCCCCCCGGCCCCCCAGCTGGGCCCTGCAGCCCCCCTAGGGTGGGCGGCCGGGGGGCAGAGCAGCAGCGAGGCTCCCGCGCCTGCCCCCAGAGACCCCCCCCCAAAAAAAAAACCACCAAAAAACCCCAAACTTTGGCCCCCGCATGGCTCCGAAATAAAGCGTTGTGCAGCGAGGGGGCTCGGCGTCTCCCTGGAAGCCCCCCCCCAAAAAAACCTCCGCACCCCAAACCAGGGTCCCCCGGCTGCCAAAAAGGGGATTTTTGGGGGTGGGGGGGGTGTTGGGAGCCCTGTGGGGTTCCGGGGGGGGGGGGCGCGATCCCGGCGGCCACCGCTCGCTCCCAGGGATTCCCGGAACAGGGCCCCGGCTCGTTTTCATTTTCACTTTTTCCTTGGGTTTCCTGCTGGGAAATCTGCGGGGGGGGTGGGGGGAAATAGGGGAAATTGCGGGGACCCCCACCCTCCCCGCCACGGTGCCCCCCATGCCCAGGATGCATCTGTGGGGCCCCAAATCCGCGATGTCCCTGTGGGGCCCCAAATCCCCGACGTCCTGGTTGCCCCCCCCCAGCCATTGGGACGCCGCTGTGGGACCCCAAAACCCCCGGTGTCCCCCTGGGGCCCCCCAAATCGGTGCTGCCCCCACGCCTGGGTGGCCCCAAAGGTCCCCCAAATCCCCGCTGTCCCTCTGTGTCCCCCCCCCCCCCCGGTATCCGTGTGGGTGCCCTAAATCTGTGCTTCCCACTCGAGTCCCCAAATCACTGCTGTCCCCGTAGGTTCCCCAAATCCCTGCTGACCCCATAGGTTCCCCTGCTCACCCCAATGGTCCCCTAAATCCCTGCTGTCCCCGTATGTCCCCCCAAATCCCAGCTGACCCCATAGGTTCCCCAAATCACTGCTCACCCCGATGGTCCCCCAAATCCCTGATGTCCCTGTGGGTCCCTCAAATCACTGCTGACCCCATAGGTTCCCCAAATCACTGCTCACCCCAATGGTCCCCCAAATCCCTGCTGTCCCTGTGGGTTCCCCAAATCCCTGCTGTCCCTATAGATCCCCAAACCAGCGCTGTGCCTCTTCCCCCCCCTACGCTGTCCATAAAGGCCCCCCCAAATCCCTGCTGTCCCCAAAGAACCCTAAATCCCCGCTGTCCCCGAGGCTCCCCCAAATCAGTGCCTCTGACCCCCCCACCCCCATGTGGCCCTGAGGGTCCCCCAAATCCCTGCTGCCCCTATAGGACCCCAAACCCCACAACCCTCAAAGCTCCCCAAAACCCCACTGCCCCTATAGGACCCCAGCCTCCTGCTGCCCCTATAGGACCCCCAACCCCCCCTCTTTCCCCTATAAGACCCCAAACCCCCACTACCCCATTGGGCCCTAAACCCCCACTTGCCTCTCTAAGACCCCAAACCCCCTCTTTCCCCTATAGGGCCCCAAACCCCCTCTTGCCCCTACAGGACCACAACTGCCCCCCACCCCCCTTGTCCCCCAAGCCCCCACTACCCCTATAAGACCCCAACCCCCCCACACCCCTTTAAGACCCCAAACCCCCTCTTTCCCCTCTAAGACCCCAAACCCCAACTATCCCCTAAGCGTCCCCAACCCCTCCTCTTTCCCCTATAGGACCCCAACCCCCCTGTTCCCCTATAAAACCCCAATCCCCCCACACTCCCCTCGTCTCCCAACACCCCCCCCCGCCCCCTAAGTGTCCCCAAACCCCCCCTCTTTCCCCTACAGGACCCCAAACCCCTCCGCTACCCCTCTAAGATCCCACCCCCCCCGCACCCCAAATGTCCCCAACCCCCCCCTATTTCCCCTATAATACCCACCCCCCCCGCCCCGCAAGTGTCCCCAAACCCCCCCCCATTCCCCTCTAAGACCCCACCTCTCCCCCGCCCCCCAAGTGTCCCCAACGCCCCCCCTTTCCCCTATAAAACCCCAACCTCCCCCCACTCCCCTCGTCCCCCCAAACCCCCCCCTTTCCCCTATAAGGCCCCAACCCCCCCGCCCCCTAAGCGTCCCCCCAACCCCCCCCCTTTCCCCTATAACCCCCTAAACCCCCCCTTCCCTTTAACCCCCTAAACCCCCCCCGCCCCCCAAGTGTCCCCAACCCCCCCCCTTTCCCCTATAACCCCCCCAACCCCCCCTTTCCCCTATAAAACCCCAACCCCCCCGCCCCCTAAGCGTCCCCTAAGCGTCCCCCAACCCCCCCCTTTCCCCCTCCTTTTCCCTATAACCCCCCCCTTCCCTTTAACCCCCCCCTTTCCCCTATAACCCCCTAAAGCCCCCCCTTAACCCCCCCCTTTCCCCTATACCCCCCCCTTTCCCCTATAACCCCCTAAACCCCCCCCTTAACCCCCCCCTTTCCCCTATAACCCCCCCCTTTCCCCTATAACCCCACAAACCCCCCCCTTTCCCCTACAACCCCCCAACCCCCCCCCAACCACCCCCCTTTCCCCTATAACCCCCCCTTCCCTTTAACCCCCCCCTTTCCCCTATAACCCCCTAATCCCCCCCCTTTACCCCCCCTTTCCCCTACAACCCCCCAAACCCCCCCTTAACCCCCCCCTTTCCCCTATAACCCCCCCTTTCCCCTATAACCCCCCCCCTTTCCCCTACAAGCCCCCAAACCCCCCCTTAACCCCCCCCTTTCCCCTATAACCCCCCCCTTTCCCCTTCCCCCCCCCCCTTCCCTTTAACCCCCCCCCTTTTCCCTCCCCCCCCCCCCCTTTGCAGCCGCCGCGGCCTCGCGCGGGGATTGGGAGCGGCCCCGCGGCCTCTCCTTGGGCCCGGCCCCCAGCGCCGCCGGGCGGGCGGGGTTGGGGGGGGGGGGGGGGCGGCCGGGGGTTTGTGGTTTTTTTTTATTATTATTTTTGGGGGGGGGGGGGGGGAAAACCGAATTTTTCGGGGTGGGGGGGGCCGCGGGGATACCCCCCCCGCCACCCCCCGAAGCCGCTGAGGATGGAAGCGGGGAGGAGGCGGCGGCGGCTCCCGGAGCCCTGAGAGCGGAGCCCAAAAAGGCCCCGGGGTTTTTGGGGTTTTTTTTGGGGGGGGGGGGGGGGGGGCACCATGAGCCTGGGGCCGCCGCAAGGAGCCCTCGACAGGTAAAATGGGGGGGGGCCCGGGGGGGTTTAAAGGGGGTTTTGGGGGGTTTTGAAGGGGGTTTAAAGGGGCCTGGGGGGGGGGATCGAGGGGTTGGGGAGGGGGTTACGGGGAGGGGGGGGGGAGAGGGAGGGGAGAGGGCGGCCCCCGGGGGAGGGGGGGTAAGGGGTGAAGGGGGGGGTTTGGGGGGGTTTTAGGGTTTTTATGGGGGGGTTTTGGGGGTCCGGGGGGGTGAAAGGGGGGTTTTGGGGGTTGGAAAGGGGTTTTGGGGTTAAAAACGGGGGTTTTGGGGGTGGGGGGGGCGCTGTGGGGAAGGGGAGGGGGGTGAAAGAAGGGGGGGGGGGCGGTGGGGGGGGCTCCGAGCGGTATGGGGGGGGCGGGGGTTGTAGGGGGGAATGGGGGGGGTTGGGGGGGGTTTTGGGGGGAAGGGGGGGTGTAGGGGGAAAGGGGGGGGTGTAGGGGATGGGGGGGTGTAGGGAAATGGGGGGGGTGCTGTGAGGATGCCCCCCCGTGGGGTGTGGGGGGGGATCCTATAGGGGGTGGGGGTCGCAGTGGGGTTGCTGTGAAAAAGGGGGGGTTGCCACAAAAGGGGGGGGTCCCCAACGAGGACGCCCCCCCCCCCCCCCCCCGTGTGTGTCCTGGGTTTGGCTCCTGGTGCGCTTGGGGGGGGTCAGTGGGGTTGCTGTGAAAGGGGGGGCCCTATTAAAAGGGGGGGCCCTATTAAATTGGGGTTGCTACCAAAGGGGGGTCCCCAACGAGGACGCCCCCCCCCCCCGTGTCCCCGTAGTGGGTTTGGATCCTGGTGGTGTTTGGGGGGGGGCTTCAGTGGGGTTGGTGCGAAAGGGGGGGATCCCTATGAAACGGGGGGGTCCCTATAAAAGGGAAGGTTCCTACCGAAGGGGGGGGTCCCGGTGAGGACCCCCCCTGTGTCCCCGTAGTGAATTTGGCTCTCGGTGTGCTTGGGGGGGGCCGGGGGGGGGGCTTCAGTGGGGGGGGCCCTATGAAATGGGGTTGGGGTCCACCATCGGGGAGCGGGGTCAGGGCAAAGCCGCCGGGGATTTGGGGAAATCGGGGTCCCCCCCGTGCCTCCTGCCCCCCCCCAGCACAACGCGGACCCCCGGGGGGGGGGCCACCGAGAGCCCGCCAGCCCCACGGGGAGGCCTGGGGTTAATTGTAATTAGTACAAACGAGGTGCGTGCAGCTCCCCAAACATCCCAGGGAAGGGGTGGCCGGGTGACTGCCAGGTTATGGGGTCGGGGCTTGTGCCCCTCTGTCCCCCCCACACCTCCCGCAGCTCTCAGCCCCCCAGCGGGCAAAGAAAGGGCAGAAAGGGGGCTGGGGCAGGAGCTGGGCTGGTTTTGGGGTGAAATCCGCAAGAAATGGGTACTCCTGGCTCTGGGACGGGGACGGGGTTGTTATATGGCCAGGGTGAGTGGCACCGACCCCATACTTGCCGCTCGCGTCCCGTCGTGGTGTGGGCAGCGTGGAGCCGGGCACTGCCCACACCGGGGGGCTTTTTGGGTTGGAAACGGGTATTTTCGTTCCTGGGCAGGCAGGGTGAGGAACAGGGCCACGAATTTGCGCGTCGTACCCCAAAAAAAACCCCACGGCTGCTGCAGGGGATTCAGGGCCGGAGGCAGGAGGGCGAGGGGCTGGGGCTGGGGGGGGCTGCGCCGGGGGTCCCCAAAGGGCCAAGGCTCAATTTTGGGACGCCTGACGGGGATCCCAAAATTGATTGATCCCCAAATTGTCCCCCTGTGGGGACACGGCGCTGTAGGAGGGGGCTGCGACCCCACTCGCGTGACGGCCCCGAGCGTGGGGCAGGGTTTGGGGTTTAGGGGGGGGACGGTGCTCGCCCCGAGCACCCCCGGGGGGTGCGGGGAGCCCCGCTGGGGGCACGTTGCCCCCGCTGGGCTCCACCTGCGGGGTGGAGCGGGGCCTGCCAAACCACCCCAAAACCAGGGGGCTTCGCTTTTGGGGTCTGTTGGCTGGGGGAGCAGGAGAAATAAAAGCCCCCGGGGGGGGGACACCGCTCAGCACCGGGCGTTACGGGGCCGCTCGGCGCTCTTTAAATAGCCGCCGGCTGCGCCGCTCTTTAAGGTCAGGTGCCCAAAGGGCCCCGGAGCCGCTTCTCGAAGCCACGGGCGCCGTGGGAAGGGGTCAAGGCGAGGAATTTCCCCCCCCTGCGGGGCTGCCCCGCTCCTCCCGGCTCCCCGGGCTGCTTTTATGGAGAGCAGGGGGGCAGCCGGGGCTCCCACTTGGGCTCGGCCTCCCTCCTGGGGGAGTTTTTGGCCAGGGGACGACCCCACAGGAGGTGTTCCCCGAGCCCTTGTTGCTCGCGCTCGTTCCCGAGCCGCGCCGACACGAGGAGCCGCGAGCTGCCCCGCCGCGGGGCGCACGGCTCGCCTCCACGAGGGCGTTTGGGGAGAAGACGTCCCCGCGGGGCAGGTTTTTCCCTATCTCACCCCAATACCCACACCTCGCCCCGCTGTGGGGCAGGTTATTCCCTATCTCAGCCCTATACCCACACCTCTTCCCTATCTCGCCGCCGTACCCACGTCTCGCGCCCCCAAAGCGCTGTCGGCGGCCGCTGGCGCATCCAGCTCTGCCGGGCCGGGTTTATCCGGGGCTGATCGGCCCCGGCGGCGCTGGCAGGGAGGGTTTGGGCAGGGTTTGGTGCTCGTGCTCCAGCCCGAGCCGCTCGCTGCCTTTCCCCCGCAGGTTCAGGCCCCGTTCCTGGCGGATCCGGGCCTTGCGCCGCGTGGGAACCGCGTTTCCTTGGCGGGGGCTCGGGATCCCGGCCCTGCTGGCCCTGTCTGACTCCCTCCTCGCTCCCACGGCGCGCTTCCCTCGCAGGCAGGGAGGGGAAGGATGACACGGGCGCTTTTTCAGACCGAATCGGGTGGGAGGAGAGGGCTCCCGGCACGCGGGGCTGCTGCTGGCGCTCGCTGACCCCCGCCGGTCACGGTACCAACCGGTGGCATTCGGCAACGGGGCTCCGAGCGGAGCGCTGCCCCTCCTCACCCCTCCTCGCCTCTCCTGGCCCCTCGTGCTGCTGCCGCCGGTCCCCACGGGCATGGCTCGTGGCTCTTGAGCAACGGGAGCCTTCTGGACACGCTCCCGCGGCACAACTCCGGGCCCTTGCCCTGCTTGGCACAACCGGGGCTCTCCGAGGGGCCCCACGCCGCGCTGCGGGTCCGGGGACCCAAGCGAAGGGACCGGGGACCCAAGCGAGGGCCGTGGCTGGACCCTCGTGTCCCCTCCGTGGGCACATTTTACAAAACCCACCGGTTCCCGAGGTGCAGCCTCCCCGTAGGGACCTGGCATTACAAAAATTTGCAGCTCACAGACAATTAGAGACGTGGGGAACGGCGCCTGCTCTGCCAATAAACGAGCAGGGCTGCTGCGCTCGCCGGCTTAATTTTTTATTATTTTTTTTCCCTTTTTCCTCCTTTTAATTAAAATCCTTAATTTAAACAAAGCTCTCGCAGAATCCCCTGCCTGCTGCAGCGAGGTTGCTGCTGCAGGAACCCAGGGATTTGAATTTGGTTAGCTGCGGCGTGGATGGGGCTGGAGGGGGGGGCTTTGCATCCGATTTGCAAAATGGAAATCGGTACCCACGGGCCGAGGCTTCGCTCCGCCGCTCTCCCTCAGAAATAAAAACTAAAAAATAAACAAACAGGGGGAGATTTGCTGCAGAAAAGCCCCAAAATGAGCAAGGTTGGACCGCAGCCTCCTGGCACTGCGGGTTTTTTTTTCGGCAGCCGCGGGGACCCCGGTGCGGATGGGGCCGCGCGCCCTCCGCTTCGCTCCGCCGGCAGCACCCTGGCAAGGCTGCGATGTGCCTCTGCGCACAAACTTGGGAGCAGACCCATCATTACGAGCTTCCCCCGTGCGTCATCGCTCAGCAGCCGAGCGGCCGGGCCCCGCTGCGGGAGCAGGGGGGCATTTTTGGGACTGAAGCCGGCTCCCGCGTGGGCAGGGACGAGGAAGCCGCCGGGCGCTGCACGTGTGCCGGGGCTGGATGCGGCCGGGCAAACGCCGTCTCCTTCTGCAGCGCCGTGGGGATGGAGGTGGGGGGGGGGAAGGGGAGGAAGTTGAATCATTTTTAGCTGAAATTCCTTCCTTCCTTCCTTCCTTCCTGTCCCCAAATATCGGGAGGCGGCCGGCACGGGAAGGGCTGCGGCTGGGCAGGGCTGCGGGCTTGCAGCGGGGAGCGGCGCATCGGCGCGGCGCTGCCTCCCCCGCCGCATCCCGCCGCCGTGCCCGCCGGGCAGCGAGTCGGGCACCCCCCCGGGACACGCGTTTCCCTCCCCAAGTTGTGGTTTTGCCGTCGTTTGCCCCGATTTGTCGCTCTCGCCCCGCCGGCAAGGCCCGTGCCGGCGCGCCCGTGTCCGAGCGTCGTGTCCCCGGGAGGGGGGACTGCAGGCAGCAGCCATTTGGAGCCCTGGAAGGAAAAAAAGAGCTGGAGGCTGACCCACTTGGCGGGTTTGATTCCGTTCCCCTCTTAATCTTTTAATGGTGCCGTTCGCTCTGCGTGGGCTCCTCAGGTGGCAGCGCGGGCCGGGCCCTAGGTGCTTGCTCCGGAGCGTGGCTGCTGATTTTTCTCCCTTTTTATTATTTTTTTTCCCCCCTTTTTCGAGTTGAGTTGGCCAGAGCGCCCTGTCCCCAAGGAGACAAAGAGGGAAAGGAGCTGGACAGAGCTGGCGGTGCCCACCTCGACCCCGCTGGCTGCTGGGCTGCCCTCGTGCCTCGCCGTGGGGGCCTCAGCACCCTCAGCGTGCTTCCAGGGGGGAGATCCCGACCAGAGCTGATAATTGAGCTAAAAATAGCCGGAATCGGGGCAAATAACCTCAGCCTAGTAATGTGACGTGCCCTGGGCCAAGCAGAGCGTGGGACACCCGAGAGGTTGGGGGGGGACGGGGACGCTCTGAGGGCTGTTTTGGAGCGGGTGAGCGGCCGGAGCCTGGCCCTGCTCCTGCTGTGCCGGGACCCGATGAGTCAGGGGCACTGGCGTGAGTCAGCCGGCAATTCCCGAGGAATTTCGGGCCCCAGAGGAGCCTGCAGGGCCGTGGAGTTAAAGCTTGTAGGAAAACCTGAGCGCCGATCCTCCTGCGGGTGCTGGTTTGGGACCCGAGTCGGGCCGGCGCAAGTGCCCGCGCAGCCTTTGGTTAAAAACGGCCCCGTTTTGGCTCCCCGTAAGTCAATTAGGAAGAAGCTTACGCAAAGCCGAATTAAACGACTCTCGGAGACAGAAATAAGCTGGCGCTGGCCTGGCTGCCACGGGTCGTGTGGGAAGGGGATCCCGCTGTAAGCGTGGCGTTGGCGTCGCCCCTCATCATGCTGGGGCAGGGCTGGGGGCTGCCGGCTGGGCTCTGGGCACACGCGGGCACCTTTGGGCACCTTTGGGTGCCTTTGGGCACCGGGGAGCTCGCCCTAAAGCCGGCCCTAAAAGGCTGCTCAACCCCAGCCTCGTTTATCAGCGCCTCCCCTCTTAAGTCCTCGCATCCGGGGCGATGCCAAAAGAGGAGCCCGATCCTTCCTTGGCCTGGATAAACGGCGCCGCCTGACCGGCCGGGTAATCCCGCGGGTAATCTCAGCGGGATCGCCGTGCCCCCCGTGCCTCCCGTGTGCCAGGAGGGAAAGCCGCCTCGAGGCTCAGCTCGAGGCTGGGGGGGCTGAGGGTTTGCTTGCAGGTCTGCTCCCAAAGCCTTCCAAGCAGGGCCCTGTCCCGGCGTTTCCCGTCTCCTCTAAACCCTCACCAAATCTCCCAGGCCACGGGGCTGTCCCCAGGCCTGATTTTGTCCCCTTTTCAGCAAGCGAGGCCGGGTGACCTGCTGAAAACGGGACCGAGGAGATCAGAGGCTGCACCCCGATGGCTCTCCGGCTCGGCCGGGGGGTGCCAGGCAGGGAGGGGCCGCGCAGGAGAGTGCTGATCCCACGGAAAGGGGCGCAATTACCCCAGCGCGCCTGTAATTGTGGTTTCGGGAGCCGTTGCGTCTTGGAAAGCGGCAGCGAGGCTCTGGGGCTGGCGCTGTCGTGGGCTCCAACTTTCCTTCCCCTGGGGGAGGTTTGAGGCCGCGCGGGGACCCTGCTGGGTGCCCCCCACCTCCCGCAGCCTGGGTTTTGGTGCCAGCACGGGGTAGCTTGGCACGAGCTGGAGCTATAGGAGATGGAGCACCAGGGGTGCCTTGCGTTCCCAGAGGCTGCTCGCTCTCTCCCCAGGCTTCCTGCAGCCCCTCTGCCTCCTGCCCCCTGTCCCTGCTCCTTCCCAAGGCCGGGAGGACTCGTGCAGGCAGTGTCCGAGCCTCCGAGGTGGTGCCAGGCAGGAGGAGAAGCCCCGGAGGGAGCGCAGGACGCGGGGAGGTGGTTTTGGGAGGTGGTTTTGGGGTCCCGTGAGCGGCTGCGTCGCGTGTCCCTCCTCTTGATCCGTTCGTCTCCTCTTTCCACCAAAGACCTTGAGCATCCCCTGGGGCTCTCCCCGAGCCCGGTGGCGGGGCTGGGCTGGGAGAAACATTTTCCTGAGGCCAGGCAGATGAGGGGGGACGGATGGGTGCCAGCTGCCGATGCTTTCCAGCGCCGGGCATTGGTTATTGCCGAGAAGGGAACAGGTCCCGGGTCCTGGTGGTGCCTTGGGGTTGCTCCATCCACCCGACCCCGCTCTCCTCCTCCGCAGGTTGAGCAGCCTGTCTTCCCTGGGCGATTCGTCTTCGGAGCGGAGGTCCCCCGGGCACCGCCGCCAGCCCTCTGACTCCTCCGAAACCACAGGTAGGCTGCGCTGCCCCTCGGCGGCTTCTCCAGGATGGTGCTGAGCACCCAGCAGCACCCAGCACTGGTAGTGCCCCTTATCCGCCCCCGGGGCATGGCTGGGGAGGGAAACGGGGTGTCAAAAAGCCCCTGGGGGGCTGCAGAAGAGGGGGTGGCTGCTGCTGGTGCTGCTGCTCCTGCTGCTGCTGCTGCCAGGGGGCCCAAGGAGGGGCTGTGACCCCCGAAACCGGGTGCACCGGGGGATCCGAAGCTCGGAGCCTCACTTTTTATTCCTCTCCCGTCCCTCCCCAGGCCTGGTCCAGCGCTGCGTCATCATCCAGAAGGACCAGCATGGCTTCGGCTTCACGGTCAGCGGCGACCGCATCGTCCTGGTGCAGTCCGTGCGGCCAGGTGAGGGGGGCGGAGGGGACGGCGGGGGGACCCGCAGCCGGGTTTGGGAGGTTCCCCCGGAGAAGGGAGGAGGTTTTGGGGTGAGGCTACCCGGGGACAGCGCCAGGTTAAGGCCAGGGACCCCCCCAACCCCCCCGTGCAGCCGGCGGGTGGGTGGCTGGGGAATTCCCTTCGGCAAGCCCTGGGTAAACACAGCCCCAGCAGCCCCGCGGCTCTTGGCGCTGTGCTGCAGGAGACGCTGCCGCTTCTGCCGTATAATGACTTTGCGGGGTGGCGGGGCTGGGAGCAGCAATTTAGACAGACAATGAGCTGCTTATTTTACAGCGGATGTTCCCACCTCCTCCCCCCTTCCCCCCCCCCTCGCCCTTCTAGCCCGAAAGCCAGGAAAAATGAGAATATAGGGAAGGGAAAACGCTGCGAGTTTGGAGGGCAGGGTAGCGCCGCGGCTCCTCTCTCCTGCACCGGGAGCTGCGTGGAGAGACCCCCCCCTCGTCCCAGGGGGATGGGGAGGGGGACGGGGACCCTCAGTGCATGGTCAGGGGTGTGTGGGTGGCCCGGTGAGGACAGGGGGGGACTCGCAGACCCCCCGGGCTCCTCCAGCTGCCAACAAGGCGAGCGCTGAAGCCGGAGGAATCCCGGCAATCCCGTGGACTTTCCACTCCCCGAGCTCGCTGCCGTGTCTCGGGTCCTTGGCCCGGAGTCGGGAGCTGATGGAAACATTTCCTCTCGGTTTTGGCTGGGGAGAAAAGAGCATTTTTCGCGTCTTTGAACCTCCACGGCTTTGTTACAGAGCCGGGGAGGGGGAGAGGAGGCAGAGCAGCGCTGCTCCTCCCGGGCCCCGCTCCTGCCTTTGGATGGAGGCGGCTCCGGGGACGGGCAGGAGACCCTGGGGATGGGGGGAACCCGGATTTGGGGGTGGGGGGGTCCCAGCTGAGCCAGGGCTGGAAAAGGCTGGGGCTGGGGGGCTGTGCCACTGCCCCGGGTGACGTCCCCGTGTCCCCACTGTGTGGCAGGAGGAGCAGCCATGAGAGCTGGGGTGCAGGAGGGCGACCGCATTGTCAAGGTGAGCACCCCCGGCCCCCCCCCTCGCCGCTGCTGCCCCACACACCCCAGCTTAACACCGCTCCTTTTCTCCTCTCCTCTTTTCTCCTCTCCCGGCCAGGTGAACGGCATGATGGTGACCAACAGCTCCCACCTCGAGGTGGTCAAGCTGATCAAGTGTGAGTACGGCCGGGGGTTGTGGAGGAGGTGGGGGGGGGGGGCACGATCTGCCCCACGGCAGGGAAAACAGGGCCCTAAAAAAAGAGAACCCAGGCAGAACCAGCAGCTTCTCAGTCCTGCCCCTGCTGCTGTGGTTTTCCCCCTGGGTGGAGGGCACCGGGGTGCCTCGAGCCTGCTGCTGCCCAGAGCTTTCCATCCCTTTTTGCTCCTGGGGGGTGAGGCTCGTTGTAAATCCCCAGCTGTGAGGCCTAAAGATGGGGTTCTTGGGGAAAAGATGAGAAAACCCATCCTGGTCCTTCCTGCACAGGCTCACGGGGACGGGGACGCTGCCACCGCGGTACCGTGACGCTTGCCTGATGTTTGGGGTCCAGGCAGTGAATAACACATCTCCTTCTCTCCCTTCCCTTCCCTTCCTGCTCCCGGCTCCTTCCAGCTGGTGCCTACGTCGCTCTGACCCTCCTGGGCTCCCCCCCGCCGTCGGTGGGGCTCTCCAACTCGCAGCAAGACGTCAGCACGCCGGGGGCTCCCCGCGTCGCCCCCGCTTGCCCCCCGCCACCTCCACCCCCTCCGCTCCCACCGCCGCAGCGCATCACCGGCCCC
Source organism: Aythya ferina (assembly GCF_964211825.1). Taxonomy (NCBI): domain Eukaryota; kingdom Metazoa; phylum Chordata; class Aves; order Anseriformes; family Anatidae; genus Aythya; species Aythya ferina. Next base: position 1,592,992 of record NC_140326.1, read on the forward strand.
AAACCCCTGCAGGTCGAGCACCCTCCCCGCTGCTGCCCCCCTCCCTGCCCACCTCCCCCCCTGCGTGGCCGGGGGGTGGGGGGGAGATGTGCAGAGCTCAGCCCCTCTCTCTCGTGCCCACCGTTGCAGGACCCCGAGGTGCAGAAGCACGCCACGCAGATTCTCCGCAACATGCTGCGGCAGGAGGAGGCAGAGCTGCAGGTACGGCGCGGCCACGGCGCTTTTCCTCCAAGGAAATCCTCCTCCCGGGGTGGGTTTTCCCTCCCCCGGGGGGCACCTCACCTCTCTCAGCCCCTTATCCCAGCTCGCAGCATCCCAAAGTCCGCAGCGTCTCCACCAGGCTGCGCTGGCATTCGGGGAAAGGGAGGATATTCAGGTGCTGACCCGCAGCACGCGGGTGCCCTCTCAGCCCGCTGACCCCTTCAGCTGCTCCTTTTCCCTCTCCCCGCGGGTTGTGGGATGAGCTGATGGGCTCGGGGCCCTGCTGAGCATCCTCTTCTCTCCTCTCAGCGCTTCTACGAGGCCTACAGCCGCAACCCCGCCACGGTGGTGGAGGAGCAGATCGAGGGGGCGCGCCGGCGGGTCAGCCAGCTGCAGCTCAAAATCCTCCAGGAGACCGGCGGCTCCGTGGTAGGGGAGATACGCAGGAGTTTTGGGGGGAATTAACAGAGTTGGGGTGTCCTGCTTAAGATTCGGGTGTCCTGGGGCTGCAAGTGGCCGGGCATGGTGGCGGAGATGTTTGTGCTTTCCCAACTTTTCTGCTGTGGGTGGGAGCTGCTGCAGCTGGGCGTCCCCTCGCTCCATCCCCGGGTGTCCCCACGCGCTTGGTGGCATCCCAGCACCTCCTCTCCTTGCAGGATTCGGGGCGGCTCTGCGGGGACTCCGGCTTGGCCGCTTTCAGAGCAGCAGAAGGTGAGCGGTGCTGGCAGCTCGGCCCTTCCCCGTCCCGCTGCGTGGGGCAGTCCCAAACGCGGGGCTCAGCCTCGTCTCCGTTCCCAGGCCGCCTCTCGCTGGACTCTCAGGACGGTGACAGCGGCTTGGAGTCGGGCACGGAGCGGTTCCCTTCCGTCAGTGAGGTGAGGGCGAGCCCCAAACACTGCCGGGGGGGGGAAAAATGGGGTTGGAAACCCACTGACCCTCACCCGGGGGGGCTGAGGACAGCAGCGAGGCTCAGACGGAGGGCGCTGTGCACCGAGGATTTGGGTTTGTGGTTGTGATTACTTCTTCACCTTCTGAGCCAGCTGAATTCCGTGTAACGCAGTCTCAGCTCTGAATTTTTGGGCGATGTAAGACAGATCCTGAAATGCAGCATACCCGGGCTCGTGGTCCCAGTCTTAAATCCCTCCCAGCAGCCCCGGAGCATGGATGTGGTGTCCGAGTTTCCCCGGACCCATTGAGAACGGGGTCTGGGGGTCTCTGAGCTGGAAACTGCCCCCGAGACAGCCCCAAAAATCTCAGCCGGGTGGGCGAGAGCCGCCCCCAGCCCCGTCCCCTTTGTCACCTCGCTGTCATCCCCAGCAGATGTCCCTGAACCGCAACTCCGTCCTCTCCGACCACGGCCTGGACAGCCCCCGCACCTCCCCGGTCATCACCTCCCGCCTCTACCAGCACCACCACCGCCGCCAGGGCTCCGACACCCCCTTCGCCCCCACCGCCGAGCAGGTAGGACGGGGCCGATCCTGCCCCGGGGGTGGGCTGGGTGCTGGGTGCTGGGAAGGACCCTGCGGGCGTCCCTGCGCTCCCCGAAGCCAGTGCCTGGCTCCCAGCACCGTCCCCCGTCCTCCCTGCAGGGATCGGAGCGCACGGGACGACCCCTCATCATCGGGCCGGAGGAGGATTACGACCCGGGGTACTTCAACAACGAGGTAGTGGTGGCCAAACTCCTCTTGGCTTCATCCCATCTCATCGGGGGCGGCGGGATGGGTTCACGGGATGGGGGTGGCACCCCTCCCACGGCCTTCCCTATGTTGCCAGTGTCTGGAAAGCGGTGGCATTTAGAAATCCTCCCGAGGAGGGTTTCAGCCGTGCTGCTGGACCCCACTGCCCCTGTCACCCAGCCCCTGCTGTCACCTCTCCCACTTTGGGGACAGGGATGTCCCCAGTCGAACTGGTGGTGCCGCTCCAGGGTCGGCCGGTGGTCCCGTTGGGGTGGGAGATGGGGAGCAGCGTGGGAGATGGGGTTGAAGGCAGCGCTGAGCTGCGGGGCGGGGATAATCCGGAGAATTCGGTTCCTTCCCTGCCTAACCGCTGCTTTCTCCCCCGGGTCCTGCAGTGCGACTCCCTCTTCCAGGACCTGGCCAAGCTGAAGTCGCGGCCGGCGCACTTGGGGGTCTTCCTGCGCTACATCTTCTCCCAGGCCGATCCCAGCCCCTTGGTAAGACCTTACAGACACCAAACGGGGGGGGGAAATATCCATGGGGCAGCGTGTTCGGGGTCGTCCCCACCTCCCTGGGGTCCCGCAGGGCGCTGATGTTTTGCAGAGCGCCCTGGCAAAGCGCAGGCTCCGCGCAGAGCTCCGGCAGCCGGCTCCTGCTGCAGGCAGCTGCCAGCCAGCCGCGTCCCCAGCTGTGCCTGCGGCGAGGGGAAAGCCCAGTGTAGGGTTACACGGCCTCCCCTTCCTCCCAGGCGTGGCACGGGGAGGGTGCTGCCCTCCCCGGACCCCCGCCATCGTTTCCTGTTTTACGGCCGCCGTCCGGCGTTACCGAGCGTTTTCACCTTCCTGCCTCGAACCCGCTGACCACCTCCGCTCTCCCCCTCCTCGCAGCTCTTCTACTTATGCGCAGACGTGTGCCAGCAGGCGGCCGCGAAGGATTCCCGGGGCTTGGGAAAGGAAATCTGGAACATCTTCTTGGAGAGGAACGCGGTGAGGACCGGGGCTGCGAGCCTGCGTGGGGACGGGAGGCGGGAGGGGAGTCGGCTGCAGAGCCAGCCTCGCACGGCGGTGTCGCGCCCCTTGCACAACGGCCCTGTTTGTAACGGCGTTCTCACCGCTGCCGTCGCTTTGCTGGTTCCTCTGCATTGCGTAAGGCGCGTGCCCCGGCGTTGCACAACGGCAGCGGCCTCAGCACCCGACAGCTCGGGGCAGGAGGAGCAGGAGGAGCAGCAGGAGCATCCTCCTGGCAGCGAGGATGGGGCTCGGGGCTCTGCCGTTAGCCCTCCTGGGGCACCTACTGCTTGGAGGGAGCAGGTTTCACTCCCGCTTTCACTCCGGAGGATTTTGTATTTTGGGTGCTGAGTGCCGGGCGTTTGTGTGTCTGGGAGCGTTGAGGCTCTCAGCTCGTGGCTGCAGCAGTGCCGGGTGGTGGTGCAGGAGCACGGGCACCTTCCCCAGCAGCTCGGCGCTGGTGTGAGCGTGGTTTCAGCACCCCCAGCCCCTTCCTGCCCTGCTCGCTGCGTGGCAGAGGCGGTGCTGAGCTGCTCTTGTGTCACCTTCCCTCCCCAGCCTCTCCGAGTGAAAGTGTCGGAGCAGCTCCTGGCTGAGATCGGTGAGTGAGGAGGGCGAGGCTCTCACAGCCTGCCCCGGGGCAGCCAGGGGATCCTCTGCGCCCTTCCCTTCGGGCTGCGGTGCCACCAGCTGCCCTCTTCTGTCACCCAGAGACTCGCCTGCGGAACGGGGACGATGTCCGAGCCGCCCTCTTTGAGGCTCAGGAGATGGTGATGCCCGAGATCCAGGAGCAGATCCAGGACTACAGGTGGCCCAGGGGCACAGAGCTCCTCGTGCTTCCCCCCCCCGCCCCGGTGCCTGCACCCGGTGCCCGGGCTCGTGGCGCTGAGCCCCGCGTGTGTCCGCAGGACGAAGCGCACCATGGGCCTGGGGAGCCTGTACGGGGAGAACGACCTCCTCGACCTGGACGGGGACCCCCAGAAGGAGCGGCAAGTGGCCGAGAAGCAGCTGGCCCAGCTGGGTGACATCCTGTGAGTGTCCTGCCACCTCCCCGGCCTTACTGGGGGAGACTGGGAAAGGAGAGTGTGGAGCGGGAGCTGGGCGCGCTGGCATCGGGGGGACACAGGGGGGAGGAAGGGCTCGGTGCTGGGAGCACCCCACTGGGGGCCGAGCAGGGGAACCCCTTCCCAACGAGCTCTTTCATCCCTCCCTGTCTCTCTTTCCAGGTCCAAATATGAAGAGGACAGGAGGTGAGTGACCCCTGCACGTGGCAGGCGTGCGCCCAGATGCGGCTGCACTGCGGGCGGTAGCTCAGGAGGCAAAAGGGGGGGGCTCAGACAGGAGGTGTAGGGGCACCTTGTCCCCGTGCTGGCCCAGGGCACCCTGTCCCAGTGCCGTGCGTCCCCAGGGGCCCTCGGGGTGGCCCTGGGGCAGGAGCAGGGTGAGGCTCACCTCAGGGTTCCCCAGCTCACCCTCTCGAAGGCTTCCTGCCCTTCTCCTCCCTTCTCAGCCATCACCTCCGGGCACCCCGCACCCATCCTGGCCTCATTCACCCCGTCCACCCCGCACCGCTGCGTCCCGGTGCCTCACCCCCAGCTCCCGCTCTGCTCTCTTCCAGCTCCCCCATGGCCTTTGCCCTCAGCACGTACATGAACCACACGGGCATCCGCAGCCGGGAGCCGCGCGTGGCCAGCGCCAGCGAGAAGGCGCAAGCCCTCCCGGACAAGGACAAGTGGCTGCCCTTCTTCCCCAAGGCCAAGAAGGTGGGGGGCTGGCTGGCTGGCGTGGCAGCCCTCAGGGATATGGTGCTGCCCCCTCCCGAGGTTGGGGTGACGCCAGCGCTCCTCTCGGGTGTCCCAACAGAGCAGCAGCACGAAGAAGGAGAAGGATGCCATGGAAGACAAGAAGCGCAACCCCATCCTCAAGTACATCGGGAAGCCCAAAATCTCCTCCCAGAGCAGTGAGTACCGGCACCTTCTGGGACACCGTTTCACCACCGCCCTGCTGCCAGAGGAGACCTGCAGCCACCCGCCTGCCCTTGGCTCCCCGTCGCCCGCAGCAGGCACCTCTCAGCAGCTCCCCCGCGCTCTCCTCCTCCAGCCGCCGGCTGGAATCCCGTTATCTGGACCGTCCGTGCTCCCACCTGGCTTTGAGGGGAGCAGGAAGGGATCTGAGCTGAGCTCTCCCCTAAATTCATCCTAAATAACCCCATCCTGCAGGCCGCCGCGGCCCAGGAGCTGCTGGGGTGGGCTGGGATGGTGGAGAGCCTCCGCACGTGTGCCTCCAGCCGTGTGTGTTCCCCTTCCTCCCCTTCTGCTTTCAGTTCTCATGCCGTCAGCTCACTCGCTCCCTCCCTGCCTCCTTCGCCGCTGAAACGCAGGATTGATTTGACATCTCATTTTTGTTTTTTTTTCCTTTCAGCATTTCATGTCCCTTTGTCCCCTGTCGAAGGTAAAAGGCCTCTTCTTTTATTTGCCATTCACCTCATGCGCTTGGTTTTGGTTTATCCCCCCCCCGAGGCACCCAGCGTTGGGGCGGGAGGAGGGCGCGTGCGCGCGCTCGGGACGTCTCCCCGCTGCTGCCCGCTGGCCTTGGGGACACCCCCGTGCTGAGCTCCTGCAGCTCCTCCTGCCCACCCTCACCAAGGTCCCTTCCTCGCCTTCGCCCCAGCAGTCAAACCCGGCAATGTGAGGAACATTATCCAGCACTTTGAGAACAACCAGCATTACGAGAGCCAGGAGCCCGGCACGCAGCGCCTCTCCACCGGCAGCTTCCCCGAGGACCTGCTGGAGGCTGACGGGTAGGGTGGAGGCTGCCGGGTGCCCTCGGAGGTCCTGGGGGCTCTTTCTGGCCGGGACCCTGAGTTTTCTTGCACGTGTGCGTCCCTAATGCCATGTTTGCATCCCTGGTGCCTCTCCGGGCTCGGCCTGACTGCCCCCGGCTTTGTCTCCCCGCTGCAGCTCCCGCGCCGAGGTGAAGCTGGGCCGCTCGGAGAGCTTGAAAGGCCGTGAGGAGATGAAGAAATCTCGGAAGGCAGAAAACGTGCCCCGGTCCCGCAGCGACGTGGACATGGACGCCGCAGCCGAGGCCACCAGGCTTCACCAGTCGGCGTCGTCCTCCGCCTCCAGCCTGTCCACCAGGTGGGAGCCGCTGCTGGAGCCCGGGCTGGGGGGGGACCTGGGTTCCCCATGGCCTTCAGGAGGGATTTGGGATGCTCAGGGGCCTGAAATTTCCCCTTTGGCTGAGAAAAAGCCTCCTGGGCAGGCTCCGTGGGTCAAGGCCAAGCGAATGGGACGGTGGCTGCAGCACCCGGCTGCCCGCAGAGCTCCGGGGCTGACGTTTGTCATGGGAAACGGGGGGAAATTGGGTTTAATCTCGTGGGAAGCGCTGCAGGGTGGGCAGAGGGGGCTCGCGGGTGATGCTCCTGTCCTTTTTCCAGGTCGCTGGAAAACCCCACGCCCCCCTACACGCCCAAGATGGGACGCAGGTGAGTGGCCCGGCCAACGCTGCCATCGCCTCTACCGCGCCGGTTTCCTACAGAGCAGGAGGGGGTCACTGTAGGGGGGACCTGGGGGGGGGGTCAGAGGGGCTCTGCCTAGCTTCTTCTCCCTTCCCACCCCCGGGGCCTTGCCAGAGCACAAGGGGAAGCGACGCCCAGGGCTGCCCCCGGGAGGGAGTCCCCGGAGATGCCTCCGGCTTGGCGCAGTCCCGCTGCGTAAAGGTCAGCTCCCCGTCCTCGGGGGGTAGGGGGCACCTCTGTTCCCTTGTGTCTCACGCAGGAGCTTAATGGACCTATGTAGATGGCTGCTGGGGGACCTAGTCTGTTAGCTCGAGAGTCAGAGGCTTGTGCTTCTTGTGCTGAAGGTCCCGGGTTCAAGCCGAAATAGGGCCCAGGTAGATATTGGCTGTGCTGGGAGTGCTGCAGGCGGGCTCGCTGGCTGCCGCGGCCGCGGCGTACTCCCACCGCGCCGCCTTTCACCCTCCCAGGAGCATCGAGTCGCCCAGCCTGGGCTTCGGCGTCGACCCCTTCCTGCCTCACCTCCTGGAGGACGAGCAGGGCCAGCTCTCGGACCTGGAGCCCGAGCTGGACTCGCAGAACTGGCAGCACACGGTGGGCCGGGAGGTGCTGGCCAGCCTGCCGCAGAAGGAGATCGACCGGCAGGAGGTGATCAACGGTAAGGAGCCGGGGGTCTCCCGCCTCCATCGCCACCTCGGGGGGGTCCCGGGGGACGTCCCCAAGCCCCCGCCTGCCTCTCGCGCAGAGCTCTTCGCCACGGAAGGGTCTCACCTCCGCATCCTGCGGGTCCTCGACCTCCTCTTCTACCAGCGGATGAGGAAGGAGAGCCTGCTGTCCCGCGAGGAGCTGGCGCTGCTCTTCCCCAACCTCCCCGACGTGATCGAAATCCACAGTGAGCCTCCTCCTCTCTCTCCCCCGCAGAGCTGGCGGCACCGTCCCGTCCCTGCCCTCTCGTTCCCCTCTCCTGGTGGCTCTCCAGAGCCTGTTAAATTCGGGGATCTGCCAGTGCCCCCCTCCGGGATGCCCGAGCGTCGCCAACCTTTGCGTGGCGTGGTTGAGGGGCAGGCGTCGGTGCCGCGCTCCTTGGCAGGTTCCCTTCGAGCAGCCCAAGCTCACTTCTCGTTTTCTCGCATCCTCGCCCAGATTCTCTCTCCGAATCCATGAAGAAGCTCCGGGAAGAAGGACCAATCATCAAGGAAATCGGGGATCTCATGCTGTCTCGGGTAAGGCGGGGCGGCTGCTGGGGACGTCTCCTCCTCCGTGAGGATGGACGGGGGTAGAGGGGGCTCTGTGGAGCCAGGGCACTGGGGTGGACGAGCTCTGGGAGAGCCCTGGATGGGGTCAGGGAGGGGAGGGCCAAGCCTGGGGGTGACTGAACCCCCCCCCTGTGCTCCCCCCCCCAGTTTGACGGCCTGGCCAAGGAGGAAATCCAGCAGGTGACTGCGGACTTCTGCTCGTACCAGTCCATCGCCCTGGAGCTGATCAAAACCAAGCAGCGCAAGGAGACCCGCTTCCAGATCTTCATGCAGGTTGGCTCCTCTCCTGGGCTTCTCCTCGCCCCGGGGCTCTCCTGGCTCGCCCCCGTGGCACCTCGGAGCCTTCATCCTCTTCCTCCTCCCGCCCTAGGAAGCAGAAAGCAACCCGCAGTGCCGGCGCCTGCAGCTGAAGGACTTGATCATCTCCGAAATGCAGCGCCTGACCAAGTACCCGCTGCTGCTGGAGAATATCCTCAAGCACACCGAGGGTAGGGGCTGGGGGGCACCGGGGGAACACCGGGGGGGCACCTGGAGCTGTGCACACCTCAGGCAGCTTTGGGCCGTGGGGCTCGTGCCTGTCCCTTGTCACCCGGAGCCAAAACTGGGGGCTGTGGGGAGGCCGTGCTGCTTTCCAGCCAGGCTGGGAGGGCACTGGAGGGAAACTGGGGGGAAACTGGGGGAACTGGGGGGAATCCATCTCCTCCTGACCTGCACTCCGCCGTCGCAGCGGGCACCTCGGAGCACGACAAGCTGTGCCGAGCCCGGGACCAGTGCCGGGACATCCTCAAGTACGTGAACGAGGCCGTGAAGCAAGCGGAGAACCGGCACCGCCTGGAGGGCTACCAAAAACGCCTGGACGCCACCTCGCTGGAGAGGACCAGCAACCCCCTGGCTGCCGAGTTCAAGGTAGCCCCCAGCTCCTGGGGGGACCCGGGGGGGGGTCACCCGGTGCCGGCCACGCTCATCGCAACCCTCTGCTCCCCCCCCCTCAGAGCCTGGACCTCACCTCCCGGCGCATGATCCACGAGGGGCCGCTCACCTGGCGCATCAGCAAGGACAAGACCGTGGGTACGGACCTTTTTGGGAAGGGACTGGGAACCCCGAGCCTTTCACCCCCCTGGCCCCGGTGGCATTTTGGGGACTCTACGAGGCTGGGGCAGCCGGGGACAGCGTGCCCACGGGGTCGCCATCCCTCCTGGCTGCGAGGAGCTGAGCCCCCCCGCTGTCCGCAGACCTGCACGTGCTGCTCCTCGAGGACCTGCTGGTGCTGCTGCAGAAGCAGGACGAGAAGCTGGTGCTCAAGTGCCACAGCAAGACGGCGCTGGGCTCCTCGGACAACAAGCAGAGCTTCAGCCCCGTCCTCAAGCTCAACTCGGTGCTCATCCGCTCCGTGGCCACAGGTAGGGCTTTGGGGACCCGAGGCGGGTGGCGGGGGGACCGCCGTGTCCTCCAAGCACCCCCACCTCTTCCTCCTCCTCTTCCTCCTCCTCCTCCTCCTCCTCTCGCCCCTCTCCCCGCGCAGACAAGCGAGCCCTCTTCATCATCTGCACGTCGGAGCTGGGCCCCCAGATCTACGAGCTGGTGGCGCTGACGTCCTCCGAGAAAAACACGTAAGGAGGAGCGGGACGGGCGCTGGGAGCCGGCGGGGACGTGGGGGGGGGGGGGGGGGGCTCCTTTGGGTGCGCCCCCCCCCCCCCCCCCCCGAGCCCCAGGAGCTGAGGGTGCTGCTCTGGGCCGCCCAGGTGGATGGAGGTGCTGGAGGAGGCGGTGCAGAGCTCCACCAGGAACGCCACCTTCCCCCCCAAGCGCCGGACGCCCGAGCCCACCCGCGCGACCCCCTCCAGGTGAGCACGGGGGGGGCCTTACTGGGAGCCCAGTCTGTGCTGGTCGGCACTGGGGGGGCGAGGCCAGCGCGCCGCGGGGTCCCTCAAACCCACAGGGCTGGGGACGCGGCGCCCCCCCTGCTCCGAGAGCGGCTCGCTGGGGACCTGGGGGTGGCCACCATGGCCCCCAGCCCCTTATCACCGCTGCCCCCCCCGCCTAACCCCTATTTCCATCCTTATAGCCTGGTGTTGCCGGACTCCGACGTCTCCCCCATCCTGTCCCGAGGCTCCAGCTCCGCGGCGGAGGCGGAGGAGAGCTCCTCAGGTGAGCCCCCCCCCAAACCCCGAGCTGCCCCATCCCCGGGGTGGGGGGCGCAGCTCCGAGCCCTCCCCGTGTCCCTGTGTCCCCGCAGCAGACGACAATCCCGCCGAGCTGATGGGCCGGGAGAAGCCCCCGGCGCTCCCCCAGGAGCCGCACAGCAGCGAGGTAGAGGAGGAGGAGGAAGGGGAGGAAGAGCCCGAGGGGGGGGCTGGAGCCCTCCCGCAGCCCACCCCGCTCTCGGCCGAGGGGCTGGCAGAGGCGGCCCTGGAGGACGGTGAGCACCCCCGGGGAGGAGCTGGGGGGGGCCCTAAGGGAGCGGGTGCTGGGCCCGGCACCCAAAAACGGCCTTTTTTCCCCCAAAACCCATATCCCAGTGGAGAACCTGCGGCTCCTGCTCCTGCGGAGGCTCCTGCCCGGCCGCGACGCCGAGCCCGAGGACGACCTGACCCCCACGCCGTCGGTCAGCGGGGGGGGCCAGGGCTGGGACTCGGTGCTCTCCAGCCAGGATTCGGCCTCCCAGGAGGTGCTGGCAGAGCCCCCGGCGCCCCCCCAGGAGCCCAAATCCCGAGCCAGCTGGGGGGACACGAGCGAGACGGGTCCGGCACCGGAGGAACCCGGCGCCTACAAGGTGGTCCGGAAAGGTAGGGGGCTGCTGCCTGCCCCCCCCCCCCCCCCCCAGCACTGGGAAGGGACCCCCCCCTCTCTCCCGTACCTGCCCCTGGATGCGATTTGGGTGCTCGCTCCCTGCTTGCACGAGGTCTGCTGGGTGCTGATGGGTGCTGGTGCTGGGTGCTGGTGGGTGCTGGTGCTGGTGGTGGGTGCTGATGGTGTCAGGATTAGGGTGCTGGTGGTGGGTGCTGCTGGGTGCCAGGATTGGGGTGCTGCTGGTGGGTGCTGGTGCTGGGGTGCTGGTGGTGGGATACTGATGGTGCTGGTGATGGGATGCTGATGGGTGTCAGGATCGGGGTGCTGGTGGTGGGGTGCTGGGGAGCTGATGGGTGCTGGTGGTGGGGAGCTGCTGGGTGCCAGGATTGGGGTGCTGGTGCTGGTGGGTGCTGCTGGTGGGTGCTGGTGGGTGCTGGTGGGTGCTGATGCTGGTGGTGGGACGCTGATGGGTGCCAGGATTGGGGTGCTGGTGGTGGGACGCTGCTGGTGCTGGGTGCTGGTGGTGGGATGCTGATGGGTGCCACTTTTGGGGGTGCTGGTGGTGGGACACTGATGGGTGCTAGGATTGGGGTGCTGGTGCTGGGGTGCTGGTGGGTGCTGCTGGTGGGTGCTGGTGCTGATGGGTGCCACTTTTGGGGGTGCTGGGGTGCTGCTGGGTGCTGGTGGTGGGGTGCTGGTGAGTGCCAGGATTGGGGTGCTCATGATGGGATGCTGGTGCTGGGGTGCAGATGGTGCTGGGATGCTGCTGGTGCTGGTGCTGGGTGCTGGTGGTGGGTCCCGCTCACCCCCCCCCTCCCGCCCCCCCCTCTCTTTCCGGGGTGCGCAGCCCGGGCTCAGGAGGGTGCCCCGGAGGCCACGCCCTCTGCAGGCAGCAGCCAATCAGACCCCGAGCTGCAGGAAGGAGGCGGAGCTCGTGTAGATGGTAAAGGGACCCCCCCTGTGCCCCCCCCCCAATTCCCAACCCGGGGGGGGGTCCCCGTGTCCCAGGAGCTGTCCCCATGTCCCCAGCAGGGACGCGCGGCCCCGTGATGGGGGGGGCACCCCCGAGTCCCTGGGAGCCCCCCAGAGGGGACACTGTGGTGGGGGGGGGCCACATCCCTGCTGGGGGGGGGGCACATCCCCAGGGAGGGGGGGGCCGTGTCCCCAATCACCGTGCCCCCCCGGTGGATGCCACCGAGCCCCCCCACATCCCCACTGCCCCCCAATCCCATGGCTGGATCCTGCCATAAATCCCCCCCCCCACTCCATGGGGCCACCAGGCCCCCCCCCAATACTCCCACCCCCCCCAATCACCCCAAAACTGCTTCCCCCCCCCCCCCCCCTCCAGGCAACTACTTCTACGTCAGCATGCCCCTGGGACCCCCCAAGCCTGCGCCGCCCCCCAGCCCCCCCCGGGGCTCCCCCTTCCAGGACCCCCCCTCCTGCCTCAGCACCTCCGAGCCCCCCCCGGAGCCCCTCGGCCCCCCCCGCGACGTCGACCTCATCTTCCGCACCATCGAGCAGCTCACCATGAAGCTCAACAGGCTGAAGGTGAGCCCCCCCATCGCGGTTTCAGAATGTGGGGGGGGCTTTTTGGGGCCGGGGGGGCCACCCCCAAACCCGTGCCCCCCCCCCCTAACTCCGTGCCTTTTCTCTTTGTGCCCCCCCCCCAGGGCCTGGAGCGAGCCCACCGGGAGCTGCTGCGCTCCCTGGGCCACGGCCCCTCGCCCGACGCCACCCCCGGGGGGGTCCCGGGGATGGGGGGGTGGCTCCAGCGGCCCCCCAGCCCCGAAGGCGGCAGCCCCCTGACCCTACGGAGCCTGCAGGGCCCCAGCGCCAACACACCGGGTAAGTGGCGGTGCCTGGACCCCCCCCCAGCCCCTTTTTTCCCCGTGTCCCCCCCCATTATCCCCCTTTTTACCCTTCTCTCCACCCCCCCCCACCTTTCCCGTGCCCCCACCCCCCTTCTCATCCCCTTCTCCCCCTCCCCTCGCCCCCCACCCTCTTCCCACTGCCCCCCCCATCCCTAAAACCCCCTCCCTCGTCGCCCCCCCTCCCTCTCACCCCCTTTTTCCCCCCCCCCTCTTTTAGGCTGCCGAGCCCCCCTGGCCGAGGACCCCTCTCACACCGCCGACCTTTAGCCCCGCTGCGGGGCGCTGGGGGGGGGGGGGAACCTCCCCCCAAAAATAAATCACTCAAAAGCCGTGGGGGGGGGGGTATGAAGCTGCCTACCAGCCCCCCCCCCCCACACACCCTCCCTGGGGGTCGGCACCGAGCGCGAGGACCCTCGAGCCCCAGGCTGCCGGGGGGGGGCTCCCACTGGAAGGACGGAGCGCGGGACCCCCGCCCGCCCCCCCCCTCCCTGCATGGCAGCCCCGGCTCGACCCCCCCCGGCCCCCCCCTGCGCCCCCCCCCCCCCGGCCGCGAGAGCTGGATCTAGTCTGTATAAATGCACTTTGTTTCGTTCCTCTCCGTGCTGCGGCCCCCCCCGCGCCCCCCCCAGCCCCCAGCTGCCTATAAATATGTACGTACGTGCCCCCCCCCGCCGTGTAAATAACCCCGCGGCCCCCCCCGTCTGTGTGTCCCCCCCCCCCCAGCACCCCACAGCCAGGCAGGGGGGGGCCCCTTGTCACCGCCCGTCGAGGGGGGGGGGGGGACAGCCGGCGACAATCGGAGGCAGCCAGCCCCTGGGGGGGGGGCCCTGGCGAGGGTCGGGGGGGCGCCTGTGCCCCCCCCCCCCCTTCCATCATCCCCGTCCCGCGCGCGGCGCTGGGTGTGGTATATATATTATATATAATAGAGCCAAGCCCGACCGGTTGCTGTTCAATCCTGTGCACGGCGCTTTATTGCCTTCCTCCCCACGGTCAGATTTTCAGGTTGTGCTTTTTTTTGGCTTTTTCTCCCCAAAAAAAGCCCCCGATTCTCCTTCGGGATCCGGCGGCGCCTGCTCCTCCCGCGCTTTGGGGACGGGGTCGCGCCGCTGCAGCAGCTCCTGGAGCTGGGCGAAGGCCTCGCAGCTGGGAGGGAAGCTGTTCCTCTGCGGGGACAGCGGGGATGTGGCCGTGTCCCTGTGTGTCCCCCCCCCGTGTGTGTCCCCCCCCCATGTGTGTCCCCCCCCCACAACTCACCTGCAGCGAGAGGCGCAGCAGCCCCGGCCGCCCCGTGCCCCCCCCCGGCTGCTCCTCCTGCTGCTGCCCCTGCAGCAATGCCAGGAAAGCGGCCAGGCCCCGCTCCGTGATGCGGTTATCTGCGAGGGGGGGGGCACAAATTGGGCATAACGGTGGGAATGGGGCCCCCCCCGGACCCCCCCCCCCAACACTCACGGGACAGGTTGAGGTTGAGCAGCGCGCGGTTCCCCGGCACCACGACCTGCCCCTGGCGGTGCCACCCCGGCTCCAGCAGCGGGTGCGAGGGCTCGGCCGCATCCTGCGCCTGGGGAGGGGGCGATTTGGGGGTGCTGAGGGTGAGGGGGGGGCCCAAAAAATAGGGCCGTGTCCCCCCATCCCCCCCCCCCAGCACCCCACTCGCCTCCGTGCTGCGCTTCTCCTTGCTGGCGGCTTTGGCACCGCGGCTTCGGGTGGGCCGGGGGTCTGCAGGCGCTGTCACAGCTGGGGGGGGGCGCAGAGGAGGGGGGAGCTGAGCCGGGCGTGACCCCCCCGCGCCCCCCCAGCCCCTCACTCACGCTTTTTGGGCTGTTTCGGGTCGTCCTTCCGTCCTTCCGAGGGACAGCACCCCGTGGGCAGCACTTTGGGGACCCCCTGCTCGTGTTTGGGGGAAACTGAGGCACGGCCACAGCCCCCCCCACCCCCCCGTCCCCATACAAAACCAGTAGGGTTTTGTTTTTCCATCTGGCACCCCAAAATCCTCCCCCCCCCCCACGTCGGCCGCCCACTTCCTCACCTTCTTCTTGGCCGTGCCCTTGCTGTGCTTGGCCGGGAGCAGCCTCTCAGTGGCCGCGCCGCCCTGCAGGCTCGGGGCGCGCTCGCTCCTGCCCTCGATCTGCTTGGGGGGAGCCACACAGCGCTGCAAGGGGGGGTCCCCATCAGCCTTCCCCCCCCCCCCCCCCAAATCCCACACACACAACGCTCACCGCCTGCGGCTTCTCCATCGCCTCCGCCAGCAGCAGCCGCCGCCGTTCCACCACCTCAGCGTGCGTCAGAGCGAAAGGACCCAGCACCTGGCACCAGCGGGGCCGGGGCTGCGGTTATGGGGCCAACCCCATCCTACTCTGACCCCATCCTGCTCTGCTCCAACCCCAACTTGCTCCAGCCCCATCCCACTGCTGGCCCCATCCTGCTCCAGCCCTGTCCTGCTCTGCCCCCAACCCGCTCTGGCTCCATCCCTCTCCATCCACATCCCATTCTGACCCCATCCCACTCCGAGTCCAACCCGCTCTGATCCCATCCTGCTCCAATCCCAACCCGCTCCAACCCCATCCCGTTCTGACGCCATCCTGCTCTGACCCCGTCCCATTCCCAGCCCCATCCTGCTCTGATCCCATCCCACTCCGTCCCCATCCATCTCCAGCCCTGTCCCGCTCTGAGCCCAACCCACTCCAATCCCATCCTGCTCCAACCACATCCCACTCCAACCTCATCCCTCTCCAGCCCTGTCCTGCTCCAACCCCATCCTGCTCTGACCCCAATCCACTCCAACCCCAACCCTCTCCATCCCCATCCTGCTCTGATCCCGTTCTCCTCTGATCTGATCCCGCTCCATCCCCATCCTGCTCCGGCCCCATACCGCTCTGGCCCCATCCTGCATTGATCCCATCCCGTTCTGACCCCATCCTGCCCCATCCCGCTCCAGCCCCATCCTGCTCTGACCCCATCCCTCTCCCCTGCATGGAGCCGGGGGGCCCCAACCCCACCTCAGCCATCCGCAGAGCCCCCTCGTCCCCGATCTCGTTGTGCGCCAGGGACAGCGACAGCAGCGAGCGGTTCCAGCGCAAACCCTTGGGGAGGGGGCGCACGGAAAAGGCTGAGGGGGGGGGCGCACAGACAGCGGGCCCCCCTCCCCGACCCCACAGCCCCCACCTGGGCGATGTGCCCCGCTCCCAAATCCGAGATGTGGTTGAAGCTGAGCACCAGCGAGACCAGGCTGCGGTTGGAGGAGCCGAGGGTGGAGAGGCTCTGCCCCAGCAGCCGCGCAGCCTCGTCGCCGATGCTGTTGTTGCGCAGCGAGAGGTGGGACAGCCTGCGGGGACACGGGGGGGGGACACACGCACACATCTGGGGGGGGTCCCGGGGGTCCCAGGTGGGATTTTGCCCCCTCCCGTTGTGTGTGCCCCCTTCCCTCGACTCACGTGCTGCCCGGCCCCAGCAGCAGGTGGAAGGAGTGCTCCGGCAAGGGGTTCCCCTCCAGGCTGAGCGTGCTGCGGGGGCAAAAAGTCTCCAAAATTGTCTTAATTAAAGATAACGAGATGCTAATCAAGCCGCCCCCCCCCCCTCCCCAAACCCTCCCCCCCTCTATGCATACCTGAGGCTGGGGCAGCGTGCCAGCAGCGCGGTCAGCGCGGGGAGCAGGCGGTCGGTGAGCCCGGCCCTCCAAAAGCTGTGGGGGGGGGGACAAGTGGCATCAGGGGGCACGTCACTGGGGAGGGGACATGGCAGCACCTGGGGGGGTCACCCCCAAGCCCCCTCCCCAGCCCCACACTCACTGCAGGGCCCGCAGGTGGGGGAGGGCGGGCAGGCACTTGCCGAGGACCCCCAGCATCTCCTCCTCGATGCTCCAGTCTGGGGGGGGGACGAGGGCGAAGAATTGGGGTGGGAAGGGGGAAAAGCCCCCAAAAGTGGCCTCGAGCCTCCACGGAGGGGTGGGCACTGCTCGTCCCCGTCCCCCTTAGGGACATTTTGGGGGATTTTTGGGGGCTGACCTCGCAGGAAGACCTCGCGCACGCTCCGGGGGTCGTCGTGCTCCGTCTCCACCTGGACGCAGCGCTGGCCGTGCCGCCGCTCACCGAGGGTCTCCAGCCCCTCCGCTGCACAGGGGTGGGGGCCTCAGGACCCCCAACCCCCAGAATAACCCCCCCGTGCCCCCCCCACCCCATGCACCCCGCTCACCGTCTGTGGGGCCGGCGGGGGACACCCGGGGGGTGACCGCGGGGACGGCGGCGATGCCGGCGCAGGCGCACAGCTCGGCCAGGTCCTGCTCCAGGACACCGCTGCACTGGTACTCCTCTGGGGGAGGGGGGGGTGAGGTGTTGAGGGGGGGGCTCTGCTGTGTCCCCCCCCCAAAAAAAAAGCAACAAAAACCATCAGGACCTGGCCTCACCTGCCCCCTGCTCGCCCTTCTTCACCTCCTCCTCGGGGGCCGCCGCCGCCGCCTTCTCCCGGGGGGTTCGCTCCCGGCGCCGTCTCATGGCTGGGAGCTGGGGAGGGTCCCGGGGGGGGGCTCAGAGCCCCCCCACCCCATCCCCAGTCCCCCCCCCCCCCCCCCCGGACCTGGGGTTGGCACCCAAAGGATCCCTGGGGTGAGGGGGAGGCCCCGCTAAAGGGGATCTGGTGGGGGTGGGGAGGACCTGGGGGGGTCCCAGAGGTGGTGGGGGGACTCAAGGGGGGGTCCCAGGGGTGGGGGGGACTCATGGGGTGTCCCAGTGGTGGGGGGGACCCGGGGGGGGTCCCAGTGTTGGGGGGAGGGGTCCCAGAGGTGGGGGGACCCAGTGGGGGGGGGGGGGGTCTCAGAGGTGGAGGGGGCCCCGGGGGGGTCCCAGGGGTGGTGGGGGACTGGGGGGGTGGTCCTAGAGGTGGGGGGGGACCTATGGGGGTCTCCATAGGGGATGTAGGGGGGTTAATGGGGGGTGGGGGGCAATGGGGGTCGCCACAGGGAGCAAGGGGGGGGTGCAGGGATGGGGGGGGCTGCACGGGGGTCCCCATGGAGGGCTCCAGAAGGAGGGGGGGGTCCCCAAAGCTGGGGGGTTCCCCTGGAGGGCTCCATAGGGGTCCGAGGAGGGTCCCGGGTGCTAAGGGGGGGGCACTGGGGGGGTCCCCAAATGGGGAAAGGGGGGGTCCTAGAGCGGGGGGGCCCTATAGAAGTTTGCTTAGGGGGTGGGGGGGGTCACTGGGGGCTTCCACTGCCGGAGGGGGGAGCTGTGGGGGTCTCCCCATGGAGCAGGGGGGTCCCGGTGCCGGGGGGGGTCCTGGGGGGGTCCTCGGGGGTCCCCATGGGGCCGGGGGGGGCCCAGGCCGGGCCCCACCTCGCTCGGCGGCCTCGGGGCGTCCCCATGGCAACGAGGGGGCGGGGCCAGCGGGAAGGGGGCGGGGTCAGGGCGGGAGGGGGCGGGGTCTGGAGCGGTGGGCGGGGCCGATGGGGAAGGTGGAGGGGTAAGGGTGGGGCCGTGCTGCAGCGCTGATTGGATGATATTTGGGCCAATCACGGGGCGCGCTTTGGATCCGCTCCGGGAGCGTTGCTGGGCCAGGTCCAGGGGCTGGGCTGGAGCTGCCCCGGGCCGGCAGTGGGCGCCCTGCGGGGTCCTCTTGGGCAGCACCGGGACAGTTTTGGGGCCTTTCCTGGTGTTTTTCTCTGAGTTCCGCTGGGCCAGTCACCGGCATTTTGTTGGGGTCCTCGTGGAAGCATTGCTGGGCCTTTCCTGCAGCCCTCACCAGACCATCACAGGGGCAATCTCTGGGCATATTGTGCAGCTGCGTTTGGATTTCGGGGCCAAAAATTGGCCTTTACTGGAGCCCTGACTGGACAGTCTCTGGGCCAGTCACTTGGCTTGGTTCGGGTCTCACTGTACCACAACTGGGCCCAGCACTGGGCCCTTCCTAGAGCTGTCCTTGCACCCCAGGCCAGGCACTGGGCTTCTTCTGCAGCCCTCATTCAACCATTACAGGGACAATTTCTAGGCATAACCTGCAGCCGTATTTGGACCACTACAGTGCTGATTACTGAGCCTTTCCTGGAGCAGGTACTGGACCATCACTGGACCAGCCACTGGACCTTACCCGCAGTCCTCACGGCACCATTAACAAGCCAGCAACTGCGGTTTGCTTGGTCAGCACTGGACCATTTCTGGAGCAATCGCTGGGCTTTCGGGGGAGCCTTACTAGGACCGGAGCTGGGCCGAAGGGCGGCCCTTCCTGGAGCCCTGCTGGGCACTTCTGGGCCTGGCTGGGCTGTGTCGCTGGATCGGAGCTGGGCCAATCACGGGGCCGGTGCTGGACCCTCAGTGACCAATCACGGGGCGCGCTTTGGATCCGCTCCGGGAGCGTTGCTGGGCTCGAGCTGCCCCCGAACCTGCCCTGCGGGGCCTCTTCGGGCAGCACTGGGACACGGACTGGGCTTTACTGGTGCTGGCCTGCGGGTCGTACTGGGCCAATCACCGGCATTTTGTTGGTGCCCTCAGGGAAGCATTGCGGGGCCGAAGATGGGGCCTTTCCTGCAGCCCTCCGGGCCCCCCCAGCCCCCCTGCCCCTTGGCCCAGCTCCGGGCCACGCTCGGGACCTCGCCGCAGTCCCCGCGGATCGCCCCTGGGCCAATCACCGACCCTTGGCTGGCGTTGGGCAATGTTTGGACCAATCAGTGGGCAGCGCCCGCTCCGACTTGACCAATCACGGGGCGCGTTCTGGATCCGGCCTGGGCGCTTTGCTGCGCCATCCCCGCGCCCTGCTGCAGCCCCCCGGGCACTCGGGGGGGGGCTCTGGGCGCCCCTTCCCGGCCCCACCCCGGGGCTGCGCCCCCCCAGGTCCCCTCTGTGCTCCCCCCACCCCTGGCACAAGGATGCGGCCGCAGGCAGCCTGGAGCCCC
This sequence comes from Aythya ferina, assembly GCF_964211825.1. Taxonomy (NCBI): domain Eukaryota; kingdom Metazoa; phylum Chordata; class Aves; order Anseriformes; family Anatidae; genus Aythya; species Aythya ferina. The sequence goes on from NC_140326.1 coordinate 1,612,187, forward strand.
GCTTCCAACAACCCGGCTTTATTTACAGGCTGCGCCCCCCAGGGCTGGGGGACAGGGACGGGGGCTCCGGGGGGGGGCGCTCAGCCCCCGCAGGGACCCTGGGACGGACCCCCCGTGTCCCCTGTCCTTGTCCCCAGAGCGTCCTGGAGCCAGGGCGGGGTCCCTCGTCCTTGTCCCCAAGGCAAGGGGTGCTTTTTTTTTGGGGGGGGACAACGTGGGGGGGGCTCAGCGGTCCTTCCTGCGCAGCGGGGGGGACGGCGGGTGGTGGCGGACGGGGGGCACGTCGTAGTGGCTGGGGATGTGGCTGTTCCTGGGGGAGTCGTAGTGGCTGGGGGTGCTCGGGGCCGGTTCCGCGCCCTCTGCCCCCCCCGGGCTGCTCTCTGGGGGGAGAAGAGGGGGCGGCTGGGGGCAGCTGGCAGCAGGGCTGGGGTCTGCCCCCCCCCCGGTTGTCCCCCCCTCGTCTGTACCCTCCTCGGGGCTGGCAGGAGGCTCCTCGAGGAGCCCAATCTCGGCGTAGGACATCTCCCGCTGCACCGGGGCCTTCATCTCCATGTAGCTGCCCTCGGGGGTCTTGGCCAGGAGGGGGGGCAGGTCCTTGATGGTGGCGTAGGGATTCTCGCTGGCCAGCGAGCTGGCGCTGGCCCCCAGCCCCTCCTGGGGGTGCTCTGTGGGAGGAGGTTGGGGGGGGGGTCCCCATCACAGGGGCCAGGGAGCGGCCCTGCACCAGCCGTGTCCCAGCCGTTCCCCCCCCCCCTCACTGCGCAGGACACTCGGTGTTAGCCCCTTTTCATCCCTTCTCCTAGCCCTTCTCCTCTCCATCCCCATCCCCATTCTCTTCCCCATCCCTATCCCAATTCTCTTCCCCATCCTCTTCCCTATTTCCATCCCCATCCCAATTTCCATCCCCGTCACTTCTCCCTATCCCCATCCCCTTCCCTTCCCTTTCCCCATCCCATTCCCTTCCCCATTCCCTTCCCCTTTTCCCATCCCCTTCCCCATCCTATCCCATCCCATCCTCTTCCTTTCCCCCTTCCCCTTCCCTATCCCATCCCCATCCCTTCCCCTTTCCTCTCTCCATCCCATCCCATTCCCTTCCCCTCCCCATCCCTTCCCCTTCCCCTTTCCCCTTTCCCCTCTCCAACCCATCCCTATCCCCATCCCCTTCCCTTCCCTTCCCCACCCCACCCCACCCGACCCCACCCCACCCCATCCCATCCCATCCCCTTTCCTTTCCCCTTCCCCCTTCCCTTCCCCACCCCGCCCCCAGCTCTTCCCCATCCCCATTCCTTTCCCTTCCCCTTCCCTTCCCCTCCCCACCCCAGCCCTTCCCTTCCCCAGGGGTACCCTTGCCGTAGTACTTCCCCAGGCTGCAGCTGTAGCTGTAGCTGTAGCTCCGGTCCAGGTGCCCCCCACCTGGAAGCCAAAAACCGTGAAAAAGCAGCAGCCGGGAATGGGAACAGCTTTGGGACCCCCCTCTGCGCCCCACAATCTACTCCCCCAAACCCCGGGGCGTCCAGCACCTCCCCTGCGCCCCTTCTCACCCCTGGGTCCCAGCGGGGGCGCCCCGAGGTGCTTCCAGTCGGGGGGCAGCGTGGCGTTGCCTTCGGGGCCGTAGGGTCTCTCTGCACCAGGGAAGAGCTGGGGGCCGGGTACCTGGGGCCAAAAAACGGAGCCAGGTCGGCCACGGGGCTCCCGGTGCCGCGCCCAGTGCCGTGGGTGCCATGGGTGCCGTGGGTGCCGTGCCCGGTGCCGTGGGTGCCGTGGGTGCCGTGCCGTACCTTTAGGGAACTGGCTCTCTCCTGGGTGCCGGGCGCAGGCAGCGTGCACTGGGACAGCGTGTGGTAGCTGGGGTTGGAGTAGTAGTGCGCGGGGCCCGGTGGCACGTCTGGGGGACAAGCGTCAGCCCCGGGGGGTGCCACGGGACCCCTCTGGGGGGTCCTGGAGCCGCGGTCCCGTGCGCCGCTCACCTGGCACCACGTACTCGGAGGTGTCCGTCCGTCCCGCCGTGTACGCCACGGCCAGGTGCCGGTTCTCCTTCCCCTTCTGCCGCTGGCGGTAGCACAGCCCCGCGGCCACCGCGGCCACCAGCAAAGCCAGCAGGGCCACCAGGCTGACCACCACCCCCAGGGTGCTGTAAGCCAGCGGAGGGGTGGGCACGATGGTGTAGGGCTGGTCGGGGGTCCCTGCAATTTGCGGGGAGGGGGGGACACACAGGGATAAGTGCTTAGGATGGGCACGGACCCCCCCTCTGGCCCCCCAGCCCCTCTCCGCGCCCACTCACCGGCCTCACAGTGGGGTCCACTCCTGCCGGGGGCGCACGGGCACGCGCCGGTAACGGGGTGACAAGTGGCATTTTGGGGACAGCGGCACAGCTGCTCACACCGCAGCCCGAAAGTCCCGGGGGGGCACTCTGCAAGGTACGGGGGGGTGCCCAGGATGGAGCCAGCCGGTGGCTCCCTACCACCCGGGACCCCCCAGGACCCCTAAGGCTGAACCCTGGGGGGGGGCACAGGGTTGCTGGGGGGGGGTCCCCACCTTCTTCGCAGTGCGTCCCCGTCCAGCCCGCGGCGCAGAGGCAGGCGCCGGTGGCGGGGTGGCAGGAGGAGCGGTTGGAGCAGGAGCAGCTCAGCGAGCACCTCTTGCCATAGCGGCCGGGGGGGCAGGCTGCGGGCGGCAGGGCTGCGGTGAGACCAGGGGGGGCTCACTTTGGGGGGGGGGGGGGGGGAAAATAACCCCGCTCCTCGCCGGGGACACTCACAGCGCTGGCAGTTGGGGCCGCGGTAGCCCGGGGTGCAAGTGCAGGACCCGTCCTCGGGCGAGCAGGTCGCTCCGTTGCGGCAGGAGCAGGGCTGGCCACAGCCCCGACCCCAAAAACCCTGCGGGCAGCCCCGCTTGCACTGCGGCCCTAAAAAGGGTTGGGGGAGACGCCGTAAAGGACAAGGACGGGGTGCGCAGCGGGGTGTCCCCCCCCCCCCACAAAGGACCCCCTCCTCACCTGTCCAGCCGGGCAGGCAGTGGCACTCCCCGGTGACGGCGTCGCAGCCGTCCGCGTGGGCGCAGTCGCAGCGCTGCCCGCAGCCGGCACCGAAAGTCCCGTTCTGGGGGCACGGGGACGGGGTCAGGATGTGGGACGGTGGCACCGAGACCCCCTCCCGGTGCCGTTGGGGACGAGGCACTCACCGGACAGGGCTGGTGGCAGCGGGGGCCGTGCCAGCCCGGGGAGCAGCTGCAGGTCCCGCTCTGGGCGCTGCAGGCGGCTCCGTGGGCGCAGTCGCAGCTCCGGTTGCAGCCGGGACCCCAAGTGCCGGGGGGGCACGGCGCTGAGCAGTTGGGGCCGTGCCAGCCTGTGGGGTGTGAGGAAGAGGGGGGAGGTGTGGGGATGGGGATGTGACCCCCCCATCATGTCCCCACTGCGGCCCCCGTCTCGCACCCACCTTCCTTGCAGGAGCAGGAGCCGTCGATGGGGGAGCAGGCGACGGCGTGCTGGCAGGAGCAGCGCCCCGAGCAGTTCGCCCCAAAAGTGTCAGGGGGGCACAGGGAGGAGCAGTGCTCGTCCTGGGGGTGGCAGGGACAGGGGGAGGGGGGGTGAGAAGGGGAGACCCCCCCCAGAGGAGATGGGAGCCCAATGACCGCCCTGGCCCCCCCTCTTGGCGCACCAGTGTTGGAAGCAGAGCGGGTGACCCCAAAATCCCAACGGACCCCCCAAGGTTACCTTGACCTCCCTCGACCCCAAACAGCCCCCAAAATCCCAACGGACTCCCCAAGGCTGCCTCGACCTCCCTCGACCCCAAACAGCCCCCAAACACAACCAGACCCCCAAGCCCACCCCAAGGCCGCCCGGTGTCCCCCCAAAGGGCCACCCAGACCTCCCCCCGTGTCCTTTCCCCCCCCACCCCCGGGGGTCCCCCCGCCCTCCCATACCCACCCCACGGTGATGGCAGCTCGGGGACGCACCGTGTAGCCGGGGGGGCAGTGGCAGCGGCCGGTGGTCCCGTCGCAGGTGCCCCCGTTGAGGCAGAGGCAGGACTGCAGGCAGCCGGCCCCGAAGGAGCCGGGGGGGCAGCTCTCGTTGCAGAAAAGCCCGGCCCAGCCGGGGCGACAGGAGCACTCCCCGAGCAGCGGGTGGCAGCTGGGGGGCACCCGCTCAGCACCCCAGTGCTCCCAGTTTGGGGGCACCGCGGTGCGCTGGGAGGGAGCTCCGCAAACGGAGCGGGGAGGGGAACCATCCCCTACCCAAAATGACCTCCCCAAAATAAAACCCTCCGCATCCCGAGCAGCGAGGCTGGGCTTTACCTGAGGCTGTGCTGGGGGTGGCAGAGGCAGCGGCTCTGGCAGTGGAGGCCGTAGAGGCCGGGCAGGCAGCGCGGCTCCTCGCAGCGGCTGCCCTGGTAGCCGGCCTCGCAGAGGCAAGCCCCGTCCACGTGGAAGCAGTGGCCCCCGTGGGCGCAGTCGCAGCTCTCCCGGCAGTCCTGCCCGTAGCGCCCCACCGGGCACCGCTCCTGGCACCTGCGTGGGGACAGGGAGGGGGGCACGGCCCCCAAATTGGGGCTCCCCGGGACCCCCCCCCTCTCCATGTTCCAAGCTGAGCCTGGGCAGCTCGCTGCGTGCCACGGTTTTTGGAGGTTTGGCTCCGGCAGCGCCCGGGTTTGGTGACCCCCTCCCTGCGCCCCCCCAGCCCTGCGTTTCCCCGTCCCCTGCGCCCCATCCCGATGCCCCCCCCCACCATGCTCAATTCCCCACGGCCCCCCCCCTGTCCCCACTCACTGCTCTCCGGTGAAGCCGGGGGCGCACTGGCACTGCCCCCCCAGGGGGTCGCAGCGCCCCCCGTTGTGGCAGCGGCACTCGCCCTGGCAGCCGGGGCCGAAGCGCCCGGGGGGGCATGGCGTGGAGCAGATGTCCCCCTGCCCAGGATTTGGGACAGCGGGGTCAGCGGGGCTGGAGGAGAAAACGGGGACACCCCCGTGCCTTGTACCTCAAGGGGGGGGTCCACAGCCCACCTACCATCCATCCGTGGGGGCACACGCAGGTGGAGGAGCCGGGGGGGTGGCAGATGCCCCCGTTTTGGCAGGGGCAGTGGCTGTCACACGGCGTCCCCTCGGGGCAGGGCACGTCACAGCTGCGGTGGGAAGGCGAGGGGTGAGCGGGCGGCTGGGGGACCCCCTCCCCAAGGGGACAAACCCCCTCCCGTGGGACCCCAGCACTCACAGGGGGCCGGCGAGCCCCGGGGGGCAGAGGCAGGCGCCGGTGGAGGCGTTGCAGGGGGCTCCGTGGTGGCAGGGGCAGCGGAGGTGGCAGCCCTGGCCGTAGGTGTCCGGGGGACAGGGGTGGCGGCACTGGGGGTCGGCAAAGCCAGGGGGGCAGGCGCAGACCCCGCTCAGGGGGTCGCAGGGGGCCCCGTGGTGGCAGGCGCAGCGGTGCTCGCAGTCCCGGCCCCACGAGCGCTCGTCACACTCTGCACGGGGACGGGACACCACCGCTGCCACCCCGGGGACACCACCGCTGCCACCCCGCACCCGGTCCCAGCCCCAGCCCCAGCCCCGTTCTGTCCCCATCCCTGTCCCTATTCCCCATCCCCATCTCGCTCCCAGTCCCCATTCCCAACCCCGTCCCATCCCCATCCCGGTCCCGTCTCAGTCCTTTTCCCTTCTCCTTCCCCACCCCAGTTCCTACCCCATCTCCATCCCAACCCCCCTCTCACCCCTAACCCCATCCCATCCCATCCCATCCCCATCCCCACTCGTTCCTTTTCCCTTCCCCATCCCCATCTCCCTCCCAGTCCCTGTTCCAATCCCCATCCTATATCTTTTCCCTTCTCCTTCCCCATCCCTGTCCCTACCTCATCTCCATCCCCATCCCCTTCCCCATCCCTATCCCAGTCCCCATCCCATCCCATCCCATCCCAATCCCCATCCTAATCCCATCCCCATCCCCAATCCCTCCCCGTCCCATCCCATCCCCACCTCATCCCCATCCCCATCCCAAATCCTTCCCCAACCCCTATCCCTTCCCCTCCCATCCCCCCTCCAACCCCCCAACCCCCCTCCCACCCCCCACCCCCGGGGGTCCCCCATCCCCGCGCCCCCCTCCCCGTGTCCCCCCCTCACCGCTGGAGCAGTCGGTGCCGCGCCAGCCCGGCTCGCACTGGCAGCGCTCGGGAGCCACGCACCGGCCGTGGACGCACTCCTGGGTACAACGTGCTGCAGGGACACGGCCGAGGGGTTAAGGAGAGGGTGGGGGGCACAGCTTGAAGCCCCCCCCCTCACCCCCTCGCCCCACTCACGGACGCAGACGTCCCTGCTCTCGTAGTAGCCCTGGCAGCACTGGTAGCGCCGGCGGTAGTCGGTGCGCACCGCCTGCCGGTACTCGGTGCGGTACGCGATCCTGCGCCCAAAACAGCGCCCTGAGGATGGGGTTTTCGGGGCGGGGGGGGGGGGACACCCTGCCCGACCCCCCCCTTCCAACCCCGTTGGCCACCGGGCAGCACCCAGGGGGGCAGCGCTGAGGATGCGCTGTGGTGGGAGGGGAGAGCGGGGACCCCCCCGGACCCTCTCCAAGCGCCGTGGCCTGGGTGAGAGGGGTTTTTGTTGTTGTTTTTTTTTTTGGGGGGGGGGCTGCTCTCACCTTTGCTGCAGGCAGGGCTGGGATGAGCCCAGCACCCTGGCGCAGGGCTCAGCAGAGGCCACGACGTGGGGCTTGGCGTACGACTCCTTCACCGCCGCCGTGAAGCTGCCGGAGAAGAGGGGGGGGGGGGGTGACAGCACATCCCGCGGGGTCCCCGCCGCCCAGTTCCCCCCCAGTAAGGCTCCTACCTCTCCCAGTAGCTGCAGACGTTGGGGTCTCCGGGCTGGAGGGCGGCCAGGAGGCAGGCGTGCACCGCCAGCGCCGCGGCCCGCAGCGCCATCCTGCACGGGGACGCGGCGCTGAGCTGGGAGCCGGCCTCGCACGGCCGCCTTCCCGCTCCCCACCCACCGCCCCCGGCTCATTTTGGGTTCCCGGGGGGGGCTTTGTTCGCATTCCTGCCTGCGGAGGAACACTCCTGGCCCCGGCCCCAGCCAGGCGTTGAGGGGAAACTGAGGCACGGCCGCACGGGTGGCCCCAGCACCGCGCCGACCCCACAAGCAGCCAGAAACGTCCCGGCCCCAAATGCAGGCGCTGGTGCTGGTGGGGGGGGTCCCAAATATCCCAGCCTGGGGATGGGTTTTGTCAACCGCCACCACGGCACCGAGGACGTCCCCTGGGATGCCCCAGGCCCCATCCTGGCACCTCCCCACCCTCAGACCCTCAGCTCCAGCCTCTCCACCGCGTCCCAGCGCAGCGCGGGGCCCTGCCAGGGACACCCGGGTGTCCCCAGGGTGCCGGGGACCCGGCTGCGGGGTGCGGGGACGGGAAGGAGTTAACCCCCCCCTGGCAGCCGCCCCGCGTGGCCCCGTTTCAGTGCTTTTCCCATTTATTTGGGGTTGTGTTTCCTGGAGCCGCCGCGCTCTTGCTCAACCGAGCGAGGGACCGGGCTGGGAGCGCGGCCAGCTCGGAGCGGGGTCGGCGGAACGGGGCCGAATTCAGGGGGCGCAAAGACCCCCCCCTCATCGGGGCTTTGGCAACACCGAGCAGGAGGGAAGGGCGAGGGTCCGGGCCCCGTTGGGGATGCCGGGACCCCGTCCCGGTGACCCCGAGCCAGCCCCGCGTGGCCCCGAGCAGGCGGCGCGGTGTTTACGGGGCCGTTCCGCGGCGCTGCGGTGAACGCACGTGTGGCGCGGGAGGAAACAGAGGTTTCCTGAGGCACGCAGCTGGATTTACGGCCGCTTCCTCGCTGCTCCAGCCAGCCTGGGGCCAGCCACCAGCCACCAGCCTGCTTGGGGACACCCCAGAGGTGCCACCACCCCCCCCAACCCCCGCCATCCGGCACCATCCTCCTCCTCCCCGCTGGCTCGGTGCAAACCCAGGCAGAGGGAGAGGGGGGGTTTGGGGTAGCCCCGCAGCCCCCCCCATAATTTCCCCGGGGCTGAGCCCTCCCCGTCCCAAAGCGGCGACGTTTTTCTAGTGGAAAAAGCGTTTAGTCAGAAAGTTTCTCCCCATTTCCCTTCGGCTCCCGGCGGCCGTTTCCAGGGTGAGGAATCGCTCGCCCGCTTCCGAGCCCCCCGCCCCGAGCCTCTCCTCCCTGGGACGGGACCCCCACCCCGAGCCCTCCCCACGGCCCTGCAGCGCCTCGGCCCCGGCCCCGCTCCAGCAAAACCCCGCGCCAGGGGCTGGGGGGCCCCAGCGCCGCTGCGAACAACAGGAACCGCTCGGAGATGCTGGCAGGAAAAGCGAGGAGTCATCAAAAAACGGGGCCCAGCTGGTCCTAATTGGGGAGCGGGGGCGGTCGGCTGAGCCCCCCAGGGTTTTCTCGGGGGGTGCATGGCAATAGGGACCCCCAAAAGCCAGCACTGACCTCTCCAAACCCTACAGACCTCTCCAAAACACCTCCGGAGCTTGGAGCAATGCGTCCCTGTTCCGGGGGGGGCCCCGATCCCATTTGGGGACGGGAATGGGGTGCTCAGGCACTGCTGGGGGGGGGTCACCTTCACCCCTGGGTGGCAGCTCCCCCAGGGAGCCACCTGCCTGCTCCTTTTGCAAACGACACCGGAGGAAAAGGGGACATCCCAAAGGGGTGGGGGGTGGATTTCATCCCCCCCCCCCACCCCATGAAGCTCCCTGCCTGCTCCCTCCCAGGGCCCGGGGTGGCGCGGGGTCGGGGAGCATCGCCCGCGGGTGCTGGGGCGCGAAGCCAAATTGTGCAGCGTGGGAAGCTGGGGGGGGATGTGGGGGGGCTGCAGCCGGTATGAGGGAAGGGGATGGGGGATTCTGCCCCGTCCCCATCAGGGACACGGAGCCCGGGAAGGCGCCGGGGCCCCCGGAGCTGTTATCTGTGCCCCGGTGCTTCCTCTGCCGCGGGCTGACGCGTTTCCTCCGGGGGCTGCGAGCATCGCGGGGACACCGCGGGGACGGGGACAGGGAGCGGGTAATGGGATGGGGACGGGGATGGGACAGGGATCAGGATAGAGATTGGGATTGGGATGAGAATGGGGACGGGGATGGGCATGGAGACGGGGCTGGGGCTGGGAATGGGGTTGGAGATGGGAATAGGGACAGGGTGGGGAAGGGGTGGAGATGGGGATGGGTCCCTCTTAGGGTCAGCGTCAGCGCTGGGGTCACCACGGGGGGTCGCAGCTCCATCCCACGCCCTCCCCCGTCAATGGGGGACCCCAGAACCGTGGGCGCAAGGTTGGGGACCGTCCCCTCGGGGCCACCCCTGTGGGGCGCAGGGTGGGACACTCACCGGGCCGGGACCGGGACCCCCTCCGGGCTGGGACCGGGACCCCCAGCGGGCCGGGACCCGGACCCCCAGCGGGCCGGGAGGCGCAGCGCGGCCGTCGGAAGCAGAGGGAGGGCCCGGAGCCGCTCTCAGGAAGTTTGGACGCGGAGACAACTACGGAAAAGGGAAAAAAAAAAAATCCTAGAGTTGGGTGGTGTTTTTTTTTTTTTTCCTCGCCTTTTCTGGCCAGAAACCAGCAGGTTTGGAACAACAACAGCGCCAGGGCTCGGGGCGGGGGGGGGCGGCCCTGCAGCCCCTTCGTGGGACAGCCCCAGGAGGGTCCTGGCCCCCGACGGCTCTGAGGACACGAGCGCAGCCCCGAATCCCCCCGAAAACCCCAAATCACCCCATTTTTTTGGGGGTGGGGGGGTACATACGGGAGGCGGTGGCACCCCCGGGGCAGCCCCCAGCTGAACCTGGTGCCAGCAGAGCCCCACAGCGCGTCCTGCCCGCACCCGGGCACCATTTGGCCCCACAGCATGGGCACAATTCGTCCTTGCAGCCCCGCAGCCCCTGCACGCATCAGCCCGGCATCCCAAGCACATTTTGTCCTTGCAGCCCTGCATCCTATACACACATCAGCCCGGCATCCCATGCATGTATCACCTCTGCATCCCCATGCAACATCTTGCATCCCACACGCATCATCCCTGCATCCCATACACACCGTCCCTGCACCCCAGGCACAATTTGTCCTTGCCACCCTGCATCCCATGCATATTTTGTTCCTGCAGCCCTGCACCCCGTGCACATATCAGCCCTATAATCCCACATATCATCCCTGCATCCCAAACACATCATCCCTGCATCCTGGGCACAATTTGTCCTTGCAGCCTGGTATCCCATATACACCATCCCTGCATCCCATATGCACCATCCCTGCATCCCAAACACGTTTTGTCCTTGCCCACACCAACCCCACGCAGCGCACGGGCTGGGGGCAGAGTGGTGGAAAGCTGTGCAGAGGAAAAGGAGCTGGGGGTGCTGGTCGGTGCTCACCTAACCACGAGCCCGCAGCGTGCCCAGGTGGCCAAGAAGGCCAGCGGGGTCCTGGCTTGTGTCAGGAGCAGCGTGGCCACCAGGAGCAGGGGGGTGAGCGTCGGCTCTGGTGAGGCTGCAGCTCGAGTGCTGGGTTCGTTTTTGGGCTCCTCGCTACCAGAAGGACTTGGAGGTGTTCGAGCGAGTCCGGAGAAGGGCGACGAAGCTGGGGAGGGGCTGGGACATGAGTCCTGAGAGGGGCGGCTGAGGGACCTGGGGGGGTTTGGGGTGGGGAAGAGGGGGCTCGGGGGTGGGGAGCTGGGGGTCAGCCTCTTCTTGCAGATAACCAGGAGCAGAGGGAACGGCCTCAAATTGTGCCGGGGGGGGTTCAGGTTGGAAATGAGGAGAGATTTCTGCTCAGAAAGCAGCCAGGCGTTGGGACGGGTCACCCGGGGAGGTGGTGGGGTCCCCATCCCTGGGGGTGCTCAAGGAGAGCTTGGACGTGGTGTTGGGGACACGGCTCCTCGGTGACACTGGTGGTAGGGGGTGGTTGGAGATGTCCCCAGAGAGCGTCCCCAACCCCGATAACTCCGGGACCCCCCCTGCACCCCGTGCGCGTTTTGTCCCCGCAGCCCCGCACCCCGAGCACGCAGCGTCCCCACGTGCAGGACCCCAGCCCCAGGTGACAGCACGCACCCCCCTACACCCCGGGCTCCCCCCCCAAAAAAAAATGTCACCCCTGGGGGGCTCAGCCCGGCCAGGAGGCTCAGCACCACGCGTCGCCCCCTCCCCACGCCCAGCCGCCCCCCTCCCCAAGCGCGTGCATTAGCCGGCCTCAACTGATGTCAAGGCGCCGTTAATTGCCTCCCCTCGTTACAGTAATAGCTCTAATCACTCCTAACGATTTTCACGTCCCAGTGTGGCTCAACCGCTGCCCCCCCCCCCCCCCTTGCCCACCGCTGGGCTCCATTAGGATCAAGCCCACCCGCGGCCCCGAGGTTTGCCACGGCCACCCCAAAACGGAGCAGGGGCAGGGCACCGAGGCTGTAGGGGCTGTGGGGGGGGCTGCGGGGTGGGGACAGCTGGGCTGGGACCCCCTGGAAGTGACCCCCCCAATGCACACACATCGCTCTTCAATAAGGCATCCCCGGGGTCACGGGGAAATGTTGCTCGGGGACACTTCAGCAGCACTTCAGCTGCGCCTCGTTAGCGCCGAGATGCCTCCGCAGCCCCCCCCCCGAGACCCCCGGGGCCGGGGGATCGAGGCCCCACAAGTGCACTTAGGGGCTGTGTGGGGTCTGGCCGCCACTCACCCCCCCGAGACCCATGGTGCCAGGACGCAGCTGCATCCCCGCACCCACCACGAGCGCCGTGCCGGCCCCAAAAAACCATCCAGCCCCAAAAAGGGGGGGACCTCCACGCACCCAACCCACAACCGAGCAGCGCCCCGGGGGCTCCCCCCGCCCCATAACGCTGTGGGGTGCCCCACGGCGCGTCCCATGGAGCAGGGCCAGCAGCACCAGGAGCTCCCCACCCCGCAGGATGCGCCCCCAGCATGAAAAATCTCACCCTGGGGGATGTGGGATGGGGCCCAGGACCCTGAGCCCTCTTTAACCCTCCTTAGCCCCATCCCCAGTGTTGCTGGGGGGGGGAATTTGGGGAGGGGGGACCCTCTTCCAAGGAGCTGAGCCGTTAATTACCTCATTGCCAGAGTCCATTACCGCTCCCCCCGGAGCAGCTGAAATGGAGAAACTGCGGGGTGGGGAGGAAATCAATCAGGGCTGAACACTTCTGGGAGCGGGGCTGCCATGGGGGGGGGGGGGCTTAACCCTTCCCCAGCTGCCCCGCGGGGGGGAAACTGAGGCACGGCCACGGGGAGGCTCGTCCGCCAAGCCCGGTGCTCCGTGCCACCCGCAGTCCCCTTTTTGGGGTTTTTTTGCTCCTTTTTCAGCGCCCAGGTGGCGCGCGGCCGCCGCTTCCCCTCGGCGGGGCGCGGTATTGACCGGGGAGGCAATCTGCAGCGCGGCGCTGGAAAAGCTCAAAGTTGTAATCTTGTTCCTTCCTCAAATTAGATCAGAGGGAAAAGCCCATCCATCAGCGCAGGCAGCGATTAGAGAAACCCCAAGGAAGCGGGTGGCTCACCGGTGCCACGGCTCCAAACCCCCCCCCCCAAACCCTAAAGGAAAACTTTTGGGGTGGGACAAGGGGCCAGGAGCCACCGCCTGGATGCAGAGATTCAGCTCACAGCCCCTGCCTCAGTTTCCCCACCCGCTTTGCCAGCCCCAGGTTGGTGACCCGGACACGGTGACCCCACTGTGGGGTGACAACTGGGGACGGATCGCATTTGGGGGGACACCGTGGGGGCAGCTCTGGTTTGCTGCTGTGCCAAATTCACCCCAAATCCACCCCAAATCCACCCCGAGGCACCCGGCACCGTGCCTCAGTTTCCCCCCAGCTCCCCTTCCCCTTATCTCGGGTCGCGGTGGGTAAGCAAGGAGCTGGCAGGGCGCAGCCTAATTAGCCAGATGAAATCAATTCGGCTCCATTACAGCCAGATCCAGGGCTCAAACATTACCAAGGCGGCCGGAGAGCCCTGGGAAGGATGATTAAGTGGACGCTCCAGGGCATTCGATAACCCCATGGCTCCGGTGACGGTGCGCGGGGAGGGGGGCTGGGGGGGGTCTGGGGGGGGGGGCGCCTCCCTTTGTTCCTTAGTTTTGGGGTCTTCGCCCCTTGGTGCTGCCGCCCAAACCTCGCCCCGTGCCGGGCACCGAGACAGCGCCGTGCCACCGCGACCCCTCCAGATCCTCGTTCCTTGTCCCCTGCTCCAAAATGCCCTTCTTTCTCCCCAAAACCCCTTCTTTCTCCCCAAAGCCCCTCTTTCTCCCGCAAGAGACCCTCTTTCCCCCACCAAAAAGCCCCTCTTTCTCTCCAAAAAGCCCCTCTTTCCTCCCAAAAAGTCCCTCTTTCCTCCCAAAATGTCCCTCTTTCCTCCCAAAATGTCCCTCTTTCCTCCCAAAAAGCCCTTGTTTCCCCTCAAAAGCCCCTCTTTCCCTCTCCAAAAGCCCCTCTTTCCAAAAAAAAAACCTTCTTTCTTCCGAAAAGCCCCTCTTTCTCCTCAGAAAGCCCCCCCGAGGCAGCCAGGTCCCAGCATGGCAGAGAAGTGGATGTTTTATTATGGGCCGGGCTCGCTGCCGGGCTGGGGGGGGAAAAAAGGAGCAACCGAGCCATGGGGGACCCTCACCCAGACCCCCCGCATCCCCCCCCCCATGGAGCAGCCGAGCCACCAACGTGGGGCTGGGGTCCCCCAGTTCTGCCCCCCAGGAGCAAACCCACATCGGGTGGGCGCCACGACCCCAAACCCTTGTGGCACAGCCCAAGTGCACAGCCCTGGGACCCCCAAACCAGCCCCACAGCCCCCCCCAGGACACTTTCCATGGGGGTCGAGCCCTCGAGGCATCCCTTTGGGGACGGGACGAGGGGGGGGACACACGGAGAGAGGGGCCAAACCCCTCCAGCCATCCCTGGGGGGTGACAGCCAACCCCTCCAAGTTGTAGGGGGGATTTTGGGGGAACCGAGGGGCTTGGCGGGGGGTTCCCCGCTCAGCCCAGGATGTCCAGGTAGATGGGGGGGCTCTTGACCAGAGCCTGGAGGCGGCTGTGGATGTCCTTGATGCGCTGGCGCTGCTGGGGCTCGCGCTGCCAGCAGCTCTGCATGATGTCGTACACCTCCGAGGGGCACGTGCGGGGCCGCTCCAGCTCCCGGCCCTGCGTGATGCACTCGATGGCCTGCGGGAGGTCAAGATTTGGGGATGGGGGGGGGGAAATACAGCTCGCCCCACCACCACCACCACCACCAGGTACCCCTATGACCGGGGTTTCCTCTCCTCGCCCCGTGCGGAGAGCGCAGGGGGACGCAGGGGGTCAGCTCCTTGCTCGAGGCACCTTGCTGACCCCCAAAATTAAGGGTGGGGGGGCTCTGAGAGGGTGCTGCCCCCCCCAAACACACCCCCCAGAAGCTCACCTCGGTGTTGGAGAGCTGGTACCAGGGCTGCTTCCCGTAGGTGAAGATCTCCCAGAGCACCACGCCGAAGCTCCAGATATCGCTCTCGGTGGTGAACTTGCGGTAAAGGATGCTCTCGGGGGGCATCCAGCGGATGGGCAGCATGGTCCGGCCTCCCACCTGCCCAGAACGGGGATGGGGGGGGGGGGCCATCAGCTGGGGACCCCCCCCGCCACCCCCCATAGTCCTTCCCCACCATGCTGCCGCCGGACCCCCAGCCCCCCGCTACGCTAAGTGCTCTGCGGCACCATTAAATATTAAATGGGCTTGGGGTAGGGGGCAGCAGCTAAAATGGAAAAATCGAGGCTTGGGGAGGGCAGGGGGGGGGCACGGACGAGAATGGGCTGCTCACCCGGTAGTAGTCGGTGCTGTAGATGTCGCGGGACATGCCGAAGTCGCCGATCTTCACCACCAGCTCGTGGCCCACCAGGCAGTTGCGGGTGGCCAGGTCGCGGTGCACGAAGTGGAGGGAGGCGAGGTACACCATGCCCGAGGCGATCTGCGTGGCGATCTGCAGCATGTGGCTCAGCGTCAGCTGCCCGCGGGGCTGCCCCTGGCCCTGCTCCAGGATCTTGGCGTCCGGCCCGTGGGACCTGGAGGGGCAGAGGGGGTGCTCGGAGCCGGGGGGGGGACGCACGGGGGTGGGGGTGGGTGTGCAGGTTGGGTGCAGTGGTACAGGGGTGTGCTCGTGTGTGTGTGCATGCAGGAAGGGGTGCACATGTCTTTGTGCATGCACACAGGAAGGGGTGCACGTGTGTTTGTGCATGCACACAGGAAAGGGTGCACGTGTGTGTGTGTGTGAATGCACACAAGAAGGTGTGCATGTGTGTGTGCTTGCACACAGAAAGGGGTGCACAATTGTTTGTGCATGCACACAGGAAGGGTGTGTGTGCATGCAAGCAAGAAGGCGTGCACGTCTGTGTGCATACATGCAGAAAGGGGTGCATGTGTGTTTGTGCATGCGCACACAAAGGGGTGCACGTGTGTGTGTGCATGCAGAAAGGGGTGCACAGGTGTTTGTGCATGCACACAGGAAGGTGTGTGTGTGTGTGCTTGCACACAGGAAGCAGTGCACGTGTGTGTGTGTGTGCATGCACACAGGAAGATGTGCATGTGCATGCAAGCAAGAAGGCGTGCACGTGTGTGTGCATGCATGCAGAAAGGGATGCACGTGTGTTTGTGCATGCATGCAGGAAGGCGTGCACATTTGTGTGCTTGCACACAGGAAGGGGTGCATGTGTGTGTGTGTGCATGCACACAGGAAGGTGTGTATGTGTCTGTGCTTGCACACAGGAAGGTGTACACGTGTGTGTGCATGTGCATGCACACAGGAAGGTGTGCGTGTGCATGCAAGCAAGAAGCCGTGCACGTGTGATTGTGCATGCACACAGGAAGGGGTGCACTTGTATGCAAGCAAGAAGGTGTGCACGTCTGTGTGCATGCATGCAGAAAGGGGTGCACGTGTGATTGTGCATGCACACAGAAAGGGGTGCACGTGTGTGTGTGCATGCAGAAAGGGGTGCATGTGTGTTTGTGCATGCACACAGGAAGGAGTGCACGTTTGTGTGTGTGCATGCACGCAGGAAGGAGTGCCCCTGTGTGTGCATGCACGCAGGAAGGCGTGCACGTGTGTGTGCACTCAAGCCAGAGAGGGCCGTGCACATGCATGTGCACGTGCTGGGGAGTGTGCACACACACGTGCAGCCACACCAGGGAGAGCCACACACGTGCGCACACGGCTGAAGCAGCATCCACACCACGCACACACAGAGGGCAGGCACACACACGTGTGCGTGCACACCGGGGAAGCCACGCACACGTGCGAGGAAACCACACGCACAAACACATGCCTGGAGGCGTGGTGCACGCCCGTGTGCGCACACCCACGCCAGGGAAGCCCGGATGCGTGCCGAGGAGGGCTGTGCACGCGCGTGCACGTGCACACGCAGCTCGGTGAGCACGGGGAGGGCGCGGAGCCGGCCGGGGGCCAGCAGGCGAGGCAGGGGCACGCTGCCTTTGATGGCGAGCGCTGCTGACAGCCCGGCCGAGGAGGCCGCGGCCGCGAGCGGGGGGCTCTGCTCGGCAGAACCATTACTGCCAAGTCCCATAACAATAATCATAAAAGCCACGTCTCAGAGCTCATCGCCTGGCCACTAAAGCGATGCCTCTGGCAGCCTCTCCCCCCCTCCCTCTCCGCACCGCCCCCCCCCCCCGTCTAGCAGCAATACCTGGGGGGCCAATCGAAAAGTCTCTGCTTATTCCAGCTGATGGCCAATCTCTCTCTATTTAAGCCTCTCAGACAGCTAATCTAATCAATATTGCAAGGAGGGCTGCATTAGCAGGGAGCGCGGGGCGGGCTGGCTGAGCCCCGCTGATGGAGCGCGCGGGGAGGGGGCCGCGCGCCCCGGGCCCACCTGAGGAAGCGGTTGAGGTCGCCGTGCTTCATGTACTCGAAGACCATGATGAGGGGCTCGCCCTCGGTGCAGACGCCGTAGAACTTGACGATGTGCTCGTGCTGCAGCACCGTCAGCAGCTCGGCCTCCCGCTGGAAGTCCAGCCGCGCGCTCTCCGTCACCTCCTTCAGCGCCTGCCGCCGGCACACGGCCTCAGCCCAGACCCGGGACCACCCCCCCCCGGACCCCCACCGCCGTCCCCCCCTCCTCACCTTCACGGCCACCAGCATCTTCTCCTGCTCCGGGAGGAGGTTGTAGCACTCGGCCAGGAAAACCTTCCCGAAGGCGCCTTCGCCCAGCTCCCACTTGAGCACGATGTCCCGGCGCTGCACGTGGTGCACGCCTGGGGGGCACCCGGGAGTCAGCCCCCGGTTCCCCACCCCGGTTCGGTGCGAGGGAGGGTGGCTGGGGGCTACGGGGGGTGCTCGGGGGTCCCCCCAGCCTTACAGGCGTTGCAGAAGTACTGCGGGTTCTCGATGAAGTTGCTCTTCAGCCCCTCCAGCTTGCTCTCGGTGGAGGACACGGGGCTGCTGCCCAGGTTCATGAAGTGCAGGGACATGGCCAGGTCGTCCTCCTGGGCCAGCACGGCCGAGCCTGCGGGGGACAGGGACGGGGACATCACGGGGGGAGGACGGGAGCAAGGGGGGGTTTTGCACAGCGGTGCCAGGCGCTGCCGAGCATCCCCCCGCCCCGGCCGGCCCCGGGGGGAGCCAGCCCGATCAAACCCATTTAGAGGCTGAATCCATTCCAGGAGTGAATTAGCAGCTGCTGCCCGCGCTGCCTGGCCCCAGCAGGGGCCCCCATTGCCACCCGGTGTGTCCCCCCCCCAGGGGTTCAGGGCTATGGGGACCCGTGGGGACAGTCACCCTGCGGCCGGGCGTGGGGAGCGGGGCGAGGGGGGACTCACGGTTGATGCCGAATTTGGAGCGGTGCCCGCACTTGTTGAGCACGAGGAGCATGACGGAGAGGAAGAGGCAGGCGAACACGGCCAGGGCCACGGCCACGGACACCTGGGGACAGCGGGGAGGGGGCTCGGGGTCCGGCTGCGGAGCCGGGTCCCTTCTCCCAGCCCTTGGGGTGGAGGTGGCCGCGAGCCCGTTGGGGAAACCGAGGCAGGGGGAGGGCAGGGGACTGCCTTCGTCCCCGTCACCTTCCCACTTCATCTGGCCTCGGGTTTGCCTGTGCTTTACGGATTTATCCTGCGTTCCCGTGGGTGCCCTGGTCCCCCCACCCCAAATCACAGAGCCCCCCGTGCCAGCTGAGCCCTCACCCCAAAGGTGTGCTCATCCATCGTCTCCACGGGCCCCTCCAGCGAGCTGTTCCTGGTGCCTGGGGTGGGGAGAGGGGCGCAGGGTGAGTGTGGGGTTTGGGGACGCAGCAGGGACAAGGACAGCCACGCTCCTCCATGAGCGCTGCACCCGCACTTGGGGGGACACCCCGGGTCAGCACGGCTCGGGGGGGATCGGGGCAGGGGGAGCAGCGTGCCCAGCACTCACCCAGCGGAGACAGAGACACTGGCACAGCATGGAGAAAGGAAAAAAAACACGCGTTATTCCCCCAAAAAGAGAACACCCCCAAAAAATTGGGGAAACTGAGGCACGGAGCCACGAGGCAGCGAGGCGGAGACGGAGGCAGCGGTGTCGGCGCACGGAGAGGTTGCGGGGCACCTCCACCAGCCGGGGGGGGAGCCCCCCAAGGAAGCCCCCAGCCCCTCCGCCACGTACCAGGGATGGGCTCCTCGGGGCTGAAGCTGAAGGGGTTGTCCATGAAGCGACCCCACACGCTGCGGGCGGCGGCGCCCAGGGGGTTGCGCACCAGGAGGGTGTAGTTGCCGTTGTTGACGTGCGTGGGGCGGTTGAGCTGGAGGCAGCCGTGCAGCACGGTGGTGTTGTGCTCGTACTCCACGATGCGGGTGTGGATGTATGGCCCCTCGGCCAGCGCCGTGCCGTTGAAGAGCCAGCGGATGCTGGGCGCCGGGTTGCCGTCCACCGAGAAGGGGATGCACCAGAAGTGCTGGGGGATGGCCTCTTGCAGGAGCAGGATCACCGGCGGGACTGGGGAGGCAGAGCCGCCTGCGTCCCCGAACCTGCAGCCCCCAAACCGGCAGTCCCAAACCCGGCGGCCCCAAAACCTGTGTCCTCAAACCGGCATCCCCAAACCGGCATCCCCAAAACCTCTGTCCCCAAATCAGCAGCCCCAAACCTGGCATCCCCAAAACCTCCATCCCCAAACCAGCGGCCCCAAAACCGGCAGCCCCAAACCTGCATCCTCAAATGTGTCCCAAAACCTCCATCCCCAAAACCCTCCGTTCCCAAACCTGGCGTCCCCAAACCAGCAGCCCCAAACCTGGCGGCCCCAAAACCTGTGTCCTCAAACCAGCAGCCCCAAACCGGCATCCCCAAAACCTTTGTCCCCAAATCAGCAGCCCCAAATCAGCAGCCCCAAACCTGGCATCCCCAAACCCTCCATCCCCCAAACCTGTGTCCCAAAACCTCCGTCCCCAAAACCCTCCATTCTCAAACCTGGCATCCCCAAAACCTCCATCCCCAAACCAGTGTCCCCAAAACCTGCAGCCCCAAACCTGCATCCTCAAAACCAGCATCCCCCAAAACTGACATCCCCCAAAACCTCCGTCCCCAAACCCTGCAGCCCCAAACCGGCATCCCCAAAACCGGTGTCCCCAAACCTGCAGCCCCATAGCCCCCTTGCCCCGCTCCGGTCCCCGTGTCCCCTCCCCGTGCGTCTCACAGGTGACGTTCAGCATCACGCTGTCCTCCGCCGGCCCCGCCACGTTCTCCGCCCGGCACGTGAGCTCCTTGTGGTTGAGGCTGGAGGAGACGTTGGTGATCTCCAGGACGAGCTCCCCCTCTGAAACCTGCGGGGCGCAGCGGGACCCAGTGAGACAATGCACCCTGCTGCGCCCCCCCCTCCCCACCCCGCCGTGCCCCCAGCCCCGGGGCGTTGCGCTTGCCTTGGTGACCCCAGGTGGCATCCCCAAAAACTGGTGTCCCCAAAACCTGTGTCCTCAAACCAGCAGCCCCAAAACCGGCATCCCCAAAGCCTCCATCCCCAAACCAGTGGCCCCAAACCGGCGTCCCCCACTGTGCCCCCAGCCCCGGGGCGTCGCGCTTGCCTTGGTGACCCCTGGTGGCTCCGAACCCACATCGGGCACCAGCCAGTCCCCGGTGGCCGGCGGCTCTCCGGCGATGTGGCAGGTGAGGTTGACGCTGTCCCCTTGGCGCAGCGCCACGTCGGGGTGCTCGATGCGGACCGTGGGGGGCTCTGCCGGGGAGAAAGGGGTGTGAGAGCTCCCCGCGCTGTCCCCGCTGTCCCCAGGCGGGGGGACACACGCCAACACCCCCCAAAACCGGGGGGCACCACGTCCCCGCCACCTACCGCAGCCGCTCAGGGGCTGGCTGCCCAGTGGCACCAGCACGCCGCCCGCCCAGCAGCCCAGTGACTGGTTGCCCAGTTCGGCGCGGCTCCCGTCCTGCCACAGCTGCAGCCAGCGGACCCCGCAGGAGCAGCTGAGGGGGTTTCCCACCAGGATGCTGCGGGTAGAGGGGGCGAGAGGACAGGACGTGTGTTGCAGCGGGGTGCCCGGGGGGGGCCAAGCAGGCGGCCCCGGCTGCGCTGCTTCTGGACCGGGCGCCCCGGGTGGATGGTTTCACGTGGGGGTGTGCCAAGTGTGCTGTACCCCATCGCCAACCCCATTCCCGTCCCCATCCCCTTCTCCATGCCCATCCCCATCCCCGTCCCCATTCCTGACCCACCCCTGACCCTATTACTATCCCCAGCCCCATTCCTGCCCCTATTACCATCCCCATCCCTGTCCCCATATCCACCACCATTCCCATCCCCAAGTCTCTGACTCATCCCTGACCCTATTACCATCCCCGTCCCCATTCCTGACGCATCCCTGTCCCTATTACCATCCCCAGCCCCATCCCCGTCCCTGACCAACCCATCCCTGACCCTATTACCATCCCCTCCCCGTCCTCCTCCCGGTCCCCATCCCTGACCCTATTACTGTCCCCATTCCTGACCCGCCCCTGTCCCTATTACCATCCCCATCCTATTCCCATCCCCATCCCCTCCCCATTCCCTCCCCATCCCCATCCCCTCCCCGTCCCCCCCCCGTGACTCTCAACCCCTCCATCTCACCGCAGGGCACCACCCACTCCATGCCCCCAGCCCCCCAGCCCCTATCTCCCGCACCACCCTTACCCACATCCCCCCCACCCCCCACCCCAAGGGGGCCACCCCCGCTGCGCCCCCTCCCCGGGCACTCACAGCTCCTGCAGGGGCAGATGCTGGAAGGGTTTCCAGGAGAGGCTGCGCAGGGCGTTGAAGGAGAGGTTCCTGCCAGCACAGCACCCATCAGCCCCCCCCCCCCATAACCCTGGGACCACCCTCATCCCGCATCCCCCTCGCTCCCGGGGGGGGGCTCCTGCCCCGATCGATGGTTTCCCACTCAGCAGCACGGCCCCATGTGCGTGTGTCCCCCCCCACCCTCCCCAAAGCCTGGCTGCAGCGGGATGGCATCGATCCCCCCCCCCACCTCCGGGCATGGGGACGAGCCACCCTGCACCGGGGATGAGTGTCCCCACGACGGGGGGGGGACACAGATGGACATATAGGGACAGGGATCGGAGCCCCAAAGCCATGGGGGGGGGGGGGCACTCACACGTGGCTCAGCCTGGGGGTGTCCTGGAAAGCATCGTCGGAGATGTGCTGCAGCCCCGAGCCGGTGATGGTGCTGGGGGAGGAGAGGGCTCAGCACGCACAGCGGGGTCCGAGACCCCCCCCCCCCAGGACCTCGTCCTCTGCCCCCCCCCCACCTCCTGCACCCCCCCCCCCCCCGGCACCCTTGGGTGCTCACAGCTTCCTGAGGTCCCGCAGCATCCTGGTGTCGGCGCGGGTCAGGGCGGTGAGCAGCGGCTGCTTCTCGATGATGCTGGAAGGCAACGGGGCCACGGGGGGGGGGGGGTCAGGTGTGTGTGTCCCCCCCCCATGGGGACAGCACCTCCCGGGGGTGGGAGAGCAGCCCCGAGCCCCTCCTCGTTCCCCCAATTTGCTGTCGGGAGCTGCTGTGGTTGGGGGGGACACCGCTCTCCGCACCCCGCACCCAGGAGCGGGGTGCCCCGGTGGGATGGGGGGGTGCGGGGGGGGGCAGCACCCATGGGAGACGGATGGGAAGGGGCTGGGGCACCCACACCGTGGGGAGGGCGTCAGCGGGACCCGCACCCCCCTCCCCACCCCAGGCTGCGATGGGGACAAGGGAGGCCGGGGGTGTCACGGGGGGGGGACCGCCACCACCCCCCCACCACCCACCCCACCCTGGGAGGAGGCGAACAAAGAGCTGGGGGGGGAAACTGAGGCAAGGGGGGGGGCGTGCGGCAATGCGGCAGGGCGAGGACCCAGCCCGGGCACCCCGCTGCCACCCACACCCCCCCCCCCCGCTGGCACCCCCGTGGTAGGGGGCAAGGAGCTGCCCCCAGCCCCTGGGGGGGCGCAGCAGAGCCCCCCCCCCGTCCTGTCCCTGTCCCCATCGTGGTGTCCCAGCCCCTGCAGCCTCGCCTCGACCCCAGCCCCGTAATCGTACCCCAATCTCCCCACCCCATCCCACTGCCGTGTCCCCGTCCCCATCAGCGTGTCCCAGCCCCAGCCCCTTGCCCCCAGCCCCATCCCCGTCCCCAGTCCCTTATCCCCATCCCCATCCCCTTGCCCCCAGCCCCAGCCCTGTCCCCAGCTGCATCCCAGCCCCATTCCCTCGCCCCAAGCCCCATCCCCAGCCCCTTATCCCTGTCCCCATCCCCGCCATCGCATCCCATCCCCATCCCCTGCACCACCACCCTGTCCCCGTCCCCAGCCCCAGCCCCGTCCCCATCCCCTTGCCCCCAGCCCCATCCCTGTCCCCATCCGCATCCCAGCCCCAGCCCCTCGCCCCTATCCCCATCCCCGTCCCCCAGCCCCTTATCCCTGTCCCCGTCCCCATCCCCTGCACCACCACCCCATCCCTGTCCCCAGCCCCAGCCCCGTCTCCCAGCCCCAGCCCCATTCCCAGTCCCTTATCCCTGTCCCCATCCCCTTATCCCCAGCCCCATCCCCGTCCCCATACCCTCACCCCCAGCCCCAGCCCAGCCCCATCCTCTTGTCCCCGTCCCCATCCCCTTATCCGCAGCCCCGTCCCTGTCCCCATCCCTGTCCCCATCCCTGCATCCCAGCCCAAGCCCCTCGCCCCCAGCCCCATCCCTGACCCCAGACCCTCATCCCCAGCCCCATCCCAGCCCCAGCCCCTTGCCCCCATCCCCTTATCCCCGTCCCCATCCCCTCTCCCCCAGCCCCATCCCCTCGCCCCCATCCCCTCGCCCCCATCCCCTTATCCCCGTCCCCAGCCCCCCTCCCCTCTCCCCCAGCCCCCTCCCCACCCCGCTCGCCGTCCCCCAGCCCCACTCACATCTCGGCGAGGAGTCGGGACGCCCCCCCCCCGGGCAGGACCCCCCCCAGGCTGCTGACGGTGCCGGGCTCCCTGCAGAGGAGGCTGCGGGACGTGGGGCAGGGGCAGGGCGGGGGGCAAAGGGGGGGCCCGGCGGGGGTCGGGGGGGGCAGCAGCAGGGGCAGGAGGGCGGCCAGGCAGAGCCAGGAGGGCAGCATCGCGAGCCGGGGCCGGGGGGGCAGCTGCAGGGGGTCGCAAGCCGAGCCCCCCCCCCCCTCCCCAAAATCGACCCCCCCCCCCCTTTGCAACCCACGGGCACGGCGAGGCGTGGGACCGGCGGCTTTAAAGCCGCCCCGCGTGGCCCGGCCTCCCGGGGAGGGGCCGGCGGCTCCCCCCGCCCCGACCCTGCCCGCAACCCCGCGGGGGAATTTGGGGGGGGGGGACGGGGATCGCCGCGCCCCCCCCCCCCCCCCTTCAAAGTGGCGCAGGGGGTGGCCGGGCACCCCCCGACGCTCCCCGCGCAGCCCCTGGAGGTGGGTGTATGGGGGGGGGGGGTCGTGGTCGTGCCCCCCCCTTGCCCCCCGGGGGTCCGGTACCCCCCCCTGGACCCCGCATCTCCAAAATTCCCCCCCCCTTGGCCCCCTCCCCGCTTTCAAAGCGCACCCGCAGCCCCCCACCCCTCAAGCACCCCCCGTCCATCCGTCCCTTCCCGTGCCCCGGAGGGGGGCAGCGCAGCCCCCAGACCCCCCCGCCCCTCCCCGCAAGGCCACCAAGACCCCCCCCCGACCCCCCCCCAACCCCGGTGCCCCCCAAAACCTCGCGGCGCACCGAGACCCCACCGGGGCGCAGGCAGGGGGGGGGGCGCACGGTCCCGTCCCCAAATGTCACCCCCGGGGTCCCCTCCTCGTGATGGTGGGGGGGGGGGCACAGCGCTGCCGCGACCCCCCCGGCATCACCACCCCAATTCTCCCCCCCCCCCATCACATGCGCTGAGTTTGGCACGTCCTCAGCCCAATTTTCCCCCCCCCTCCACGCTCAGCCCCCAACCCGAGGCGCCCTGGGGCTGAGCAGAGCCCTTGCAGGACCCCCCCCCCCCTTTCCAAAATCTTCCCCCCCCCCCCCCCGGGTTTAGCCCCCCCAGCGCCCCGCCGCGCCACCTCCTCCCGAATTCCGCGGTTTTGACGTTTTTTTCCCCAGAAACGCCCCCGGCTCGGGCAACGCAGGGCAAAGCCACAGCTGGGGCGCACGGGAAGCAGATGGGACATTGGGGGGGGTGGGGGGGAAACGGAAAAAAAAACAAAAAAAAACAAAAAAAAACGAGCTGTGCCCCCCCCCCATACACACACACACAGAGCAGGCAGCCCTGGAGTGACCCCCGTCCCCCTTTATTTGCCCTCATGCCCCCGATGCTGGTGCCGGGGGGGGGCAGGAGGGCAGCGCCGTGCCTCAGTTTCCCCACTTGAAAAAGGGGGGGGGGCCACCCCGCTTTATACCCAGAAACGCGACCCCACGGGGCAGCCTTTTATTCCCCAAACCCCCCCCCACCCACCCCCAGAACGCATCCACGAGCACAACACCTCTCCCCCCCCCCCCAAAAAAAAAAAAAAAAAAAAATCCCTTCAAAGCAATAAATAACCCGAAAAAGGGCCCCACGGATGGGACCGGGGGGGGGGAAAAAGTCCAGAGCGGGTCGGGTCGGGCCCCCCCCCCTTTTCTCAAAGGCAGCCCGTCCCGTTGGGGAGCCGACCCCGGCCCCTGCGGGTGGGCAAGGGGGGAGCGGGGGGCTCGTCTTCCTCGGGGGGCTGCTCCGTTTCGGCGTCCGAGGGCTCTCCGGAGCCGCGCCGGCGATTTTCGGGGCTGTAGAAGAAGGAGAGGGTGCGGAAGGCGGGCGCCATGTGCTCCTTGATGCCCTCCAGGAGCTGCACGAAGGACGGGCGCTGCCGGGGGTTCTGCTGCCAGCACAGGCACATCAGCTCGTGGCTGCGGGACACAGGGCGCACGGTGGGTCCTGGGGGGGCTCCTCGGCACCCCCTTCCCCTCCTCCGGACACCCCCGTTGGAGCTGGGTCACCGTGCCCGTGCCCCGTAGGGACAAAAGGTTGGGGGTGATGGGCTCGGTGCCCCCTTTTCCCCCCCCCCCATCCTGCCCCAGCTCACAGTTGGTCGGGGCAATTCTCCGGCTTCTCCAGGACGCCGTTGTCCATGACGAAGCGCAGGACCTGCTCGTTGGACATGCCCTGGTAGGGCTGCTCGGCCAGCGTGGCGATCTCCCACAGCACCACCCCGAAGGACCTGCGGCACCCCACGGTCAGCCAGAGGGGTCCCACAAGCTTGGGGGGGGCGCCCAGCACGGCCCCCACCCGCCCCGGCCCCTACCAGACGTCGGACTGGGTGTTGAAGATGCCGTCCTTGAGGGCTTCGGGGGACATCCAGCGGACGGGGAGCAGCCCCTTGCCCCCTTTGCGGTAGTAATCCGTCTCGTAGATGTCCCGCGTCATGCCGAAGTCTGGGCGAGGAGGAAGACAAGGAAGAGGAAGAGGAGGAGGAAGGCCAGGAGCACCCGGACAGGGGGGTCCGAGCCCTGGTGGCGCCGGCCGCCCACCTCCGATCTTGACGGTGAAGTCCTCGGACACCATGCAGTTGCGGGCGGCGAGGTCGCGGTGCACGAACTTCTTGGCGTTGAGGTAAGCCATGCCGTCGGCGATCTCGCCCGCCATCTGGATCATGTCCCGCAGCGAGGGCGGCGGCAGCCCGGGGTTGTTCTGCCCAAAGGGGAGGCTGTCAGGCTTTTTTTTTGGGGGGGGGGGGCCGTGCCCCTTCCTCTGTGGGACCCCCTCCCCAGCCCCTCACCTCGGCGTCGGGTCGCAGCGAGCGCAGGTAGCTCTTCAGGTCCCCGCGCGTCATCAGCTCCATGATGACCAAGGCCGGCTGGCCCTGGGACACGACGCCGAGCAGACGGACCTGGGGACAGGACGGGGGGCGCACAGCTCCGTGAGCAGCCCCCATTAACCCTTCCCCGTGTCCCGTCCCGTCCCCTCGCCGCCCACCTACCACGTGGTGGCACTTGAAGGCCTTCATCACCGAGGCCTCGTTGAGGAACTCGATGCGCTCCCGCATGGTGGCCAGCTCGTTGACCGTCTTCAGGGCCACCTTGGTCTCCTCGCCCTCGGCCACCAGCCCCAGCGCC
Organism: Aythya ferina; assembly: GCF_964211825.1. Lineage (NCBI taxonomy): Eukaryota > Metazoa > Chordata > Aves > Anseriformes > Anatidae > Aythya > Aythya ferina. Next base: position 1,638,658 of record NC_140326.1, read on the forward strand.
AGCCCCTCGTACACCATCCCGAAGGAGCCCTGCCCCAGCTCCCGAATCACCGTGATCTTCTCCCGCGACACCTCCCACTCGTCGGGGACGTACACTGGGCAGGGGGACACCCGTCACCGGTGCCGTCCCTGCGGTGACGGGGACGCGGTGCCCGCGGGGACGCCCCTGTCCCTACGTACTGTCCGAGGCGCTGAAGTACTCGGGGTTGACCGAGGCGTAGAGCGTCCCGCTGGGGTAGCCGTCGTTGTTCCTGCGAGGGCGGAGGGGTGGGCACGGTGCAAAGAAGGGGGGGGACAAGGGACAGGGTGAGGGACGTCGCCTCCCCCCAGCCCCGGATCAGCCGGGTTCAGTCCTGGGGGTGTGTGTGGGGGGGGTCGCTACCTCTTCTTGTTGTAGAAGAAGACGAAGATGGCGAGGCAGGAGATGAGCAGCATGAGCACCACGGGCGTGACGGTCAGCAGGACGTAGAAGCTTCCAGACTCCTCCTCGGCTACCGGGGGCACGCGTCCACGCGTTTCATCCCACCACAGCTCCCCAGAGCCTCAGCACCCCCTGATCCCCGGTGCTCCCATCCCAGAGCACCCCCAAAGCCCCCAGACCCCCAATCCAGCAGCATCCTTGGGTGCAGGATCCCCTCATCCCACCAGCACTCCCCAGTTCCCCAGCCCAGTAGCACCCCCAGAGCTGCCTGCCCCACAGCCGGGGGTCCCGCTGGCGTCCCCCCAGCCCCAACTGAGTCCCCCCCAGCCCCCTGAGGATACCTGGCCCCAGGATGTAAAACTTGACGAGCCCCGTCCAGGAGCCGTTGCCGGCCAGCGAGGTGGCCCGGACCTTGGCCGAGTAATTCCCCGGCTGCAGCAGGGCCAGGTGGACGCCGCCGTACTTGGCATAGCGGTGTCGGGAGACGCAGACGACGGTGGTGACCTCCTGGGGGGGTGGGCGAGGGGATGGTGGCAGCGGGGACATCCCCCCAACCCTCGTGGCACCGGGCAGGGGGACGCTGAGCTCCCCCTCGACGGCGGAGCCGGGTCCTCACCTCGCTCTCGCGGCTGTACTTGATCTCGTACTTGAGGATGAGCCCGTTGGGGTTGCGGGGCTCCTGCCAGCGCAGCAGGACGCTGTTCTTGCTGGCCGGCTCCCACGTCACGTTGCCGGGAATGTTGTCAGCTTGCACTGCAGAGGGGCACCAAGGGGCTCGGGACCCCCATCCCGGTGCCACCAGCACCCAAAACCATCCCAATCCGTGGCCGGGCAGCGGAGCACCGCGCACCAAGCCCTGCTATCACCGAGGAAGGGGGGGCTGCCCTCGCCCCAACCCCGCACGCTGCCCTACAGGACCTACGTTCAGGCATGGTCCTGGCGAAGACGAAGGTGGCGGCGCTGCAGCCCACGGTGTGCGCGGCGTGGTTGCAGGCGTGGATGTCGATGCGGTACTCGGTGAAGTGCCGCAGCCGCGACAGCACCGCCCGGTCCCGCACCACTTTGTCCTCGAAGATCTGGAAATCGGGTTTGGGCTCGCTCCCGGCACGGCTCGGGGCCGGCGGCTCCGCCGAGGAGGTGTTGGTTGGGGAGGTGACGGCCGCCACGTCCCTGCGGCGCTTCGGGGTCCTGCGGAGCGGGGAGACGGGGACGGGGACGGGAGGCAGGTTGGGGCTGGGGCACCTGGGGCACCTCCCCGAAGGTGGTGGGGTAGGGGAGACCCTCAGGGGTTTTGGGGCCATTTCCCAGCTCACCTCTTGTTGATGGACGTCACCTTCCAGGGTGGCCTGAGGCAGCGGAAAATAGGTTAAGGAAGCAGCCCCTTATTAAGGGACGCCCTCTCTGGGGCAGCATGGTGCTTGGAGACCCCCCTGACACTGGGAGACCCCCCAGACACCGGGATCTCCCCCCAGACCCGTCACCTGGGGATGATGATGGAGTTGTGGAGGAAGTTCTCGAACTTCTTCTGGAAGGACTCAGCCTCGCCCTCCATGCGGAGCTGCCCGTCGGCGGGGCGGCAGGGGCAGCACCGCTCCTCGGCGTCCTGCTCCACCTCGGGGTCGTCCCCGTCGCTGAAGCGCGTGTCGGCGCTGCTGGTGGGCAGCTTCAAGCCTGCGGGCAGGGACGGGCAGGGCTGGAAGCACCGGGACAGCCCCGTCCCAGAGGTGCCGTCCCCGTCCCCAGCCGCCCTCCCGCACCTTTGTGGCAGTAGTCGTTGACGTAGAGCTCCATGTCCTCGGCCAGCTGCTGCCACAGCACCAGGTAGTAGGTGATGTTGCCGTTGCGCTGCGTGGGCGGCTTCCAGCGCACCACGATGTGGGACGAGGAGTTGGACATGGAGATGACGTCCCGGGGCACCGTCGGGGCTGGGCACGCAGCGGGGCGTCAGCATCTCCCTCGGAGACCACCGCGGGCACCCCACGAGCCCTCCCCGGGGTGCCCCTTACCCGCCGGCATGGTGCGGATGTAAACCACCTCGCTCTGCGCCCCGTAGTTGCGCCCTTCCTCGGCGGTGGTGAGGGTGATGGCGCGGACGAAGATGGCATACTGCGTCCACGGGCGCAGGTTGAGCAGGGCCACCCCGGGCTCCTGGTCGCTGCTGAGAGGCAGCTCCACGTCCAGCACGTTCCAGCTCTGCGCCCCGCAGGCGTCCTGCCCCACGTACTCCGAGACGTTCTGGAAGGGTCTGGCCCCCACCCAGCCCTGGGTATCAACGCAGGGGTCCCCGGAGCACCCCCCTGGCCTCGCCAACCCCCCTTCCCCGGGATGGGGCAGCCCCGTGCCGTGAGGGTGCTGCGGGGTGGGGGATGCATGGGAAGGGGCTCGCCCCCACCCCGAGCGCCAGGGCCGGGGGCCACTTACGACTCCTTGTAGTAGACGATGAAGCTGAGGAGGTCGCGGTACTCGGGGGGCCGGTAGCGCTCCCACTTGAGGAAGATGCGGTCGGCCTCGGTGACGTTGGAGATGAAGCGCAGGGTCTGGGTCTTGCCTGCGGGGCGGCGGGGGGGGCGCAGGGCTCGGGGGTGGGCTCGCGGTGCCGCTGGGCCCCCCCCAGCCCCAGCCCTGCACTCACAGGACGCCCGGTCCCCGTTGGTGCGCGGGTTGATCTCGGCTTTGTTCTGCCGCCCCTTGGTGCCCGTCACCTCCTCCATGCGGTAGATCTCGGCCAGGCAGAGCTTGGGGTTGAAGGCGAAGTACATCTTGCCCACGGGGATGGAGAGGACGTGGTGGCTCCAATCCCACAGCTGCTGCAGGTTCTGGTTGTCCAGGACGTACAGGGTGTAATTTCTGGGGGGAGACGTGGGCGGAGGCGATGGGCACGGGCACCCCCAAAGCCCCCAAAGCGTCCCCACCGCGCCCCGTCCTCACCCGTCCACCATGGAGTCGCCGCGGATCAGCTTGAGGTTCTTGAAGAAGGACAAGGAGACGAGGGCGAAGGAGTGCTTGATCTTCAGGAAGCCCGTGATGGTCTCGATGAGGCCCAGGCTGCTCTGCAGCTCCGAGGCCAAATTATCTGGGGATAACCCGTGGCTGTGAGCCGGGCGGCGCTCCCAGACAGCACACCGACTGCTCGGGGCCAAACCCGGCACTCACAGCCCCGGCGGATGTTGACGATGAGGTTGCCCTCCACCAGGGTGCATCCCGCCAGCTCCTGCGCCGCCCGTGTCGAGTCGATGGTCTTGGTGCCCACCTTGCACTCCTTGGGGCACAGCCCCTCGCACTTGTGGCAGAAGATGCTGCGGGGATGGGGACGGGGACATGGGCAGGGTACGGAGCCACCTCCCTCCATCACCACCCCCAGGTTGGGCGGGAAGGGGGGGTCCCATCCTGGGGGTTCCCATCCCAGGGGGTCCCAACTCCAATGGGTCCCATCCCAAGGGATCCCATCCCATGGGTTCCCATCCTGGGGGGTCCCATCCCAATGGTTCCAATCTTGATGGGTCCCATCCGAAGGGGTCCCATCCCAAGGGGTCCCATCTCATGGGTTCCCATCCCGGGGGTTCCCATCACGGGGGGTCGCATCCTAAGGGGTCCCATCCCAGGGGCTCCCATCCCAGGCAGTCCCATCCCAGGGTGGTTCCATCCTGAAGGGTCCCCTCCCAATGGTTCCAATCTTGACGGTTCCCATCCCAAGGGGTCCCATCCCAGGGGGTTCCATCACAGGGGGTCCCATCCCGAAGGGTCCCATCCCAAGGGTTCCCATCCTGGGGGGTCTCAGCCCAAGGGGTCCCATCCCATGGGTTCCCATCCCGTGGGTTCCCATCCCAAAGGGTCCCATCCCTGGGGGTCCCATTGCAGGGATTCTCATCCCATGGGTTCCCATCCCAAGGGGTCCCATCCCAGGGGGTCCCATCCCAAAGTCTCCCATCCCGGGGGTGTCCCACCCCACCTGCTCTCATTCCTGGTGTAGCCGGGGGGGCACTCGGAGAGGCACTGCTGCTGGTGGATGACGAACTTGGAGGCGTCGCGGGGGTTGTCGGACACCTTGCGGAGGCTGGCGCAGTACTCGGCGGTGACGCAGCGCCAGCCCTCGTACTCGTAGGTGCGGGGCGGGCAGGAGGGCAGGCAGTGCCCGTTGAAGTGGAAGTGGCGGCAGGCCACGCACGAGCGGCTGTCGCGGGGCCGCCCGCAGCCCCCCAGGCACTCGGCGTGGCAGCACTCGCCCGCCGCCGTGCACGCCGAGCCCACGCCGCACGGGCACACTGAGGGAGAAAGGCGCCGCGGGCAGGGGATGGGGAGAGGACGTTAGGCAGGGTAACGTGGAGGGGGAGAGGGTTTGGGGGTGGCACGGGGAAAGGGGGGAAAGCGGTGGGTGGGGAGGTTTGGGGGCTGCCGGCGTCCTCCTGGCATGGGGGGCGCGAGGAGAGAGGGGTGGAGGGATGGAGGGAGGGGTGGGTGGATAGAGGTGGGAAGGGTGGGCAGAGAGAGGAAGAGATGGAGAGATGGAGAGAGGGATGGCCAAATTCGTGGGTGGATGGACAGAGGGAGGGCTGCCCGGACGGACGGACGGACAGGTGGATGGATGGGGGGGGCTCGAACCGCGCCAAGCCTCGGCTGCCCGGTGGGGCCGCGTGGCGCAGCCGGGGCCGGGGCAGTGGCCGAGGTTACGGCCCCGATAAGGATCTGTGTTTATAGTATATATTTCATTACCAGGCCTCCTGTTTACTGCAAACGAGCCCGGGAGGGGCCTGTATTTACCTCGCCGCTGGGAAAACACGGCAGCTGGGAGCTGGCCTCTCCTCCGGAGGATGATACAGCGCGGATCCGATTACCCCGCCGCGCTACCGCTGCTGCGCCGGGGCAGGGACGGCCACGTGCCCGGCCCCGCCATCCCCAGCAGCTCCCCCAGCCCTCCCCAGTGCCTCCCAGTGACCCCCCCGGTTTGCTCCCAGCCCGGAGGGGCGATCCCCGTGCCTCCAGCACCCACCTTTCTGGCAGTAGCTGGAGGTCCAGCAGCGGTAATCCAGCTGCCCGTTGACGCTGGTCTGAGCGCACGGCTTCTCCACGTCCAGGATGCCCGGGCAGACGTCGGCGCACTCCTCGGCCAGTTTGTTGCCCACGATGTAACTGGTGTCCACGGCGTCGGGCAGCAGCAGCCCCCAGTCGATGGTGGAGAGGTGGCAGAGCTCCTGGTTGCGCTCGATGCGCACCGAGCCGCGCAGGACGTGGCCGAGGCTGTGCAGCCCGATGTCCCGCAGGTGCGGCATCTCGAAGATGACCAGGGCGTAGTTGAAGAAGAGGTTGGTGCCGCGGATGACCGAGAGGTTGGGGAAGAGGTCCCGCAGGCTCTCCAGCCCGTAGACGCGGAAGAGGAGCAGGTACTCGGTGATCATCAGCAGGCGGGGGAAGCTGAAGCCCCGAAAGTCCTCGGCGCCCGTGGTGAACATCAGCAGGATCTGCAGGTTGCCCTCGATGATGGAGCAGTTCTCCAGCTTCTGCAGCTGGGACACGTCGTTGCGGATGTCCATGCTGCCGCAGACTGGGGTGGCGAGAGGGGGGACCCGGGGGCAGCGGGGGGGCCCAGGCAGACAGCCCCGCCACCCAAGGGACGCCCCCTCCCCGGGGCCGTGTCACCCGAGGGGGCTGATGTCCTCCTCACCCCCCCGCCTGGCGCATCTGCCTGCAGTCCCCGTGGGCAGCTGGGGCAGACGCGAGTGGCCGTGACAAGCAGCCGGCGCGCCGCAGCTCCTCGGGGCACGGCACGGCTGCGGTGATGCTAACGAGGTCTGGCTCCGCGGGAGCTCCTCGCCCACCCCAAGAGCACGCCCGAGCCCCCTGCCCACCCCACGGGAGGCTCTGAGCCCCACGGGCAGCTCGGGGTAACCGCACGGCATCCTAATGCCAGCTCACCCCCCCATTGACCCCCCGGCACCATGCCGTGCCAGCCCCACGGGGATGAGGCGATGGCTTTCCCAGTAGGATACCCCACAGGGAGCGGGAGCATCGGGGCGGGGGGCAACCCAGCGCTGAGCATCACCCGCTCCCCGCTCCCGAAGCTGGCAGCTCCCCTCTGGCAGCGTCCCCAGGCTGAAACCTGACGCCGAGTTATCGCGGAAAGAAACGCGCGGAGACACCCGGAGAGGGATTTACTGTAAACACCCCGGGCAAACACGGCCGGCGCGGCGCGTCCCCTAAACACCAGGCACCACGGCACGGCCGCGCGGTGCCGCCGGCTGCCACACCGAGCTCCACGGCCCAGCAGCCGTCCCCGTGTGAAAGGGATCAGCAGATTCCCTCCCCCCCCAGCACCCTTGGGTGCCCCCCTGGGACATGGGAGTCTCCATCGTGCCGTGGGGCTGAGGGTTTGGCCGCTGTGGTGCCGGCCCCAAGGGGACGCGGCCCCAAACTGCCACCGCCGTGACCTTGGCAAAGGCACCGGAGCCCTCGGCTGGGCGGCACCAACCCCAGGGGAGAGGGGGCTGCGGACCCCCGGGGTGCAGAGAGGGGGCTGGGACCCCCCGTGCCCTCGTGAGCATCCCCAGGGCGTCTCTCGGCACGGATTTTGGCTGCTTTGCCCTCCCCCAGCCTTTCCCGTTCCACCCTCCCCGACCCCGCTGGGGAAACCGAGGCAGGGGGCAGAGGGGGGTGCAGGACGCGCCGCTGCACCAGTGACAAACCCATCCAAACCAATCCCAAACTGGGATGGCGGCTGGGGGGGGTCCCCACACGAGCCCCCTGGGGCTTTCCCCCAGCCAGACCCCAGCACAGCCCCATCCCCACGGTGCCACCCCCAGCCTCGGAGGGCCACGCACCCATGGCGCTGGGCACGGCTGCCGTTTCCACCCCCCCGACCCCCACGAGGACAAGAAAGCAACGCCCCCGACCCCACCAAGGGGCCCCCGACCCCACCACGGTGCCCCCACCCCAATTTTTCCCCAGGACGCCCCCACCCCAGCTCCCCAAAGAGCTCCCCACCCCAAACCCCAAAGCACGCGGCCGTGCCACGGGAGGAAACCGAGGCACGGGGGGGGGGGGGGGAAACCGAGGCACGACCTCAGCCCTTAGGGAGCAGCCAAACGACCCCAAACCCAAACCCCACACCCCCCCCCCAGCACCCCATCCCCACCGCCCCCCTCCCGGCCACTTACTTTCGGACGGGGCCCTCACGGGGGGCAGCGGGAGGGGGCCGAGGAGCAGCAGGGCCAGCGCCAGGCGCAGGGCACCCAGCGCCCTCGCCCCCTTCGCCCCCATCCCCGGGGGGGGCCGCGGTTCCCTCCGGCCTCGGGGGCTGCTGCAGGCGGGCACCGCACGGCACCCGCACTCCCGGGCAGCACCCAAGGGACACGGGGACAGGGGTGGCCCCCCCCCCCCTCCCTGCACCCGCCAGCCCTCTCGGCCCGGCCCCCACGGCCCCTTCACTTCTGTTTTCGGCTGCGGCACACCAAATATTTAACCTGACAACTGCGCGGGGACGGGGCCAGGGCTTGTTTGGGAAATAAAGAGGGGAGAAAACAGGGCGGCCCCCGAGCACGGACAGCCCGGAGGGGGCCGGGAAAGCTTGGGGTGGGGGGGGGGACAGGAAAATGCGCCGTGCCTCAGTTTCCCCATGGGGCGCCTCAGGGCGTGGGGTCTGCGCCCCGCGGGGGTCCCCGAGGTGCCGGCTGCGGGGAGGAGGAGGAGGAGGAGCGGGAGGAAGCCGGCGTGGATGCAGGACACGAGGACGGGGGGCACGTTTATTTCGTGAGACAGCTCCGGGGAAAGGGGGGGCAGAGCCCCCCGGGGGGGGGTCCAGCAGCAGAGCCCGGTCCGGGGGCGCTGCCCCAGCGCCCCTCCAGCACCGCGGGACTGGGAGCACTGGGGCCGGGCAGCAGCCCCAGCTCCCAGGTGCTCGAAGCCACCGCAATGGGGGGGGTCCCACCGGAATGGGGGGGCCCCCCCGAGGCCCCTCTTGTGGTGTGGCCCCGTTTTGGGGTCCCCTCCCCGAGGGGGGGGGCTCAGGAGCAGCTGCTTCTCCGCCGGCGCAGCAGCGTGGCGGGGTGGCTGCCCTCGTCCTCCTGCTCGCTCTCGCAGCCGCGCTGGGGGGCACAGAGGGGTTGGAGGGCACAGGGAGGACCCCCGGGCACCCCAAGGAGGGGGCACCCCATTGCACGACCCCCCCCCCCCAAATACCCATTGCCCCCTCCCCAGCCGCTCACCAGCTCCTCGTCCTCCGTGCGCTGGCCGCAGAGCAGCCGCATGCGGCACAGCCGGTTGCAGGCGGACACCATGTTGTAGGAGAGCTGGGGAGGGGGGGGCAGCAAGGTTGGGGGTCCGGGGGGGGGCTCACCCCCTCCTCTCCCACCCCCAGACAGCAGCGTTACGGTGCCGACCCCGCCACGGCCCCCTCCCCAAATGCGCCCACCCAGGAGCGGAGCGTGGCGCCGTCACCTGAGCACCCCGGGGTGGTGGCACCAAGCACCGCGGTGTCCCCCCCACCCCGGCAATACGGTGTCCCCCTGTGTCCCCCCCCCTTTTTCCTTTCACCTTCCACTTCCTCCGGGCGTTGAACTTGCGGAAGTTTTTCATGTTGATGGAGGAGCGGCTCCGCTTCGCCGCCTGCTTCCTGCTCAGGGGCTGCGGGGGCGAAGCCGGGCATCGTCCCCGCGCCCCCTCCCCTGGTACACGGTGCCCGGGGATGGGGGGGCACCCCCGGGGGACCCCCCCAGCCCTAGCCCTGCTCTCCCCCAGCACCCTCTCACCTTGATCCAGGGGTGGACGAGGCACTCGGACGCCGTCATGCGCTCCCTGAAACACGAGGGGATGGGGCGGTGGGGACGGGGGGCACCTTGGGGACGGGGACGGGAACGGGAACGGGGTCGGGGACAGGGACGGGGACAGGGACAGGGACAGGGACAGGGTTCCTTCACCTCGGTTCCTTGACCAGCAGCTGCCGGATGAAGTCCTTGGCCATCTCGGAGGTCTGGCTGAAGTGGTGCTCCTCGAACTCGTAGGCGCCGTCCAGGACGTTGGAGAGGGTCTCGGCGTCAGTCTCGCCCTGGAAGGGGGACAAGCCGCTGAGCCTGCGGGGACACGGCGGGGACGCTGAGCACCGGGACGGCACCGGCTCGGCCACCACCCCCCCCCCATAGCGCACAGCCCCCCCGTGGTGCCCCCCCTGCCTCAATTTCCCCCTCCCCAGCCCCTACTCACAGGATGTAGGTGATGACCCCGATGCTCCTGAAAGACAGAAGGGGAGGGCGGGGGGGGGTCAGGTGCTGCCCTCCGGGGGTCTCCACGGCACCCGGGGGGGGGCTGCACCCCCAGCAGCCCCCCAGCCCCCCCCCACAGCCCCTGCTCCTCACCACATGTCGGTCGCGGAGCTCAGCGGCTCGTAGTTGATCACTTCGGGGGCTGGGGGTGAAGGCAGAGCCGGGGGGGGGGGCGCACATCAGAGGGGCTGGGACCCCCAGGGTGGGCACCCTGTCCCTGCTGCCCCCCCCGCTCCTGCTCTGCTCCCACAGAGACAGGATTTTTGGGGTCCCACTGCCCCCCCTGCCCCAAGCCAGCCGGGGGGGGGGCTCGGTACCGATGTACTGGGGGGTCCCGCAGAGGCTCTTGAAGGTGACGCCGTCCTCCAGCTTCTGGGCCAGCCCAAAATCGATGATCTTGATCTGGGGCTCGGGGACGTCCTTGTCCTGCAGCATGATGTTCTCGGGCTGTGCGGGGGGGGGGCAGGGTGAGGGGGTGGCAAACGGGGCCGGGCAGCACCCCAAAAACCACCACCACCACCCCTCACCCCACACACCCCGGGCAGGATGCGGCCACGGAGGTGCCGTGGTGAGGGTGGCACCGTGATGAAGAGGAGGAGGAGGAGGAAGAAGAGGAGGGGACCCGGAGGGGTTTTGGGGGGGGCACCTTGAGGTCGAAGTGGGCGATGTGGCGCGCGTGCAGGTACTGCACCCCCCGCAGGATCTGCGCCAGGAACCCGATGGCCTCCTCCTCCGACAGCATCTCCTTCTCGGCGATGAAGTCAAAGAGCTCCCCACCGCGCATCCTGCACGGGCACGGCCATGGGGATCCATGGGGGGGCTCCGAAGGGTCTCCGCCGCCCCCCTCCCCACCCAGAACACCCCCCCTGTCCCCGACTCACAGCTCCAGCACCAGCACCATCTGGCTCTTGCTGGCGAAGAGGTCGTGGAGCCGCATGATGTTGGGGTGCTGCAGGTCCCGCAGGATGCCCACCTCCCTCTCCACCTGCGCCCGCTCCAGGCCCCGCCGGCTGCCCCGGCCCCTCCGCGTCTTCACGAATTTGGCGGCGTAGAAAACGCCGGTGCTGCGCCGCCGGCACCGCCGCACCACGCCGAAATGCCCGCTGAGGAGAGAGCCCCGGAGCCCAGGATGGCAAAAAAAAAAAAAAAAAAAAAACAAAAAAAAAAAAAAAGGGGGGGGGCTGCCCCCATCCCACGGGACCCCCCCTCACCTGCCCAGCGTCTCCAGCAGCTCGTAGAGCTCCTCCACGCTGCCCGGGTGCAGGGCGAGCGCCGCTGAGGATTCATCCTGCCGGGGGGGCGCGGGGGGTCCCGGCTCAGCCGAATGCCTCCGGGGGGCTGCACCCAGCCCAGGACCCCCCCGTAGGGCACTGTGCGCCCCCCCCCAGGTGCATGCAGGAGGGGGTTCTCCGGTGCACATCCCTCGCCCTCCTGGCCCCCACCCTGCCTCGCACCAAAAATCACCTCCAGGAGCCCCCCCCCCAGCTCCTCCTGGCTGCGGCTCACCTGGGTGCTGTTGGAGGCCGCCCCCCCGGCCCCCCCGTCCTCAGCCATCACTGAAAAGATAAAAAGAGAAAGGGGGGCACTGGGGGGGGGCAGCGGGGCCGGCAGAGCCCCCCCAGCTCCTCGCACCGATGGCTTTTGGCACCGCTCCTCGCTGCGCCCGAGCAAAGAGGGGAAACCGAGGCAGGGCGCAGGGTGAAGCGGGGGGGACCCACACCCCCCCCGAGCCTTCCTCCTCACCCCACCGCGCTCTTCCTCGCTGCCGGGACAAGGGGACGGTGGCACCCTGCGGTGACAGCCCCGTGGTGCCACCCTCCCGGGGGGGGGGGGGCACCCGGCCAGGCGCCGCTTGGTCCCCGACCCACGTGCTGGGACGCGCGTGGGGGCGGCTGCTGGCAGCGGCTGGAGCCGGGTGACCGTCCCCAGCATGTGACAGTGGCACTGGGGGGGGCCCCGAGGGGGGCTCCGGCCGCCATCCGTGGTCACAGCATGCCCAGATGTCCCCAGGGTTAGGGGCACTTTGGCAGTTTCCTTCCAGCCCCACGGAGGACACCGCAGCGAGCGCACCGCAGGCTGAGCCCAGCCGTCAGCACGGCCCCCGGGGGGGGGGGCTGCGAAGGGGGCAAGGGGGGGTCCCGGGGGCAGAGCGTGCACCCTGTGTGCATCCCGGGGTGGCGCAGCTCTCCAAAGGGAGACGCAGCTGATGGAGACCAGCGGAGCTGGGCGGCTGCGCGGCACCACCCAGGAGGGGTCCCAAAAAAGCTCTCCAAACACAGGTCAGGATGCAGCAACCTCAGCCACGAAGCCCCCCCCCAGGGACTCCCAAAGCCCCCCAGGGACAATGAGAGCCCCCCAGGACCCCAAAACCCCCCTGCACTCTGCGGGGCACAGCTGAGATTTGCACCACGGGGGCTTGCCGGAGCCACCCGTGCGCCAGCGGGACCCAAACTCACCGGGACCCCAACCCCACCAGGACCCCTTACCTCTGCCCAGCTCCGGGGGCGACGTCCCCCCGTGGGACGAGACCACGCTGTGCTCCTCACCACCTCCCTGCGCAGCTCCAGCCTTCCTCCTGCAACCCACCGTGCGGGGGATTTTTTTTTTCCCCCAAACCCCCTCTTTTCCCGGGATCCGGCTGCCGCTGGGGAGAGGCTGAGGAAAAGCAGCAGGAAGCGCAAAGCTCCGAGCGCCTCTGCTCCCACGGTCCCTGGAGAAAACCCCCCCCCACGCTGTCCCCGCCCGGCCAGCTGCGGAGAGGAGCTGGGAGAGGCCTTGTAGGGTCACAGCGCTCGGCGTTTCCGCGCCTCGGCCCCTCGAGGGGTGGCCGGGAGCCGGCAGGATCGGGGCCGGTGCCGGGCGAGCCCTCGCTCCCAAGCGCCGCGGTCGCTCCGTCCGCACCCGTGAGCGCGAGGATTGCAAACAGGAAACCTGCCCGGCCGATAAAAATATTGTAACCCAACTGCCCGGAGGGGAAACACAGCCGAGGGTGTGAAGGTAGAGAGAGGAGGGACGGCTTTCTTAAGGTGGAGAGCGCCGGGGGGCATCGCGCCCACCCACCGCGGCCGTGGGGCTGGGGTCGCGCCGTGGGCTCCGCGCAAAGCCCCGGTGCGAGGGCTGGAAGCCAGCTCCAGCCCCAAAACCCTGCCCAGCTGCAGGGCAGAGCCGTGCAGGGGAAAAACAAGGCACAGACGGGACAAATAAAGAGCTTTTTGTGGGTGCAGACGTGCTGCGGGGTGGGCGGCCAAGGGGCTGCAGCTTGCCCCCATCGGCACGGCCACCACCGGGCACAACCCGCGGCCCCCCCGGTGACCCCTCTGGGCTTTCGCAGCACGGAACCTGCACCCAAAGGTGCTCGGGGTAGAGAGGGAGGGGGGCGAGGAGCCGCCCCCCCCAAGTGCCCCCGCCGGCGCCGGTGCCACCCGCAGCCCCACGCCGCCTTTCCGTGACGTCGGCCCCTCCTGGCCCCGCGGTGCAGCGCCTTCGCTCGCCGCTTCCTGCCCTCGGCGGCGGCGCAACCGCGGGCGAGGCGGCAGCATTGCCCCACCGCCAGCACCCCCCAACCCCACACGGACCCCGGCTCCTGCCCCGGGTTTGGGGGTCCCGGCCGGCGGAGGTAGGTGCGAGGGCTGGGGGAGAGGGGCTGGGGTCTTCCCGGGGCGGTTCGTGGCGGGGTTTGGGGCAGAAAAGGGTGGGAAGCGCGCCCCAAGCACGGGGAGGTGCAGCAGCACGGTGACACGGAGCTGCTCGCTGTTTGTCCCCGGGGAAGGGGCTGTGGGGGAGAGGGGCTGAGGATGAAGGAGGTGAGGGGAGAAGGGAGCACGGCGAGGCTCCTGCGCGCCCCACGGCACCCATCCAGCCCTGCACGGAGCCGCCCGTGCGCGGCACGGAGAGGGGCACGTGGCGAGGCCGAGCTTTGGCTCTTCTCGAGGCCACTTCAGGCCCTTCCCAGCCCTGGAGCAGCCTCAGCCCTGCCCTGGAGCCCGGCACCGCCCGGCTGCTGTTTGCTCAGGTTGGGGCCGTTCCCTTTTGCTTTGTCAGCTTCTTCCCTGCCCCCTTCCGTGCGTTTTCGGGTGCAAGACGGGGCCGGGCGCACCGCAGCCGTCGGTCCCCTCGGTGCTGCGTGGAGGCAGAGCTGAGCTCCCGGTCCCACGGCTCTGGGACCCACCGGGAGCCCGTTCCTGGATGAGCCCCGTGACTCAGAGATGCCTCCCGTAATCCAAACGGCCCCGGCCGCTTCCACCCCCTCCGGCATCTGGTCGGGATTAATTTTGTTTTGCTGAGCGTTGGCGGCACCCGGCCGAGCCCGGGCGCTGGGCGCACGCAGAGCCCGAGCTCACACACACGTGCCCGGGGTCCCCGTCCCCTCCGTGCACAGTTTTGTGTTTCCCCATCCCCTCCCTCTCCCCTCACCGAGTTTTAGAGGTTCTCGGGGTCCCTCCTGGGGTTTTTCTCCTGGTCCCTTCACACCGAGCGGGTTCCTGGGGAGGAGGGAGGCGATGAGCTTATGGGGCAGCGCGGGGGGAGCGTGGGACCCCCGTGGAGGCTTCACCTCAGCCTCTTCCTCTCCGCGTGCCAGGGACTGGCGGCCCCATGGACGACGAGCGTCCCCTCTTCGTCACCTTCAGACCCGAGGACAACGCAGCCAGCGCCCAGCCGGGGCACGGCGCGGCCCCGAGAGCGGAGCAGCCCCCGCAGCAGCCAGATGCTCAGGGCAGGGTAGGACGAGGGGCAGTGAAGGGTCCGGCCCCCCAGCTCCCCACCCCAGCACTCTCAGCCACCCGCAGGTACCGTGTCCTCCCCCCAAAAGCCCTGCGGGGACCGGCCAGCACCGCGCACCGACCCAACCCCAATCCCACTCCCCCCACGGCTGGGGACTGGGACTTGGGGGGCTGGCAGCAGCCACCCGCCACCCCGGGGGGGGCACCAGAGCATCCTCAGGCACCCTCTGCCCCGCATCCCCTGAGCTCCAAACCCTTTTTGCTTCCTCCCAGGCGCTGCCGGGGTGGCCCCCGGCCGGGGGGGGCGCGCAGCCGGAGCTGGTGGCCCTGCGGGCGCGCACCAGGCGGTGGTTCGAGCAGACGCAGGCGGGGAGGTTGGGGGCCGAGGGCGAGCTCCCAGCCTGGTTCCACGGCTTCCTCAGCCGCAGGTGAGCAGGGGGGAGACCCCGCAACGTTGGAGGGGGGCACAGGGGAACGGGGGAGCTTCCTTCACCCACCCCACCCCGCAGGGAGACGGAGCTGCTGCTGCGGGACCGGCCGCCGGGCTGCTTCTTGGTGCGCTTCAGCGAGAGCACCGTGGGCTTCGTCCTGTCCTACAGGTGAGGGACCCCAGCCCGGGGGGCTCGGCCCCTCGTTTCGCCGCTGCTGACCCCCCCGTCCTCGTTCCCACAGGGGCAGGGAGCGCTGCAGGCACTTTGTGCTGGACCAGCTGCCCGACGGGCGCTACGTGATCCTGGGGGAGCGCAGCGCCCACGCCGAGCTGGGCGCCCTGCTCCGGCACCACGCCACCGCGCCCATCGCGCCCTACCGCGAGCTCCTGACCGTGCCGTGCCCGCGGGTGAGGATCCGAGGATCTCCCCCCCCCCCTTTTCATTGCTGTAATTAGCCCCCTTCGTTAGCCCCTGCTGCCCGCGGAGGCGTTCCTGCTTCTCGAGGGGCGCCGAGGCCGCGGGGCAGCCAGGCAAAACCGAAGCTGGGCTTGGTGCCCCCGGGGTCTGTGCCCTGCCCTGTGCTCACCCCAATCCTCTCACTGCAGCAGGAGAAGCCCCCCGGGGGGGTGCAGCCCCCCAGCAGCACCTCCCCATCGCCAGCGACCCCAGCGTACAGCACCGTGGCCAAGGGGCCACCAGGAGCCAGGCAGGCGGCCGGGGACGGCACCGAGGGGGGCTCCGGGGAGGTAAAGGCAAGGCTGGGGGGGGACGGGGGCGCTTCCAGAGCAGCTGCAGGGTGCAGGGATGTGGTTGGGGTGAGAACGGCTCCGATCCATGGGGATGGTGTTGGGGTGGGGACAGCAAAGCCCCCCCGGGGCTGCCCCCAGCCTTCCTTTTCGCTCCTTCTCTCCCTCTCCCCCAGGCTCCCAGCACCCCCCCACCGCTCCCGGCCAAGGTGGGCTCCTCGTCAGCCCCCCAGGGGCCACTTATCCGGGCCGGGAGCGGAGGGGCAGCCCCCGAGGGTCCCTCCAGCCAGCGCGAAGCCGTCCCCGCCGAGCCCCCCGAGGCCAAGTACCAGCAGCTCGTGCGCTTCCACACCTACGCCGAGCCCCGCGAGCACGCGGAGCCGGAGGAGCCCATCCCCTTCTACGCCATGGGCCGGGGCTGTACGCCCCCCCCCGAGGAGAACGTCTACTCCGAGGTGGCCCCGGCCCAGCGGGAGCTGCCCCCCCTGCTCCCCAGGGGGGCGCGGGGTCCCCTCTCCACGCTGCCCCCCCCCAAGGCGCGGGCGCCCACCGAGCCCGCGCGCCGCCGCCTGTTCCGCAGCTTCTCCAGCCAAGCTTCCAGGAGGAGGCAGCCCCCGGCGGCTCCCAGCGCAGGTGGGGGGCTGAGAGGAGCCCCCAGCCCACCCCTGGAGGTGCGTGTCCCCCCCCTCGTCCCACCGGGGAGGTGCTGGGAGCCAAGCTCCAGGTGCGGTGGCGCGGTGCCGGGCTCTCCGGCTAAGGCTATGGCACCATCTCAGGGGGGTTTTCCCCTCCCCATCCCACCCCCAGGCCCCAAGGAACCCCTCCATGGAGTTTGACGACCCCATTTACGGCCAGAGGAAGAGCAGTGCCACGCGAACTGCAGCCCCCCCGGGGCACGAGGGGCAGGAGAACATTTACGAGCAGCTTCCCGGAGAGGAGCGACCCTGAAAGGTCCACGGGAAAGACCCAGCCGCCTGCCCACACCACGTCCACCTCCTCTGCACCCCAACGAGCCCCTGTTTGTGGGGCACAGCCCCACGGAAGGAGCAGCCCCACAGCAGAAACCGGCCCCACGGCAGCCCCGGAGCCACGGGCAGCACCCGATGGATCCGCAGCGGGATCCGAGCGCCCTTCCCACGGGAGCGAGAGGGCTCCGAGGGGGCAGGAAGGAGGCGTCGAATTCATCTTCGCAGAAGGAGGAGGCTATGAATAGAAGCAGGGCGGAGGACGAGGCTGCTCGAGGAAAAACAGGCGGCTCCCAGCAGGGCTGCTGCCTCCGGATCCCGACCCCGAGCTGGCCGCCAGCCGGAGCGGTGCCACGAGCACAGGACTGCCCGCAGGTGCCTCCAGGCTCGGCCACGAAAAGCCACAAAAAGCCATAAAGAAAAGCCACAAAAAGACAGAAAAAAAAGCCACGACAAGCCAGAAAAAAAGGCCAAGAAACCCCGGGGCTGCCCCATGGTGTTCCCTGCACCCCCTGAACCCCGCGCTCCTCGCCCTGGCCGCGGTGCCAGCGGCTGCGGGGCTCCAGTGGGGTCCTGGTGTGGGCACAAGGGAGGCAAAAACCCGAGCTCAGAAGTGTTGGAGCCTCAAAGCGGTGAAGGGAAGGGAGGCCGGGGGTTACCTCTGGGAAAATCGCCGCTGTTTTTCCCCCCCCCGAGCCTTCCCGAAAGCAGAGCAAGAGGCGGCCGCTGCCACCGCCCTCCGCGCAGCTCCCCTCTGGTGTTAAAAATGAGCAATTACACGAGGAAAACGGGAAAAACGCGAGCCCCTGCAAGCTGCCCTCGCCCCCAAGGCCACCAGGACGAGGTGGGCGAGATCTGGCTTTTTTACCAAAAAAAAAAAAAAAAAGAGCAGAGAGCAAAACCCACAGAGCTGCTGCTCAGGACCACCGCGTTTGGCAAAGGCACCAAAATGAGCGGTTTTGGACCAGTTCTGCCCCAAAACAGCCGGGGAAGGCAGGAGGCTGCGAAAGTGCTTCAGTGAGAGCCCCAGAGCAGGGGAAGCAACGCCTCGAGCCCCCCCGTGCTGGAAACAGGCGTGCGTTGGTTCAGTTCAAAGTTTATTCCTTTATCAAATCTCTTTCCAGAGGATTTTCAGTGTACAGAGAAGAAACGAATAAATTACTCGACAGGAACTTTATTCCGCTCGTTCAGATACTCCAAAGGGGCTCTGCGAAGTCCTAAAACATCCAGGGAGCTAAACTAGAAATGGGGTCGTCTGCAAGTAGCCTAAGAAAAGAATTCACGCAGCGGGGTTCGGGTTTTGTTTGCTTGTTTTTAACAGGTAACGTGGGAGGGGAAACAAAAAAAAAAAGAAAGAAAGAAAGCTGCTGGAATTCTTCTAAGTGGAATAACAAATATTAACCGCCCCGCACGCTCTGGTGCACAACGAAACGAGAGGCCAACGAGATCTGGACACGGCTGCACGATTTGCAGTCATTCCACCGAGCCCAAATACCTTAAATAAAAGATTTTGTTTTAAAAAGTTGGGGCTGGACACGCTCTCCTCTTCCCAGCCAGCGGGGTCGGGGTAACACTTAATCAGATACGAGGCCTTTAGGGGGAAGGGAATTGATACAAACGAGCTGAAAAATAAATGTACAGGAGGCAGCTTTCGTCTGTGCCTGCTCGCAGGAAATGCTGCCTCGCTCACTGAGCTCCCTGCGCTGGGAACAGTCGGTTCAAGAAGCGTGGAGATCGGCTTGGTACAGCACTGGAGGCCTTGGGTCAGGGGGAGGAGGCAAAAAGGGAAAGAAAAAAAAAAAAGGAAATGACAAAATGACACACACACACCAAGCACGGACAGCCAAAAGCTCTCGGCAGCGTCTGGAGCTGGCGGAGATCCGCGCCGCTCGCTGCATGTTCCACTTTTCACTTCTGGTCCGGGCTCCGAGCTGTCTCTGCTTCTCCTCTGCAACAGGAACGTGAGCTTCCTCCCAGCACGCGTTGAGACAGCCAGGCCCGAAAACATTAACTCAGCCACACACACACACACAGAGAATAAATCATCCACGAGAGGAGCATGGGATTTACTCGGACAAAATTAAACAGCCACGAGGATGTTTCAAATCAAGTGACAAAAAAAAAAATAAAATAAAATAAAACAAAACCACAAAAACCAGGCTTGCTCTCGAAACTCAGCGCCCTTCAGGAAGAAAAATTACACTCTCAACGCACAGCGAGCCCAAGGAAGGAGCAGAGTGGGCAATGGAAGTTTATTGAGACTCTGCCTGCTTCGGAGGAGGCGCAGCCCCTGCACCTCCAGGACCAGAGCTCCGAGCCTCGCACCAGTTCCCCGCAGCTGCCTCGGGGCTGCCGCCAGCTGCACCCAACAGAGCCGGGGCCAACCTTCCACGGTGCTGCTCGTGAGGACGAGGGGAAAGGTTACAGGTGGAGTTTCGGGAATGGTTTGCCTTCAACCTTCTTCCTCCTGCCCCCAGCGGACAGCGTCCTGCACGGCCTGGGCGGTCTCCGAAGGTCTGGCACCGTGGGTCACCCGGGCCAGCAGCCAAAAAGTGGGGCTGGAGGCGTTAAAATCCGTACTTGGCTTGAGTCTGCCGTCGGCTGAGCTTGTTTTCGGACCACGTGTTTTTCAGTTCCAGTTCTCTCTCCTTGGCCTGCAGGAAGGGAGCGGGGTTAGCAGCGGGTTAGCAGCGAGGCGCCGCGCGCTGAGTCAGGGAGCGGGGCGCCCGGCAGCCTGGTTCCAGGAGCCAGCAAAAATCATCCCAAAAAGCACGAATCCAGCCCGGCCGTGCTGAAAAGCAGCTGCTTTTGGGGGAGGCTCTGGGCTGCCGTGCGGAGCGAAGGCAGGAAGGAAAGAGTCTCGTAACCGAACGCGGCCGCGCACGCGCCCGGGCAGGGAGGGGAAGGGGGAAGGTGAAGCAAAGCAAAAAGAAAAGCAGGCAGGCGCTCAGCTCGGACCCGCAGCACGTCTCCAGCCCCCTAATTCTGTCCCCGTCGGTTCCCAGGCCACTCACCTGGTGGATCAGGTAGGTGATCTGGTGTTTCCTCCTCTGCTGCCCCGTGGGCTGGTCTCCTTTTTTCTAGAAAGCAAGAGCAAAGAAGCTGAGCCTGGGGAGACACCGACACGAGACGAGAGCCTGCACAGAGGCAGTTCAGGAAGCCTTGGTTTCACGTGCAGGGCTTCGAGAAGCCCTGCAGTTCCCTTAATTATTTACACAGCACACGAGACGAGGCTCCCCCATCCCTCCCCACGCTGCTGACCGCACAGAGCCTAATACAGCTGCGGCTGTGGCCAAAACAGGAACCAAAGAAAGATCCCCAAAAGCCCAGGCAGCACTTCTGCCTCTCTTCCCGCACCTTGCTGAATGATTTCATGGTTTTCTCCTCTGTTAAGGATTTGGTCAACCACTGCTGGGCTCCACTCAGCTGGTCGTCACCCTTGATATCCACAAAGTTGATCTCTTCTCTCCCCCGATTTCGCTTCCCTTGCAGGCGTTTGAACTGAAAGAAGAAGAGAAAGGACTGAAGTTAAACACACGTCACCACCAACAACAACATCCCAAAGCAAGCGGAGGTAGCTGGAGCCCGACCCTCTGCTCCCTGAGCAATGGGCAGGTCACATCACCACGCATCTTCCCAAGAAGGGATTTTTTCTTTAAGATGTTCTGATCTGTAGCAAAGCAGAACTCTCCTGAACTATTTAACCTTAAGGTTATAACCTCATTTTTCCATGCAGAATGGAAAACGTTGACCCTGGCTTTGACTTGTGCTCACGAGAAGCCCCTCAGCCTCTCAGGCCCCTTGTTTTAGTGCAAGAGAAGCACCTCAGGCTGCTGCCAGACCTACCCTGCCTCGCTCAAATCCACCTCAAAAGCGCAGAGGCCCCTCAGAGGAAGCGAGCAGCAGATGGGCTGTCTTCTGCAGCACTCACTGCTTCAGCTACCGGGGCTGAAAGCTTCTAGATTAGATCAACAATGAGAGGTGGTGTGCTGTTTGGTTTTTTTTTTCTCTTAAATGGGTTTCTGAGCTCGAGTTCTTGAGCATTTGAAGGTTGTGGGGAGTCCAGGGCTGCGCTAGAGGAGGTACCACGAAGGTACCTGAACGCAGCTCCTCACACCTCGGCTGTCCTACACATCCCCAGCGAGAAAAGCACTGGGCTAGGTGGAAATAACAAAGCCACCAGCTTAAAAAGCAAGGAAATCCACCTGCAGCAGCCCCACACACTGCTGGAGGGGCTCAGCGTGCCCACGACACAGCCCTAAACCCCACGGAGCAGTGATGGGGTCCGGCCAGGCACGGAGCACAGCTCAGGACCGGGGTCCTTCGGGTCCTACAATCCTAGCAGAGCTTAAACACAAACTCCTCGGGGGGATAGAGAGCAAAGTGCCAACCGCTTCGTCGTCGAGGAAGGAGGAGTCAGTGCTCATCTCCTGCGGCGCGCCCTGGGCTGCTTCTGCCTCCTGGTAGTAGCCACTGCTGTAATAATCCTGTCGGCAGAGGGAAACCAGTCGGTCACCACAGCAAAACGAGACTGATCCCGGAGCACAGCACCCATGGGTGGCCCTGAGAGGCAGCACCAAGCCTCGTACCCCCTCCCCAATGAGCTGCTGGCTTCTCAGCGAGGATTTTGTGCACCCTCTGGGGAGGGCAGCACGTTACATGTGTGCCTCCTCCCGTGGCAGAGGCAGTTGTTGCTTCTCATTCCTGTTTTTTTTTTATTTTGTCAGAGCAAAGGCCCTGCTGAATTGCTCGAAACCAGCTGGCTGCAGCCGTCGGCCCTGGCGAGCCCGGGTTCTGCACCCAGCCAGCAGCCGGGGCAGTTCTGCCGGGGGCATTTTAACGCCAGCACGCCCATTAAACATTTATCCAGCAAAGAGCATCCGTGGCTGCGGTGCCAGAGGAGCCCTGCTCTAAGTGCTGCGGATCTCCGCTCCTCATCCCTGCGAGCTCAGCTGGGGGAGAACCCCACACACCCCACAAAGCCCCATCCAGCTCCCCCCTAAGGGTTCTTAACCCACCTGGTAATAAGCCCCCGGCACGCCAGCGTCCCCGTAAGCAGGGAACTGGCCGTAGGGCTGGCTGCTGTACTCCTCCCCAGCTTTGGGCAGCCAGCCGTGCTGAGCAGCGCTGGAACCCGCGCCCGTCTTGAATTCCAGCGGGGCGTTGGCAGCAGCGTCCTGGAACTGAGGCTCGGGCTCCGTCCCGGGCGGCGGCTCCTCCGCCAGCGCCGCGCTGGGGTACGAGTAGGGCTCGGAGGCCACGAGGCCGGGCTGGCTCCTGTCAGACAAGGAGAAGTAGTTCTCTGGCTCGAGCTCGTCGTCGCTGTCGTCCTCCTCCTGCGTGATCTGCTTGGTTACCTGCAGCGCGGCGCTCTTGGCGGCGGCTTTGATGGCAGAGGGGGAGGGAGTGGTGGGCACCGCCGGCTTGGACGGAGGTTTGGGTTTGGAGGAGGAGGAGGAGGAGGAGGAGGAGGAGGAGGGGGTCTTGGCGGGTTTTGCCTCGCTGGCGCTGTCGGCTGCTTTCCTCGAGACGGCGTGGGGCAAAAGCAACCGGTTGGGCTCTTTCACCGTCAAGTTCTTGGGTTGAGGAAGCAGAGCGGACAAGCCGGAGCCCTCGCCGCGCCCCTGCTGAGCCCCACGCAGGGCAAGGGGATGACAGAAATCAGAGGTGAGCCACACCATTCCACTCAAACGACTCCCTGTCAATTATACCCCCCGCTCCTAACGGCGTTAACGGCTCAGCACAACTTCCAGCAGCAGGGCTTGAAAGGAAAACCAGGGCTTGCCGCTATCTGCCCGCTCCCCAGGTGAAGGCATCCTTCATCTGACACCTACATGTAGGAAATTTCCCCCAAAAGGGCCTTGCCACCCCAGGAATTTTATCCCCAGACTGCTCTGCACTAATCAGAGTGACTAATTTATAAAGGAGGAAGCCCAAGATGCTCAGCCGAGTGCTTATTTCCTGAGAAATTCACTGAACCCAGCGTACCCGGCACTCACCTGGAGGGTATTTTTCTTCCTTGCTGGTTCATCTTCCTCCGAATCTGACTGAGAAAGAAAAACAGAGCTTAGCACAACCTGAGATATCAAAAAAACGACTTTCAGCCGCTAACAGCTTTGTCAGTTTTTGCTTTGAAGAGCAGAGAGTCGCAGCAGCACGGCTCTGGGCTCAGGACCTGCAAGGACCGCGGCTGAAAAGCAACAGCGGGGCTGTGGTCAGGCTCCGCCACGCTCCTGCTGAGGCATCTGAGGCAGAGCAAGAGAGAAAAAAGATAAATGTGCTGCCCACAGCACACACAGCCACGGGACCTGGTGTTATTTAGAGGCAGCCGCGTCTCCTGTGGTCAGGGCAGGGGCAGAAAATAAAAAAAGGGGGGGGGAAAAAAAGAAAAAAGCTTTGCAAAGAAGGCAGCATCACCTCGTGCAGCCTCCTCGGAGCAAGAACCAAAGGCTGAGCTTGGTTATCCGAATTGGGGAGCAAAAAGGGGATTTGTAAACCCAAATCCCAAATTTTCAAGGTGTTTTTTTTTTAGTGCTGAGCAGCCTCGATCATTTTCTGGCTCGGCAGAGCACTTTGCAGGGATTACAGGAAACGAGGAGCTCTGCCAGCTCGCTGCCTGAATTATAGAACAGGCCCAGGAAGGAGGCCACGCGTAAATAAAAGAAGTCGGGAGCCGCAATCAAACCTCGTGGCTGCGATTCGGGGAGAGGAGCCAGCCCAGGAACCTCCCAGAAGGGGCAACCCAAAGGGGCAGGAGGAGGAAGAAGAGGATGGGGCGAGGAAGGCAGCCAAAGGCAGAGGGATTTGGGGAATTTGGGTTTTAAAGGTGTTTCTCTTCGCCACCACGAGGACCTGCAGCGCTTCTGTCAGAGCTAAGGGGTGGGGAAGGAGGGGGAGGGAGGAATCTCTGCTCCCTCGAGCTTATTTCAGCCATCCGAAGAGCAAGGAGGGGGCCAAGAGCCCTGACTGGGGGTTATCAGGGAGCTCCTGCCGTCAGGTGCTGCAACAAAGCCAGGAGGCACAAAGTGGGGGTGAGGGGAGGGGATGAACCCCAAACTGCTTCCTACGAGGGTGCCCCGTGCATCCCACAGCCTGGCACGTGGGGATTGCTGCCAGGATGGGCTGAAAGGCTTCAAATCGGATGGGAAACGGGAGATGGGAGACAGGCAGAGCCCTGGGGCCTTCCTCCCATCCCACCCCCTGATGGATTCAGCTGCCCCTCTGCTGTTTTGGGAGCAGGAGCTCCCCAGTTTGCCAAACTGGGCTGGCTGCTGGTGGGCAGCGACACGGCTCGGGGCCATGCGTCCCACTCGCCCCCTCTTGCCGTGTCCCTACAAAGCCAGAGGTGCCACCCCAAGCGATGGGGCAGCTCCCCCGTGTCCCCAAAACGCCGACCCTAAATCCACAATCCCGGCAGGACAGGCAGACAAAGTCCCACGTGGGCCCTGGGATGGGAAGAGCCGCGTCGCTGCCGGGTCCCAGCGTGGTTGTGGCGCTCAACGGGGACACAGACATAAAAATAAAAAGGGGGAAGGAGCTGGGGGGCTCTGCTCCTGGCACCAGTGATGGTGTGGGTGCTGCAGAACCCCATAAAACACGGGGCAACCCTAAAAAAAAGAAGGAAAAGCTGAGAGAGGAACGATTACCTCGAGGTCTGGAGGACACCTAGAGTCTTTAGGGAGACAAACACCAGGCTGGCGGGGAGAGGCGCGGATCCCACAGCAAACAAAAGAAGAGGAGGAAGAGCAACGCGGATTTTGGGGACACCCCAACCCCGGCCCCGCGGCTGCAAAGCGTGGGGAATAAAGCAGGGTGCGGCTGATGGGGGGTTTGGGGGGCAAAACGGCTGTAAATCGGGTTTTTTGCTCCAGTTTAACTCCGCAAAGAGCTTTAGGATTAGGGCCGGCAGCCGGCCCAGGGTTCCCTGCCACCAGCACCACCATACTCACATCTCCCTCCTGCAGCTCGGGCACCACGATCCTCACCGGCTCCGTCCTCTTCTTCGCCCTGGGGAGGCTCAGATCCCCCCCAGCCCCAGGGAGGGTGTTCCTGGGGGGGGGCAGCAGCAGCAGCCCCCCGGGCCGGGCTCGCTGCTCCTCGGGACCCCCAGATGAAGAGGCCGAGCCCGGGGGAGCCCCAAAGGCCTTGAGGGGACCCGGGGGGCCCGTGAGGAGAGGAGGAGGCGGCGGAGGAGAAGGGGAGGGGGGGGGGGGGAAGCCGCCGGGAGGGGGCCGGGAGGTTTTGGGGGGGGGCAAAGCGGCGAAAAGGCCCCGAGGCCGAGGCAGGGCGGCCTCCTCCTCCTCATCATCATCATCATCTTCATCCCCTTCCTCCTCCTCTTCCTCCTCCTCCTCCCCCGCGGCCCCCTCCGCGTCGCTGTCCTCCTCGCTGCTGGCGTAGGCCACCAGGGACATGGCCCCCCCCCGGCCAGGCGCTACGCGAGGCCGGGGATCCGCCCCGCCCGCCTAGGCCGCGGCCTACCGGGGACGGAACGAGGGAAGGGGGGGGCGAGGCTAAGCCCCCATGGAGACCCCCCCCGGCCCCGCAGCAGCCTCCGCGGCCTCAGCGCTCGCAGATAATGGCCGCCGGCCGCGCTCGATCCCCCCCCTCCTCCTCCTCCTTCCCCTCCGCCTCTGCCGCCGCCGTTGCCCGGCCGCCGAACTACAACTCCCGGCAGGCCCCGCGCGCCGCCCGCCGCCCGCTTCCCAGCGGGCCCCGCCGCGGGGCGTCATGGGAAGTGGAGTCCACGAGTAAGGGCGGGAGGTGGGGATGGGGGGGGGGGGAAGGAGCTGACATGGCGGCTGGGCGGGGAGGCCGGGGGCCGCCTGGAGGCCGCGTGGTGAGGGCGAGCGGCTGCCCCCGCGGGGAATAAAGGCCTCGGGGCCTCCCCCTCGAGGCCTCCCCGTCGAGGCCCAGCGGGCTCCGCTCTCCCCTCCCCGTGCCTCGTGCCCCCCCCCCACCGGACTACAACTCCCAGCAGCCCCCGCGCCGCCCCCCCACCCGCAGGCCGCGCAGCCGATTGAGGGCGGCTCGAGCGGGGACTACAACTCCCAGCGTGCCCCGCGCCCCGCCGCCATCTTGGGGCCGTTGTCACGGCGAGGCCCCGGGCCCGGTGCCCCCCCCCCTCTCCCCCGCCCGGTGCAGCCATTTGCTGAGCGGCGCCGAGCGGGGCACGGGGAAAATGGACGCGGGGCCGTGTCCGGGGCCTTGGGCAGGGCGTGAGGCACGGGGCGGTGTGGGGAGACGGGCACCGGCCCCAAAACCTGCCCCGCTCCTGTACCTGCGCCTGTCCTGGTCCCATAACGTGCCACGGTCCCGTACAGTGCTCTGACCCCATAATGTGTCCCAGTCCTGTACGCTGCTGCGACCCCATAACCTGGTCCCATACACTGCACCGGCCCTGTAACCTGCCCCAGTCCCATACACTGCTCTGACCCCATAACCTGTCCTGGTCCCATACACTGCTCTGACCCCATAACATGCCCCGGTCCCATTCACTACTCTGATCACATAACCCAGTCCTGTACACTGCTGCAACCCCATAACCTGGTCCCATACACTGCACTGGCCCTGTAACCTGCCCCAGTCCCATACACTGCTCCAACCCCATAACCCGTCCCAGTCCCATACACTGCACCGGCCCTGTAACCTGCCCAGGTCCCATACCTGTGCCTGTCCTGATCCCATACACTGCTCTGACCCCATAATCTGTCCCATGCACCATGCCTGTCTCATACCTGTTTGTGTCCTGGCCCCATAACCTGCTCTGGCCCCAATCCTACACCCTGTTCTGGTCCCATAGCTGTCTGTGTCCCAGTCCCATAACCTTCTCCTGTCCTAGTCCCATATGCTACCCCGGTCCCATACACTGCTCCTGCCCTGGCCCCATATCTGCTCCTGTCCCAGTCCCATAACACCTCAACCCCATAACCATTTGTGTCCAGCCTCCCACACCTCCTCCTGCCCCAATCCTCGGGCCATGCTGGAGGAAGATGAGGGTGACGATGATGAGGAAGATGCTCCTGCATCTGTGGGGCCGGTTTGGCTTCCCCCATGTGGGTCCCAACCCCTTTCCCCATAATTATGGCCTCCCCCTGTGCCCGAATGGCGAGCCCCACTCTCAGCCCCGACATGCGGCCCCATTGTGCTCCCCCCGGCCATGGGGACGCGATCCCGAGAAGGGAAACGGGAGAGACCCCATAAACAGCGGGGCCGCACGAGGGGCGTGGGTGCTATGGGGCCGTGATGGCAGGGACCAGGGGGATGAGGGTCCGGGGGGGTCTTTAGGTCGCCTTCGCCTCCCCAAATTCTTGGGGCTGGTGGTACCCCCCCGGCAATGGGGTCCTGTGCCCCTTCCTGCTGCTTGTCTGAGCTGTTTTGGGGCTGAATAGGAGAAATTTGGGCAAGAAAAGAGGGTGGGGGGTGCAAGGAGAGGCACCTCCGTGCAGAACCCCAAGGAAAGCATTTGAGGGGGTTTTGGGGGGAACACGCAGGAGGGAACCCCCCCAGCACCCCAGAATTTCACCCCCCAGCACCCAAAGATTCCCCTTCGTGCCTCATGTGGCGCACCCGGGGTAATCCCGGTACCTGCACAGTGCCGGGGAGTTTCTAAAAAAAATATTTGGGATTTTGGGGCTTTTCTGGGCAAAAAAAAAAAAACACATGAAAGCACCCCAATTTAGGATTCGGGACTACGGAGATGCACCAGCAGCCTGGTGCCCCTTCCCTGAGCAGGAATTAAAACTCTGTGTTTTAATTAATTTCCCAAATTTCTTCCCAAATTATTTCCCAATTTTCTTCCCAAATTAATTCACAATTCCCAATTTTCTTCCCGAATTAATTCCCAAATTTCTCCCCAAATCATTTCCCAAATTAATTTCCAAATTTCTTCCCAAACTCCCAGTTTTCTCCCCAAATCATTTCCCAAATTTCTCCCCATATCATTTCCCAAATTCCTTCCCAAACTCCCAATTTTCTCCCCAAATCATTTCCCAAATTAATTCCCAGATTTCTTCCCAAATCATCTCCCAAATTATTTCCCAAATTAATTCTCAATCTTCTTCCCAAATTAATTCCCATTTTTCTTCCCAAATTTAGTCCCAAATTCCCAAATCTCTTTTCAAATTATTTCCCAAATTAATTCTCAAACTTCTTCCCAAATTAATTCCCATTTTTCTTCCCAAATTACTTCCCAAATTCCCAAATCTCTTCCCAAATTATTTCCCAAATTAATTCTCTAATTCCTTCCCAAATCATTTTCCAAATTAATTCCCAAATTAATTCTCCAATTTATTCCCAATTTTCTTCCCAAATTACTTCCCAAATTCCCAAATCTCTTCCCAAATTATTTCCCAAACTCATCCCCAAACTTCTTCCCAGATTCTTTCCCAAATTAACTTCCAGTTTTCCTCCCAAATTAACTCCCCATTTTCTCCCCAAATTAATTCCCAATTTTCTCCCCAAACCCTTCCCCAAATCCCTTCCCAAATCCCTTCCTTCCCAAACTTCTCCCACAAAAGGAGCCGAACACCCCCCCTAGAAAAAAAAAACCACCCCCCTTAGCCCCACGCATGGCTAATTAGGGGCGTGTTAATTATTTTTGCAGACGTGACCCTACACGAGGCGGGGGGGGGGGGGCGCGCAAACGGGAGCGCGCTTGCGCCAGGGCGGCCAAGGGAGCGCGGAGCGCCTCGAGCGGCGGGGAGGGGATTTTTTTTTTTTCTTTTTTTTTTTTTTCTCCTTTTTTTTTTTTTTTTTGGGGGGTGGGGGGGGGGAAAGAAGAAGGGATTTGGGGGGGGCCGGGGGAGGGCGCAGTTGAATTCAAACACAAACAACTGCATGGGGCAGGGGCCCGCCGCGCCGCGCCGCTCCTAGCACCGGGGCCGCCGCCCCCCCCCCCCCCCCGCGCCGCGCTGCGGTGGGGGCCGCCGCCTTCCTCCCCCCTCCCCCTTTTTTTCCCCCCCCCCACGCTTTTTACCCCCCCCCACACCCCCTTTATCATTTTTTTTTCATTTTCTTTAATTTTTTATTTTTCTGCCGGGCTCCCAAACTTCGCCCTTTTTTTTTTTTTTTTCCCCTCCCTTTTTTTCCTTCCCCCCCCCCCTTCCCCTTTATCCCCCCCCCCCCCCCAAGCCCTAATTGCCCCCCCCCCCGGCAGCCACCATGTCCCGGTCCAACCGGCAGAAGGAGTACAAATGCGGGGACCTGGTTTTCGCCAAGATGAAGGGCTACCCGCACTGGCCTGCCCGGGTAAGCACCGAGGGGGGGGGACACGGGGGGGGGACACACACTTTTTAGGGTTGGGGGGGCCACCTTTGGGCTTTTATTTTTTGCAATTTCCATTTTTCACGGGCGAATGTTGGCTTGGATCTCCCCGGGGAAACAATGTGCCCCCCCCCCCCCCCCCTTTGGTACAGGCAGGTGTGTGCAAAAGGGGGGGGGGACACGAGTGTGTGTGCCCCCCCCCTTTATGAGAGCACGTGGGGGGGGTAAATGGGGTTTTATTTTGGGGGGGTGAAGTGTCCTGGTCGCATCCTGCCCCCCATGGGGGGGGGGGCGCACACACGTGGGGGGGGGGGGGGACAAACGTGGAGGGAGGCCATAGAGATGGGGGGGGCACACACATAGAGTGGGGGGGGGGTCACACACATTGTGGGGGGTCACACACACACTGGGGGGGGTCACACACGTGGGGGGGGGTCCCCAACCCTCCACGTGCCCACGGGGACAAGTCGGGGGCGGGCGGGGGGGGAGGCGGATTTTAGGCGGATTTTAGGTGGATTTTAGGTGGATTTTACCCCCCCCCAAACACCGTGGCATTATTTAGGGCTGGGGGGGGCTTTCCCTCGACCCCCCCACACCACCACAAGCTCCTTGAGCCCCCCCCCCCCCCCCCCCCCAAAAAAAAAAAATAAAACCCGGCCTGGCTGCAGAGGGTGCAGGGCCGCGCTGCGCCCACACGGCCCTGGCTTTTTAGGGGGGGGGGGGGATAAATTTTGGGGGGTGGGCAGCGAAAGGGGAAGGTGGAGGAGCCCCCCCCCCAGCCATGGGTGCCCCCCCCCCCCGGGCTCTTTCCCCTCCCCGGGCCTGGCCAACTTTTGTTTGGTTTCTGGGGATTTTGGCGGCCAGGCCGGGGAGGGGGTGGGGAGCCGCTGGCTTTTGGCACCGGCCCCCGAAACGCGCACTCGAAAGCGCCTTCTCTTGGGGGGGGGGCCCCCAGAGGCCTCCCTGCACCCTCTGCTCGATGGGGGGGTCCCCACGAGCCCCCCCAACCCCCCCCAGGACTCCCCCATCCCCGCCACCGAGGCCTGGAAGCGCCAGGCTTCGTTCGGCCTCCGCTTCAAAACACCGAAAG
This sequence comes from Aythya ferina, assembly GCF_964211825.1. NCBI lineage: Eukaryota > Metazoa > Chordata > Aves > Anseriformes > Anatidae > Aythya > Aythya ferina. Next base: position 1,668,543 of record NC_140326.1, read on the forward strand.
GAATCAAACCAAACCACCCCAAAACCTCATGTTCCCCCCCCCCAGGACCCCAAACCCCCCCCCAGGACCCCCCCTCAGGGCCTGGCTGTGGGGTTGGGGGCCGGGGGGGGGGGACCTGAGCCCCCTCGGCCGCTGAGTAATCCCATTTCTCGCTCCAGCGGAGCGGGCAGGGCCCGTGACTAATGGGGCGCCCTAAAGAAACGCCCCCCGGCCCCATGGGGGTGTTTGGGGTTTTTTGCCCCCCCCACCCAGGACCCCAAAACAAGCAGGGACAAAACAGGAGCAGGAGGTGGTGGAGAAACCGAGGGCAAAGAGGCACCGGGGTTGGTTTCCCCACCACGTGTGCCTGGGTCCCGTCCCCCCCCCTAAAAAAAGCACCGGCAACACGAGCGGCCCCGGCTCAGCCCCCCCCCCAAGTTTTGCTCCATCTTTCACCAAAACCCCCTGATTTATGCCTGGAAACCTCTCCCGAGGGGAAACTGAGGCAGGGGGGCTGGCACCACAAGGGCCCAGTAGGGGTTTTGCTGTCCCCCCCCCTCCTGGGGTGCAAGCGGCTGGGGACGGAGGTGGCACCCCATTCCCTGACCCCATAAGCTCTCCCCCCTCATGCCGTGGCCAGGCCCTTCTTTTTTACAGCCCATTATTTATTTTTTGCAGGGACCGGTGCTGCTGCAGGGCCCCAAGTGTCACCCACCCCCTTCACGAAGCATTCAGGGCCTTTTTGGGGGCATTCGGGGCCTTTTTGGGGGCTTTTTGGGGTGGGCAGGCTCAGGCACCCGGGGACGAGCTGAACCCCCGCAGCGATGCCCTTTGGGGCCAGCTGGCCCCGGTGGCAGCCGGGTGGGCGCGTGTGGCCCCCCACGGGCTGGATCCACGTTAATTAATTAACGAACTCCCCCTGCCCGCCCCCAAATCGCCACCCCCGTCCCCAACGGGGCCTGGCACGGCCGGGGCCCAGCTGGGCAGCTCCCAGCCCCGCTCCGGGCACCGGTTGCAAAGTCCAGGAGCAGAGGTTGGGGGCAGAGTCCGTGCGGGGGGCGGGGGGGGCACGCTCATCCTACCACCCCAGCCCCTTTTTTTATTATTTTTAATTCATTTTTAAATTATTTTTAGTTTATTTTGCCCCCCCGAGCAAGGACAGGACGGTGACACCCCCTTCCCGGTGATGCCCCCGGGTGCTTCAGCAGCCGGGTGGGCTCCGGCCCCCTTGTCCAGGGGGGGTCCCAGGGGGTTGGGGGGGGCGTTTCCAGCCCCCCCCAGCTCCTGCCTGTGCTGCTGTTGGGGTATCTCGGCCCCCAGCCCCTTATCTCCCCTCCCCAAACTTCCCCGCCCGCCGCTGTGCCTGGAGATGCCGCGGCCTTTTCCAGGAGGACACAGTTTTGGGTGAAAAAAGGCCAGATAAGGGGCTATCGCCCGTTGGGTGCTGCCTGTGGCGCGCGCCCTTTCTACAAGGGACCGGCCCCCAGCACCCTGGGGACATTCAGCAGTCACCGAGGGGTGGCCCCATGGCGTGGGGGGGGTCCCCAAACCCCCCCTATTCCACGGGGTCCCCGCTGCGCTCCCTTTGCCCACCCACGACCTTGGCCAAGGACGGCTCCCGCTGTGGGGCCGGGGACGTGGCACCGTGCAGCTGGGGGGGGGACAAACTCGGGGAGAGTGGCACCCCGGGGGTCCCTGTCCCCTGGGGGGGGCTGTGGGGCCAAGCACCAGGGGCTGGAGCCGCCGCGGTGGCCCCACGTGCGCCGCCTCTGCTCGGGGATGGAGATTTTAAAAATAGCCGGGCCCGCTCCCAAGGCTTTGTAGCCACGTTGGGGCTGGTTTTGTCCCCCCCCAGGGTGAAACCGAGCTCGAAGGAGCCTCTTCTTTCCCATAGGAGCCAGGGCAGACAATGGGGTGGCATCGGGGGCCCTAAAGGGCTCCGGGGGGGGCCCGCGGTGGCCTGGGAGCGACCTGCAGAAACGTGATCCGCGCCCAAACGTCCCCGCTGCTGGCGGGGCCGGGCTGGCCGCCCGCCCTCTGACTCAGATTTTCTCCTCCCGTCCCCCCCCCAGCACCAAATGGGGACGGAGCCTGGTGGCGGGCAGGGCTCCGGCACCGGGGGCGCGACGGCAAGGCCGAGTTTGGTGCCGGTGGGGTCTGATTCTCGCCCCTCTCCCCATCCCGAATCCCCCAAATGGGCCCGGGAGCTGCGCCGTAGCCCTCGGAGGGCTCCCACGCGTGGGCCGTGGCCCCGGGCCCGGGGGTGCCGGCGAGTGGAGGCACGTCCCCGAGCCCAAAACGCGCCGAGGGATCCGGGAAGGAGGATGCAGGGAGGAGGGCGTGGGGCTGGGCGCTGCCCGCGGTGGCCCCACACCCAGGGCTCGGTGCCCCGGCACAGCACCGGGTCCCTGCTGGTCACCAGAGCACCCTAGGGTGGGGTTTTGGGTGCTGGGTGCCCCCCGAGCTGTGCGTGGGCAGCAGGGGGGGCATGGGGACATCCCTCACGAGTGTCCCCATCCCCACGGGGAGTCCCCAGCTCGGGCATCCCACCCCAGCAGCCCTCAGACGTGCCAGGAGGAAGGGGACAAAAAAAAAAAACAAAAAACCCGGTGGCAGAAAACTGGGGAAACTGAGGCAAGGTCGCGCCGTGAGTCAGCAGCGGGACCCCGCAGGGTTTTGCTCTCCCACCCCGCTCCCCGGCGAGCCCCCCGCCCGTTTTGTCTCCTTCCCCCTTTCCTTCGAGGCTTTCTGGGGAATTTATGGCCGCGCTGGCTGGAGCCGGGGGGGGGTTTATTTTTAGACGCTATAAAAAGCTGCTGGTGCTGCTGGTGCCGCGCTCCCCGCGTGGCGCGCCGGGAATATTCCCGCTGGGTGCCACGGCACCTGCTGCCGGGGGGCTGCTCGCCCACCCGGGGGGGCTCTGGGTGTCAGGGCTGCCCCCCCCCCCGAGGGCCGGGCTGGAGTTGTTCGTCCTGCGTGCTGCCGGGGCCCCGATTTTGCTGAGCTCGATGCGTCTGAGCCCGTCTAGACAAGGGCTTAGGGCGGCCGCTCCTCGCCGTCCCCTCGGGGTGTTCGCGGGGCTGCCGCCGGCTCGGGAGCGGGGAGGGGGCGGCTGCGATGCCCCAAATGGACCCAGGCACCTTCCCCATGGTGTCAGGAGTCGGGAACAGGGACACGAGGGCCAGGATGGTGCCGGGGGAGGTCCCGGTGGCTGCGCCCTCACCTTCTCCTCTTTTTTTTCACCTTCTCCTCTTTTTTTTCACCTTCTCCTCTTTTTTTTCACCTTCTCCTCTTTTTTTTTGTGCAGATCGACGAGATGCCAGAAGCCGCGGTGAAGTCGTCCTCCAACAAATACCAAGTCTTCTTCTTCGGGACCCACGAAACGTGAGTGGGGCCCTGCCACGAGCTGGGGGGGCTAACGGGGAGAGATCCGGCCCTTTGGGGTCTCCGTCTCCATGGGGCAGTGACGCTGATGGACCAGGGCAGGAGGTCGGGGTGGTCCCGGGGGCGTTGGGTGCTGCAAAGCTGGGGAAGGAGCCGGTGGCATGGTCTGGGGGGTTTTGGGGGAGAGGTGGGACACCCCAGCTGCCGTTTCTCATCGCTTTTCCCCCGAGCAGGGCATTCCTGGGGCCCAAAGACCTCTTCCCCTATGAAGAATGCAAGGAGAAGTTTGGGAAACCCAACAAAAGGAAAGGGTTCAGCGAAGGTTTGTGGGAGATCGAGAACAACCCGACCGTCAAAGCCTCCGGGTACCAGGTGGGTGGCGATCCGCCGGCCGCAGCCCCCCCGTGACCCCCTCCCCGGGCGTCACAGCCCCCTTTTCTAAGCCCCGGTGTCACCCCCAGCCCACCCCGAAGAAGACCTGCCCCGAGGACGCCGAGCCCGAGCGGGAGCCGGAGGGTGACGGGGAGAAGAAAGGCAACGCGGAGGGCAGCAGCGACGAGGAGGGGAAGTTGGTGATCGACGAGCAGTCCAAGGAGAAGAACGAGAAAGGCGGGATCAAGAGGAAAGCAGAAGATGCTTTGGAGGTAGGGGGGGGCGGCGGGGACGGGGGGGCGAGGGGCAGGGGGCAAGGGGCAGGGGGCAAAGGGCAGGGCTGAGCCGAGCTCCCCGCGCCCAGGACTCCCCCAAACGCACCAAGGAGGCGGAGGGGCAGGAAGGGGAGAAGAAGGTCGACAACGAAGAGGCCCCCAAGGAGGAGCCGAAGCCCAACCCAGCCGAAGGCGAGAAGGAGAAGAACAGCGACGCCGCCGGCGTGCCGGACGCCAACGAAGCCAAGCAGGAGGGCAAGGACAAGGCGGAGGAGGTCAGAGACCACAAGGAGAGGTGAGGGCGGTGAGCGGGGTGCCCCCCAGCCCCCCAAACTGGGCTCTCCTCCACCCACCTGGGCACAGGGGGTGTGGATTTGGGGGTCCTGGGGCTGTGTCCCCAGCGGGGGTCTTGAGATCGTGGGGTCTGTGACCGAGCACCCGGTTTTCTTCGTCCCCGCAGTCCGTAGAGGCCTCCCTGGCGAGCTGATCTCCTGCCCCTTCCCCGCTGGGCTCCCCTGGGTGCTGCCCCGTCTCGCCCTCGTCGGCTCGTCAACGGCCGCGGCTCCGGAAACGAGAAACAAACGGGAAAAAAAAAAGAAAAAAAAAAGAAAAAAAAATAAAATAAACGAGAGAAATGAAGAGAAAACCCGGTAACGATAACCCCTGAACCGACCCGCATCTCCTGGCCCCGCCGTCGCAGGGCGCATGCTTTGTATTAGTGATTTCTAGGGGGCTGATCAGTTGATTTGAAATAAAAGCGATTCATGCCTTTTTAAAGCGCTTCTGCCCGGTGTTTTTTGTCTGGGGGGGCCATTTCGGGCCCCTTTGGGCTCAGTTTCACCTTCTCAGTGCCCGAAGGAAATGCAGAAAGGGTTTGGAGCTGGAAGAGGGGGGAGAAAAATCAGTGAGAGAGGGGAAGGAGAGCGGCAGCAGGAAGATTTGTACAGGAGGGGTTTTTATTAATGTGGAAAATCACCATTCTGCAAGAAAATGCCACGGGGGGGGCTGGGACGGGAGCTGTTACCCCTCACAAATGCTTCGTCCCCTCCGGTGGCTCCTTGAGGGGGGGGCTCGGTGGGGATCCCGGTGCCCAAAGCCCCCCGGGAGGGTGCCCAAATCCCTTGGGAGAGCCCCGGGGGTGTGGGGCCGGGAGCAGCAGCAGAAAATGGAGCCGTGGCCGGGGGCCAGCCCCGCTCCCAGCCCCCAGCGCTGCTGCTGCCCCCCCCCGGGCACTGGGGACCCCCAGGGACCCCTCAGGGCCCCCCCCCCAGCCATGGGGGGAGCCCCCAGCCCCTTGCCCCTAGGCCTCAGCCACCACCACAGCCCCGCTTGGGGTCCCAGGGCTGGGCCTGGGGAGCAGTGGGAGGCCTGGGGGGGGCAACTGGGGGCACTGGGGGGCAACTGGGGGCAACTGGGAAGGGTGAGGGGCAACTGGGGGCAGATTGGGGGGGGGCTGTAATGGCGGCCATGGGGGCAGGGAGCTGGGGTAGGGCGGTCCCGCGGCCTCACCGCCGCCCCCAAAGCCCTGCCCCAGCTCCCTGCCCGCCCCGGGGGTCGTTTCGGTGGGATTGGGCCGTGCTGGAGTGGGGGGGTACTGGGGAAACTGGGGGGAGGCCGCGTGGACTACAACTCCCAGCATGCCCCGCGGCGTAGGCAGCGAGAGGGAGGGGTCAATGGCGGCCCGCTCCCGTGATGCACCGCGCCAGCGGCGGGCCACGAGGGGGAGGAAGAGGAGGAGGAAACGGGGGGGGGGAGAGAACTACAACTCCCATCATGCCCCGCGGCGGGACTACGCGTCCCGGCGTGCCCCGCGGCGCCGCCACTTCCGGGAGCGGGAGGCGGCGGGGCGCTGAGGTGAGGCCGGGGGGAACCGGGGGGGGCCCGGGGGGCTCCGGGGGGGTCGGGGCCGGTCCCGGGGCCCCGTTCCCGGTGTGGGGGCTCGGCCCCGGCCCCTTCTCAGCCGGTGTCCCCCCCCCCCCCCCCAGCCGCCATGCGGGTTTCGGCCCTGCTGGGCCTGGCGGCGCGGCCCCGGCTGCCCCCCGGGTACCGGCACGGGACGTGGCGCCCCGGCACCGCCCCCGAGCAGCGCAGGAACCCCCCCGGGCAGCGCCGCAACAAAGTGTTCGTGGAGCCCCTGCACAGGGACGAGTGGAAGGTGTTCCGGGGGGACACGGTGAGTGGGGAGGGGACACCCCCCCCCCCAATCCCATCCCTAATTGGGAGCCGGGAGCCCCCCCTTAATTGGGATCTGGGGACCCCTCCCCCTTTAATTGGGATCCCGAGAACCCCCCCCTTCTAAGTGGGACCCGGCCCCCCCCCTCCCCCTTAATAGGGACCCGGGGACTCTCCCCCCTTTAATGACCCCACCCCAAATTGGGACCCGGGGACCCCTCCCCTTAATTGGGATCTGGGGAGCCCCCCCCCCTTTAATTGGGATCCCGGGACCCCCTCCCCCCCTTAATAGGGACCCGGGGACCCTCTCCTTTAACGAACCCCCCTTTAATTGGGATCCGGGGAGCCCCCCCTTTAGCGCTCCCCTTTTAATGCCCCCCTGGAGAGCCCCCCCATTCCCCCTTTAATGGGACCTGGGACCCCCCTCCTGTTTTAGGGCCTCCGGGGACCCCCCCCTTCCCTTTAATGGCCCCCTGGGGACCCCCCTCTTTAATGGGACCCATGGAGCCCCCTTAATAACCCCCTGGAAGCCCCCCTCCCCCTTTAATGGGACCTGGAGACCCCCCCCTGCTTTTAGGACTCCCCTGGGGATCCCCCCCCCTTTTAGGGCTCCCACTGCCCCCCCCCATTCCTTCATCCCCTCTGCACCCCCCCCCTTTTTATGGGACCCAGGCCCCCCCCCTTTTACCTCCCCCTATTTATTAATCCCTGTGGACCCCCCCAATTCCTTCAACCCCACTGAGCCCCCCCCTCTTGTTTGTTGATCCCTAGGGACCCCCCCCATTTTTCCAACCCTATTGAGCCCCCCCCCTTGTTCTTTTTGCCCCCCCCCCACAGGTCCAGGTGCTGGCCGGGAAGGACGCGGGGCGCCAGGGGCTGGTCACCCAGGTGGTGCGAGCCCGCAACTGGGTCGTGGTGGAGGGGCTGAACACGGTGAGGAGCGAGCGGGGAGGGGTTGGGGGGGGGGCTACGGTGTTAAGGGGGGGGCACGGCCTGTCCTTAACCCCCCCCTCACCCCGCAGCACTACCGCTACATCAACAGGATGGCCAAATTCAGCAGCACCTACATCGCCAGCGAGGCCCCGCTGCTGCTCAGCCAGGTCGCTTTGGTGGACCCTGAGGACCGGTAAAAACCCCAAAAACACCCCGGGGGGGGCCATAAAAACCCGTGGGATGGATTTAGGGCAATTCCTGCTGATTTTGGTCCTTTTTTGCCTCTCCAGGAAGCCGACGGAGGTGCAGTGGCGTTACACGGAGGAGGGGGAGCGGGTGCGGGTGTCGCTGCGCACCGGCCGCATCCTCCCCCTGCCCCTACGGCAGCGCCGCGACGGGGTCGTCCCCGAGCAGTGGATCGGTGAGATCGGGGGGGGGTTTTGGGGCTAAAGTGGGGGGATTTGGGGCTGGGGAGGGGCTTAGTGCCATCCTCTCCGCCCGCAGACGGCCCCAAGGACACGTCGGTGGAGGATGTGCTGGAGAAAACCTACCTGCCCTCGCTCAAGACCTTCGAGGAGGAGGTGATGGAGGCCGCGGGCATCGTGGAGACGCGCCGGGCCAGGAAATCCTACTGGTACTGAGCGGGGGGCAAGGGGGGAGCCCCCCGGGGGCAGCAGCTCCGAGTAAAGGACTTTTTGGATCCAGATTTGGGGTTTCGCCGTATTTTTTTTGCATCTAGATCTGGGGTTTCACTGTATTTTTGTATTTATATTTAGGGTTTTGCCATATTTTTTGCATCTGGATTTAGGGTTTCGCTGTTTTTTTGCATCTAGATTTGGGGTTTCACCGTAGTTTTTGCATCTATATTCTGGTTTTCGCCATTTTTTTTGCATCTTTATTTAGGGTTTCGCTGCATTTTTTGCATCTATATTTTGTTTTTTGCTGTATTTTTTGCAGCTGTGGTACTTTTGGGGCGTCTCTCTGCCACGCTGGGGCCTGGGGGGCCACGCTCCCTCCTCCTCCTCCTCCTCCTCCTCTTCTTCCTCCTCCTCCTCCTCTTCCTCCTCCTCCTCCTCCTCCTCGCTGCTGTCCTCCAGCACCCCCTCCAGGGTTGGGGCTGGGGACCCAAACTTTGGGGCTGGGGAGTGGTGTTTTGGGATTGGGGACCAAGGTTTGGGGGCTGGGGACTGGGGTTTTGGGGTTGGGAATTGGGTTTTGGGGGTTTCACCGTAGGTTTTGCATCTAGATTTAGGGTTTCGTCTTTTTTTTGCATCTAGATTTGGGGTTTCGCCGTATTTTTTGCATCTACATTCTGTTTTTTGCCATTTTTTTGCATCTTTATTTAGGGTTTCGCTGCATTTTTTGCATCTATATTTTGTTTTTTGCCCGATTTTTTGCACCCCGGGCTGGGGGGCCACGCTCCCTCCTCCTCCTCCTCCTCTTCTTCCTCCCCCTCCTCCTCCTCCTCCTCGCTGCTGTCCCCCAGCCCCTCCAGCACCCCCTCCAGCGGCGCCCTGGCCGCCACCAGCACCAGGTTGCGCGGGGAGAAGCGGGGATCAAAAAGAGGCAGCAGGGCGCACTGGAAACCTGGGGAGGGGGCAAAAAGAGCCTCGAGCTCGCTGCCCCCTCCCCGATTTCTCCCCTCCGACCCCCCCCAACCCCAAGGGTGGGGCCCCCACCTTGCTCCCGCAGGTAGAGGAGGCGGTCGAGGAGGATGAGGCTCTCGACCAGCGGGGCCAGGAGCAGCGCCAGGCAGCGGAAGGCGAGCAGCTCCTGCTGCCGGGCGGAGCTGGGGGGGGGGAGAGGGATATGGGGGTGGTGGTGAGTAGGGGGAGACCCCCAGGGGAAGGGGGGGACCCCTAGGGGAAGGGGGGGACCCCAGGAGAAGAGGGAGGACCCCAGGAGAGGGAACACCCCAGGAGAAGGGACCCTGGGAGAGGGGACACCCCAAAAGAAGCCCCCCCAGGAGAAGGGACACCCCAGGAGAAAGTCCCCAGCCCCTCCAGGAGAGGGGACATCCCAAAAGAAGGGATCCCAGGAGAAGGGGACCTCAGCAGGGGACGACCCCAGAAGAAGGGACACCCCAGGAGAGGGTAAATCCCAAAAGAAGGCTCCCGAGGAGAAGGGACGCCCCAGGAGAAATCCCCCAACCCCCCCCAGGAGAGGGGACACCCCAAAGGAAGACCCCCCCAGGTGAAGGCTCCCCCCAAAAGGAAGTCCCCAGCCCCCCCAGGAGAGATCCCACCCCAAAAGAAGCCCCCCCCCAGGAGAAGGAGAAGGCCCACCCCAAGAGAAAGCCCCTGGCCCCCAGGAGAAGGAACCCCAAGAGAAGGAACACCCCAGGAGAGGGTCCACCCCAAAAGAAAGCCCCCCAGGAGAGGGAACACCCCAGAACAAGGGACCCTGGGAGAGGGGAAACCCCAAAAGAAAACCCCCAGCCCCCCAGGAGAGGGGACACCCCAAAAGAAGGGATCCCAGGAGAAGGGACACCCCAAAAGAAAGCCCCTGGCCCCCCAGGAGAAGGGACCCCAGGAGAGGGCACACCCCAAAAGAAGGGAACCCAGGTGAGGGGACACCCCAAAAGCCCCCCCCATGCAAAATCCCACCCCAAAAGAAGCCCCCACCCCAAAAGAACCCCCCACCCCCCCCTTCTTTCACCCCGCACGCACTCGGAGACGCCGAGGCTCAGGGCTCTCCTCCCGGGCCGCACCCTTGGGTGCTGGAGGCTGGGCTGGGCGGCGGGGCCGAGGCTCTGTAGGGCCGCTCGGTGCCCGTGGGGGCGCATCCCGGAGCTGTCCCCCCCCACCCCCAAAAGCAGCCGCCCCGCAAAAGCCTCCAGCGCGTGGCACGCGGCCTCCAGGGCACGGGACGACAGCTCGTGGCCACGCAGCCCCGACACCCAGGAGCTCAGCGGGTAGCCCACGGGGTGGGGAGGGGGGGTTTTGGGGTGGGGAGGGGGGTTTGGGGGCTGGGGAGCAAGGTTTTGGGGCTGGGGAGCGGGGTTTGGGGGCTGGGGAGCCAGATTTTGGGGCTGGGGAGTGGAGTTTTGGGGCTGGGGACCAAGGTTTTGGGGCTGGGGAGGGGGGTTTGGGGGCTGGGGAGGGGGGTTTTGGGGCTGGGGAAGGGGGTTTTGGGGCTGGGGAGCGGGGTTTTGGGGTTGAGGACTAAAATTTGTGGGCTGGGGAGTGGGGTTTTGGGGATGGGGAGCAGGGTTTTGGGGCTGGTGACCAAGATTTTGGGGCTGGGGAGCCAGATGTTGGGGCTGGGGAGTGGAGTTTTGGGGCTGGGGAGCAAGGTTTTGGGGCTGGGGACCAAAATTTGGGGGCTGGGGAGCGGGGTTTTGGGGATGGGGAGCAGGGTTTTGGGGCTGGTGACCAAGATTTTGGGGATGGGGAGCCAGATTTTGGGGCTGGGGAGTGGGCTCTTGGGGCTGGGGAGTGGAGTTTTGGGGCTGGGGAGCGGGGTTTTGGGGATGGGGAGTGGGGTTTTGGGGTTGGGGACCCAGATTTTGGGGCTGGGAACCGGGGTTTTGGGGCTGGGAAGCAGGGGCTGGGGGCTGGAAATTGGGGCTTTGGGGCTGAGGACCAAGATTTTGGGGATGGGGAGCAGGGTTTGGGGCCTGGGGAGTGGAGTTTTGGGGTTGGGGACCAACATTTGGGGGTTGAGGACCAAGATTTAGGGGCTGGAGACCCAGATTTTGGGGCTGGGGACCGGGGTTTCGGGGCTGGGGACCCAGATTTTGGGGCTGGGGAGTGGGATTTGGGGGATGGAGAGCAGGATTTTGGGGCTGGAGACCGGGGTCTTGTAGCTGGGGAACGAGATTTTGGGGCTGGGGACCCAGATTTGGGGGCTGGGGAATGGGATTTTGGGGCTGGGAACCCAGATTTTGGGGCTGGGAATCCAGATTTTGGGGCAGGGGAGTGGGATTTTGGGGCTGGGGAGCGGGATTTGGGTGATGGAGAGCAGGATTTTGGGGCTGGGAACCCGGATTTTGGGGCTGGGGAGCGGGATTTGGGGGATGGAGAGCAGGATTTTGGGGCTGGAGACCGGGGTCTTGGGGCTGGGGACCCAGATTTTGGGGCTGGGGAATGGGATTTTGGGGCTGGGAACCCGGATTTTGGGGCTGTGGCCGCGTGGACAGCTTCATGTAGCAGCAGGCGGCCGAGGTGACGGCGGCCACGTGGGGGCTGCGGGCGAAGTGGCGCAGTAGGGCCACGCTCAGGTCCCCACAGGCGTGCAGCCCCGTCAGCAGCACCCTCTGCCCCCCCCCGGGCTCCCCCCGCAGCGGGTTCCTAACGGGGGGGCCCTGCCCGGGCTCGGGGGGCAACAAAAATTCCTCCCCGGGCGCCCCCGGATCCAAGCGGCCGGCCACGTGCCGCGGGCACCGCGGGTTTTTGGGGGAGCCGGGGGGGGGTTTAGGATTTCGGGAGGTGCTTTTAGGGTGCCGGGGGGGTGGGAGAGACCCCCCCCCGGCGCCCCGTGCCCGTTTTTTGGCCAGCTCCCGCAGCAGCTCGCGGTCGAAGCGCTCGGCCAGCCCCGCCAGGCGCCCGTCGCCCTCCACGGCGGTGACGGAGAGGCCGAGGCCGAAGGCCAGGAAGCGCGAGAGGTGGCCCTGGGGGGGGGGGACAGGGGACAATGGGGGGGGACACGGGGACACGGGGAGGTGCCCGGTGGGGTTTGGGGGGGCACAAAGTGTCCCCGTCCCCCCCCCCGTCAGCCTGGACCCCCCCCTTTGTACCTGTCCTGAGCCCACGTCCACCACGCGGTCGCAGCCGGTGGCCTCGCTCAGCCGCTGCAGCACCTGGGGGGGGACAGGGGGGGGACAGGGGGTGACATTGGGGGGGGCGTGGGGGGATATGGGGGGGGTTGGGGGGATATGGGGGGGTTGGGGGGTGATAAAGGGGGGTTGGGGGAGTGATAAAGGGGGGTTGGGGGGTGATATGGGGGTGTTGGGGGGACATGGGTGGGGACAGGGGGACGTGGGGGGGTTGGTGTGGTGCGGGGGGGTTGGGGGGACATGGGGTGACGTGGGGGGGTCATGGGGTGACACGGGGTGTTATAGGGTGACATGGGGGGGCAGGGGTGTTGTGGGGTGATGCTGGGGGTTGTGGGGTGACACAGAGAAGCTGTAGGGTGACATGGGGGGGCATGGGGTGACAGGGGGTGTTGTGGGGTGATGCAGGGGGGCATGTGATGACATGGGGTGTTACGGGGTGACACGGGGGGGCACGTGGTGACCCGGGGCCTTGTAGGGTGACACGGGGTGTAATAGGGTGACGTGGGGCCTTGTGGGGTGACACGGGGTGTTATGGGGTGTTTTGGGGTGACACGGGGGGCATGGGGGAACGTGAGGGACGTGGGGTGATGGGGGGGGGGCACGTGGTGACCCGGGGTGACACAGGGTGTTATGGGGTGACATGGGGTGACGCGGGGCCTTGTGGGGTGACCCGGGGCGTTATGGGGCGTTATGGGGCGTTTCGGGGTGCCGCGGGGGGGCCCCCACCTTGCCGAGGCGCCGGATCTCGTGCTGCTTCTTGGCCTTGACGTGGCGGCGCAGCAGCGGGTGCAGGCGGGGGCTGTGGCAGGGGGGGCGGGGGGCCCCCCCAGGACGCCCCCCCCGGGGCAAAGCCAGGGCGCGGGCGGCGGCGACGAAGGCCAGGAGGGACAGGGGCCAGGCCGACCCCCCCGGGGACCCCCCCGGGACCCCCCCGGCCCCCAGCAGGGCGGCCGCCAGCTGCCGGGGGGGCGCCGCCGCCAGCGCCTCCTGCCAGGCCGGGGGGAGCTGAGCCCACAGCCCCCGGGAGAAGAAGTCCTGGGGGGAACGGGGGGCGGTTAGGGGGGTAATTGGGGTGGGGTCCTAATTAGGGGGGTAATTGGGGTGGGGTCGGGGTTGGGGGAGTAATTAGGGTGATAATTAGGGTTGGGGTTGGGTTTGGGGTCCTCATGAGGGTCACAATTAGGGTTAGGGTTGTGGTTGGGGTCCTAATAAGGGTTGGGGCTAGGGTTGGGGTCCTAACTAGGGTCATAATTAGGGTTGGGGTCCTAATTAGGGTCATAATTAGGGTTGGGGTTCTAAATTGGGGTCATAATTAGGGTTGGGGTCAGGGTTGAGGTTAGGGTTGGGGTCCTCATTAGGGTCATAATTAGGGTTGGGGTTAGGCTTCGGGTCCTAATTGGGGTTGGGGTGGGGGTTCTAATTAGGGTCCTAATTAGGGTTGGGGTTGGGGTTACAGTTAGGGTTGGGGTCCTAATTAGGGTCATAATTAGGGTTAGGGTTGTGGTTGGGGTCCTAATAAGGGTTGGGGTTAGGGTTGGGGTCCTAATTAGGGTCATAGTTAGGGTTGTGATTGGGGTCATAGGTAGGGTTGGGGTGGGGGTTGGGGTCCTAATTAGGGCGATAATTAGGGTTAGGGTTGGGGTACTAATTAGGATCATAATTAAGGTTAGGGTTGGGGTTGGGGTCCTAATAAGGTTTGGAGTTAGGGTCCTAATTAGGGTTGGGGTGAGGTTTGGGGCCATAGGTAGTGTTAGGTTGGGGTTGCAGTCTTAATTAGGGTCATAATTAGGGCTAGGGTCATAGGTGGGGTTAGGGTTGGGGTCCTAATTAGGGTCATTATTGGGGCTGGAGTTAGCTTAGGGTTGGGGTTGGCATCGTAGGTAGGGTTAGGCTAGGGTTGGGCTTGGGGTTGGGGTCCTAATTAGTGTCCTAATTAGGGTCTGGATTGGGATTGGGGCTGGGGCCGTGGTTAGGGTCAGGTTTGGGGTCGGGGTGGGGGTTGGGGTCAGGTTTGGGGTCGGGTTTGGGGCCGTTCCCTCACGATGAAGCAGGCGTCCAGCAGCGGGCGGTACATGGCCAGGAGCCGCACGATGTCGGCCACGCGGCGCTGCTCCCGCTGCAGGCTGGGGGGCGGGCGTGACGTCATCTCCGGGGGTGTGACGTCACTTCCTGGCTCTGACATCGTGCCGGGGGGTGTGACGTCACTTCCTGGCTCTGACATCATGCCGGGGGGTGTGACATCACTTCCTGGCTGCAACATCGCCTCCTGGGTTCTGACGTCACCCTGGAGGCGTGACATCATGCTGGGGGTGTGACGTCACCTCCTGGGCTGTGATGTCACACCAGGATGTGACGTCACTTCCTGGGCTGTGGTGTCACCATAGGGGGTGTGGCATCACTTCATGGGCTGTGACGTTACCTCCTGGGCTGTGACATCACTCTGCGGCCATGACATCACACGGGGCCAATCCCCACCTCCCAGGCCATGACGTCACAGCGCCACCTTGATGACATCACAGCCCTGTGACGTCACTCAAACGCGCAGCTCTCTGGTCCATCCCCATGACGTCACGCACTGACCCCCCTCCCACTGCCATGACGTCACCGCGCACCTCCCGCCTCCCCCACCTCCTCCCCTCCCGCACGGTGACGTCACACCCCCTGCCCTGACGTCACCGGACGCTCCCCAACCTCCCCCTCCCCTCCCGTACCATAGAGTCGCCCTCCGGCGGCCCAGAGCGGCCGCGCGCGCTCCCCGCTCACCTCCCTTCCGGCTTCCCGCCGGCGGCGCCGCGCATGCGCGCAGGGCCCCCCGCGAGGAGCTCTTTTCCCCCCCGGTACCACTTCCGCTCCTTTCATTTCCGCTTCCGGCCGCCATGTCGGAGCTCATCCTCAACGTCAGCTTCGCTCTCGGCGGCTCCCCCCGGCCTCCCCCGGCCGGCAGCCGGCGGCACCGCAGCTTCGTCCGGCGCCGGCGGCTCCTGGAGCGGCTCGGGGCGCTGAAGGAGAAGCAGCTGCCCCCCAACGCCCGCCGCAAGCCCAAGGAGGAGCCGAAAAAACCCGGGGCCGGAGGCGGCGGCGGGGGGCGGCCGGGGAGGGCCGAGGGACGGCGGCGGCGGAGGGGAGGCACAAAATGGCGGCGGGCTGCCTCAGGAGGGGGCGAGGAGAGCGGGGAGGGAGCCCCTAAAGGCCTTAAAGGCTCCGGGGGGGGCCCTGAGGATGCTGGGGATCACCCCAAAGGCGGTGGGGGCCCCTCTGAGGGCTCTGGGCCCTCCTCTAAAGACTCTGGACCCGTCCCTAAAGGCTCAGGGCCCCCCCTCAAGGGCTCTGGGTCCTCTAAAGACTGTGACCGCCCCCTTAAAGCCTCTGGGGCTCCCCCTAAAGGCTCTGGGGCATCCCCCAAGGCTTCTGGACCCCCCCTCAAAGCCTCTGGGCCCTCCTCTAAAGACTCTCAGCCCCCTCCTAAAGCCTCTGGGGCGCCCCCCAAAGCCTCGGGCCCCCCTCCCAAAGGTTCCTTGGCCCCCCCGGCTCCTTCCAAGCTGGTGGCCATCGACTGCGAGATGGTGGGCACGGGGCCCGGGGGTCGGACCAGCTCCCTGGCCCGCTGCAGCATCGTGAGCTACGAGGGCGACGTCCTGTACGACCGCTACGTGCGGCCCCCCGAGCCCGTGGTGGATTACCGCACCCGCTGGAGCGGCATCCGGAGGCACCACCTGGTCAACGCCGTCCCCTTCAGCAAGGCCCAGCGGGAGGTGAGCTGCTGGGGGGGGGGATTTTGGGGGGTTTGGGGGAGGTTTAGGGGGTTTGACAGAGGTTTCGGGGGGGTTTGGAGGAGGTTTGGGGGAGGTTTGGGGGGTTTGAGGGGTGCTGGGGGGGGCTGGGGGTGTTTAGAGGGATGCTGGGGGGGAGTTGGGGGTATTTGGGGGAATGCTGGGGGAGGTTTGGGGGCTTTGGGGGAGGTTTGGGGGGTTTGAAGGGTGCTGGGGGGGAGTTGAGGGTGTTTGGGGGGATGCTGGGGGGGGCTTGGGGGAGGTTTATGGTGTTTGGAGGGATGTTGTGGGGTTTGAAGGGCTGCTGGGGGGAGTTGGGGGTGTTTGGGGGGATGCTGGGGGGGCTTTGGGGGAGGTTTGGGGGGTTTGGAGGGCTGCTGGGGGGAGTTGGGGGTGTTTGGTGCAATGCTGGGGGGTTTTGGGGGGGCTTTGGGAGAGGTTTGGGGTGTTAGAAGGGATGGTGGGGAGGGTTGGGGGGTGTTTGTGGTGTTTGGAGGGGTGCTTGGGGGGGCTTGTGGTCTTTGGGGGGGTTGGGGGAGGTTTGGGGTGTTAGAGGGGATGCTGGGAGGGATTTTGGGGGGCTTTGGAGGGATGCTGGGGGGGGGTCGTGGTGTTTGGAGGTGATGCTGGGGGGTTTGAAGGGCTGCTGGGGGGAGTTGGGGGTGTTTGGGGCGATGCTGGGGGCTTTTGGGGGGGCTTTGGGAGAGGTTTGGGGTGTTGGAAGGGCTGCTGGGGGGGAGTTGGGGGTGTTTGGGGGGATGCTGGGGGGGTAGGGATTTGGGGGGGTTGGGGGAGGTTTGGGGGAGGTTGAAGGGCTGCTGGGGGGAGAGTTGGGGGGGTTTGGGGGGGCTTTGGGGGAGGTTTGGGGGGTTTGAAGGGCTGCTGGGGGGCTTTGGGGGTGTTTTGGGGGATGCTGGGGGGGTTTGTGGTGTTTAGGGGGGATTGGGGGAGGTTTGGGGAGTTTGGAGGGGTGCTGGGGGGGGCTTTGGGGGAGGTTTGTGGGGTTTGGAGGGATGTTGGGGGGTTTGAAGGGCTGCTGGGGGGAGTTGGGAGTGTTTGGGGGGATGCTGGGGGGGGGTTGAGGGGGTTTGGGGGGGTTTGGAGGGGGGGTTGTGGTGTTTAGGGGAGATTGGGGGAGGTTTGGAGGGGTTTGGGGGAGGTTTAGGGGAGGTTGAAGGGCTGCTGGGGGGAGAGTTGGAGGGGTTTAGGGGATGCTGGGGGGGTTTGGGGGGGCTTTGGGGGAAGTTTGGGGTGCTTGAAGGGCTGCTGGAGGGGTTTTGGGGGGGTTGGAGGGACGGTGGGGGGCTTTGGGGTGGGCTTGTGGTGCTTGTAGGGCCGCTGGGGGGGGGTTCCAGAGAGCGGCCACGGTGACATGCTGCTGGGGGGGGGGCAGATTTGGGACCATTTTCGGGCTGTGCCGTGCTCGGGGGGGGGGAGGGTGCTCTTAGGGGGGCTGCCCTCCAACCTTTTTTTTTATTTTTTATTTTCCCCCCCCACCCCAGATCGTGAAGCTGCTGCGGGGCAAGGTGGTGGTGGGCCACGCGCTGCACAACGACCTGCGGGCGCTGCGCTACGCCCCCCCCCCGGCGCTGACCCGCGACACCTCCCGCATGGCCCCCCTCAACCAACGCGCCGGCTGCCCCCCCGGCACCCCCGTGTCCCTCAAGCGCCTGGCCAAGGCCCTGCTGCAGCGCGACATCCAGGTTTGACCCCCCCCAGGCCCCTTCTGCGCCCCCCCCAGCTCATTCCAGGCCCCCCCCCAGCTCGTTCTGCAACCCCCCAGCCTCATTCTGCCCCTCCATGGCTCGTTCTGCCCCCCCCCAGCTTGTTTTGCCCCCCCCCCAGCTCGTTCTGGCCCCCCCCCAGCTCGTCCTGCCCCCCCCCAGCTCATTCCACCCCCCCACCCGGCTCGTTCTGCCCCCCCCCCGGCTTGTTTTGCCCCCCCTGGCTCGTTCTGGCCCCCCCCAGCTTGTTTTGCCCCCCCCCAGCTCGTTCTGGCCCCCCCCCAGCTCGTCCTGCCCCCCCCCAGCTCATTCCAACCCCCCCCCGGCTCGCTTTGCCCCCCCAGCTCGTTCTGTCCCCCCCCCAGCTCGTTCTGCCCCCCCCCCAGCTTGTTTTGCCCCCCCCCACCCTCGTTCTGCCCCCCCCCCCCCGGGTCGGTGGGGGACAAAGGGGGTCGGGGGGGGGGTGCTGCAAAACCAGGGCAGGGAATGGCTCTGAGGTCCCAGGGGGATTTCGGGGGGGGTGGGGGGGGGGTTTGGGGGGGTTGGGGGACCCCGGGGGGTTCTGGGGGGGGTCGGGGGGGTGGGGTTGGGGGCCAGGGGGGGTTTTGGGGGGTCTTTGGGGGCTGAGGGGGGCTCTGGGGGGGTCTTTGGGGGGCTCTGAGGGATTCTGTTGGGGCTGTTTTTTTTGGGGGGGGGGGGGCTCTGGGTTTTTTTGGGGGGGTCCTGGGGGTTCTTTGGGGGCTGGGGGCAGTTCTTTGGGGTCCGGGGGGGCTCTGGGAGGTTCTTTGGGGGTCGGGGGCTTTTTTTTTTTTTTTTTAGGGGCCAGGGGGGTTCTTTGGGTGCTCTGGGTGGGCTTTTTGGGGTCCTGGGGGGCTTCTTTGGGGTCCTGGGGGATTCTCTGGGGGCGGTTGGGGAGCTCTGGGGGGTTCTTTTTTTTTTTTTAGGGGGGGGGCTCTTGGGGCTTCTTTGGGGATCCGTGGGGGGGTTCTTCAAAGCCTGGGGGGCTTCTTTAGGGTCTGGGGGGGCTTTTTTGGGGTCCAGGGCCGGAGCTTTGCCATTTCTCCCGGGTTTCCTGACCATGGGGAACCCCAAATCCCTCCTCCCTGTGCCCGGGGGGGGCCACCCTAACCCCGTGCCCCCCCCCGCAGGTGGGGAACAGCGGCCACTGCTCGGTGGAGGACGCCCGGACCTGCATGGAGCTCTACAGGCTGGTGGAGGCCGAGTGGGAGCAGCACCAGCCCCCGGGGGGGGGCCCTGACACCCCCGGGGGGGGGCCCTGACACCCCGGGGGGGGCCCTGACACCCCCGAGGATGAAGATGATGAAGATGAAGCCCCTGTGCCCCCCCCTCCCCGTGCCTTAAGACCCCGCGGTGAGGGGAGAGCCGTGCCCAGCCCCTGCTTTTTTTTGGGGGGGGGCAGCTCAGGGCTGTCGGAGCCCCCCCCAGGACCCTAAAAACAGTGGGGTGTGCCTGGTTTTTTTGGGGGGGGGCGGATTTTAGGGGGTGGGGGCTCTGCCCCCCCCTGCTATAAGGGGATGGGGCTGGGAGTGTCCCCATAAAGCTCGGGGCCCCCCCCCCGCAGGGCTTTGCACAATGACCTCGAGCCCGGCCCCGAAAGCTGCGGGATTAAGAAAATAAAAGGAAAAAAAGGAAAATAAATTAAAGATATTTTTAAAAAAACAAAAAAAGAAGAAAAGAAATTAAAAAAAAATAATAAAAGAAACTAAAAAAAATAAAAGAAATTTAAATAAAATAAAATTAAAAAAAAAGGCGCTTTGGGGTGTGTGCCCCCCCCCATCCGTCCCTATGGGGTCGTGGTGTCCCCCTGGATGCCTCAAATCATCACCGGGGGGGGGTTTGGTCCCTGAATGTGCCCCCCCCCAGCCCCAGCGGAGCCGCTTTGAAGCGGGGCGGTTTGTGCTGCGGATGCCAATTAAAGGGAGCTGATTAACGAGCTGATTAATGGTGATTAATGAGCCCTTTGGGACCTGGGGGAAGAGGGCCGCGGCGGGGGGGGGGCACTCGGCCCTAAAATGACCCCGGGGGGGGGTTTCCCTGCAGGCTGGGCCCCCCCCGAGCCCCTGAGGTCTTTGCTGTCCCCCCAGGACCTTAAAACCCCTCTCAGTGCCCCCCCCGGGGGCTGTTCCCCGCTCCCCCTCCCCTAACCCCATAATTTTGTGCCCCCCCCCGGAGGTTGGGGGGGGGGGGGGGGGCAGAGGTGCCTTTACCCGGTGCTGAGCACCCAAACCCAAATTTTTTGGCACGGGGGGGGGCCTCCTGCCACCCCCAAACCATCCCCGTCCCCCCCGGGACCCCCAAGACCTTCCCCTGTGTGACCTCAGCCCCCCCCCAGCTTGGGGGGGGGCACAGAACTGACGCCCCCCCCTTTTTTTGACCCCTTTTTTGCCCCCCCCCAGCCCCACCTCGGAAGGAGGCCGGGAGCCAAAACCAACAGGGCCCTGCCCAGCTCCTCGGCTCTGTGGGGGGGGGGCTTTTGGCACATTTTCCATTTTTTTTGGCTTTTTTTTGGCTTTTTTTTTTTTGGGGGGGGGGCTTCGACACCTCCCTGCTTGGACCCCAGGGGTGGGGGGCGCGGGGGTCGTCCCCGAGGCGCTCAGAGCCTGCAGAGGTTGGGCCTGGTGAAAAAAAAAAGTTAAAAAATAAAACAAAAAGCTCGTTTTTTAAAAAAAATACTCTCTTTTGTTTAAAAAAAAAAAGCTATTTTTTTTCAAAAAAGCTCATTTTTAAAAAAAAAAGTCATTAAAAGGAACAAAAAGCTCGTTAAAAAGCTTCGGGGGCGGTCAGGGGACCCCCAAATGCGAAGGCACCGAGGGGGGGTTTTAGGGCCTCCCCCCCCCGGGTGGGCACCACGAGGCCCTTTCTTTTGGGGTTAAACCGCGGGATTTTGTCGGAGGAGAAAATGGGGGTGGGGGGGTTGGGGGGGGGGGGGGTCTTTGTGTCTGGGCCGGGTTTGGAAGCAATTAGGGCTGGAAACGAGCTCAAAGGCCGGGAAATGAGAACCAGGAGGCCCCAGCCTATGGGGTTGGGGGGGGGGGCACGGGGGGAGCCCCCCCGGCCAGGGGAGATTTTTGGGGTCATGGAGAGGGGGGGGGACATTTGGGGGGGGGGACGGGGACGGTCCCATGGGTGCTGAGCAGGGACAGGCCCCACACGGCCCCACTGGGGGGGCTCCAGGCCCAAACCCCGTGGGGGCCGTGTGGGGTCGGGGGGGGGGGCCCAAAAAGGGTCAGGGCCTTCACTTCAGGAGTGGGGGGGTCCTGGGGGGGTCCTGGGGGGGGGGGGGAACGCTCAGGATTTTTGCTCTTTGTGGGGATTTTGGCGATTCCTGCCAGATGTGGGGGTTCCGCCCCACACGGCCCCGGCCTGTGGGGATGGGGTTTGGGGGTCCAGAAATGGGGTTTTTGCCCCCCCACAACGGACCCCCCCCCCCCCTCACACGCCCCCCCCCCCCTCTGCACGGCCCCGCAGCCGGTTCTCCTGGAAATGTGGCATTTTTCTCTCTTTTCCCCCAAAGACAAGGGGGAATTTCAGCGTTACTCATGCCTCCGGGGCGGGGGGGGGGGGGGGGGGCGCGGCTCCTATTACAGCTCCCCCCCCAAATCCCCCCCAGACCCCAAAACGGGGGGCTCAGTAGGGTTTTTATAACCCCCCCCCCAGCACCCCAAATTTCCCAACCCCGGGGGCTCGGAGGCAGTGGCAGGGCCGTGGCCGCGGGTTTGCCCCCCCCCCGCCTCTCAAAATCCCCCATTTCCACCCCAAAACGGCGCAGCCATCCGGCGCCTTCCATTGTGGGGCCACCTCATGGGGTCGGTTCGGGCTGTGGTGCACAGGGACGGGGCCACGGCCCCATTTACCCCACACGGCCCCATTTACCCCCACAGACCGATTCACCCCAAATAGCCCCATTTACCCCACAGCCTGAATCACCCCAAATAGCCCAATTCACCCAAATAGTCCGATTTACCCCCCACACCCCCATTTACCCCACACACCCTGATTTACCCCACACAGCCTCATTCACCCCAAAGAACCCAATTTGCCCCACGAAATCCAATTTACCCCACACACCCCAATCTACCCCACAGCTTGATTTACCCCACACATCCTGATTTACCCCACACAGCCCGATTTGCCCCACAAGGCCCAATTTACCCACACACCTCAATTTACCCCACACAGCCCCATTTACCCCACACAGTCCGATTTACCCCACAACTTGATTTACCCCATACACCCCGATTTACCCCACACAGCCGAATTCACCCCAAATAGTCCGATTCACCCCACACACCCTAATTTACCCCACAGCCTTCTTCACCCCAAATACCCCAATTTGCCCCACACAGCCCCACTCACCCCACACACCCCGATTTACCCCACACCCCCCAATTTACCCCACCCCACCCTTTATTCCTGATCTCACCGGGGAAAAAAGAACCCCCCCAAAAAGGCCCCGTCCCCCTCAAACCGTGCCCGACCCCTCGGGGCCCTAATCCCGTAATCCCGCAGTTAATCCCGCACCTCCCCCCCGGCCCCAAACCAATGCAAACTTCCCGCAGTGGGATGGGGGTTCCTGGGGGGGGGGGAGCACGGCCGGGACCCCCCCACGGGGCCGGGATTCATCCCCGGGGGTGTTTGGGGGATGCGGGAAGGTTTTGGGGTGCTGGGAGGTTTGGGGGGTGCGGGCAGTGGGGGGGGGGTGGGGGCAGATTAGGGGGAGGGGGCAGATTGGGGGGGGTGGGGGCAGATTGGGGGGGATGGGGGTAGATTAGGGGGATGGGGGCAGATTAGGGGGGTGGGGGCAGATTGGGGGGGATGGGGGCAGATTGGGGGGACACGAGGAGATTGGGGGGGCAGATTAGGGGGATGGGGGCAGAATGGGGGGGTGTGAGAGCAGTTTGGGGGGAACGCAGGAAATTTGGGGGAGATTAGCGGGGTTTCAGGTACGGGGGGGATGTGGGCAGCTGGGGGGGGTGAAAGCTTTGGGGGGTCGGGGCAGTTTGGGGGAGACGGGGGCAGTTTATGGGGGAATGGGGATAGTTTTGGGGTGATGGGGGCAGTTGGGGGGGCGGGGACAATTTGGGGGGGTGGGGGCCGTTTCGGGGTGATGGGGGCAGTTTGGGGGGCACGGGGGCAGTTTGGGGGGGATTGGGGAAATTTGGGGAGATGGGGGCTGTTTGGGGAGGTGGGGGCAGTTTAGGGGGGGTGGGGGCAATATGGGAAGGATGGGGGCAGTTTGGGGGGGGTGGGAGCAGTTTGGGGGGGCGAGGACAATTTGGGGGGGGTGAGGGCAGTTTGGGGGGGGCTGTGGCAAAATTGGGGAGACGGTGGCAGTTCGGAGGGGGGGTGGGAACAATTTTTTGGGGGGGTGGGGGCACTTTAGGGTAGACGGGGGCAATTCGGGCAGATGCACTCCCCCCGGGGGGGGGGGGTTGGTTGGTGGCTCGGGGGGGGGGGACGTCTCCCCCCGGGTGCTTGGGGGGGGGGGGGGGGTCGCAGGTGAACTCGGGGCCCCCCCCCCTCTTTGGGCAGCGGGGCCGGGAGCGGGGGCGGGGGCGGAGCGGGCGGCCCCCCCCCCCCCTCCCTTCCCAGCCCCCTCCCCTCCCAGCCCCCCCCCCCCCTCTCCCGGCCCCCTCCCGGCCATAAAACGGCGGCGCGGGGCCGGCCCCGGGAGCGCGGAGCGGAGCAGCCGGTGCCGGGTCCCCCCCCCCCAACCCTTTTGTCCCCCCCCCTCCACCTCCTCCTTTTTGTGTCCCCCCCCCCCACCCTCGCCGCCACCTGCTGCCCCCCTCCCTCTATTTTCCCGGTGTCCCCCCCCCCCCCGCCGCGATGCCCAATTTCTCCGGGAACTGGAAGATGAAAAGCTCCGAAAACTTCGAGGAGCTGCTGAAGGCGCTGGGTGAGTGCCCCCCCCGTACCCCCCCCCCAAAAAAAAAATCACCCCCACCCCTCCCCACACCCCCCTTTCAGACCCTCAGCTCCCCCCCCCCACCTTTTTTTCCCCCAGGACCCCCGACCCCCCCCCCCCGGTCTGACCGAGGCTGGGGGCTTTGTGGGGGGGGGTCCTGCCCCCATGACCCCCCCCCCCCCCCGACCCCCCCCAGCCCCTTCCTGCCTCATCTCCCCCCCCCCCCCCCCGCAGTGGCCACCCCCCCAAAAAACCCACCTGGGGACCCCTCTGCGAGCCCCCCCCTTTACACCGAGCCCCCCCCCCGGCACCAACACCCCAAAAACACCCGGGGGGGGGGGGCGATGTGACACCCCCAACCCCCCCCCACACCGAGCCCCCCCCCAGGGCTCCTTTTCCCCCCCCCCTGCGCCGCGAGCCCTCAATTTGGGGGCACCGAGGGGGTCCCCAAGGTTTGCGCAGGGTCTGAGCCCCCCCCATGTGCCCCCCCCGTGCCCCCCCCGGGCTCTCCCCTCTCTCTGACCCCCCCCCGCCCCCCCCCCCAGCCAAATATTTTCCAGGTTAGGGGATCCGGAACGAATTCTTGGGCGTAATTAGCACTTTCTTGGGTTTCACTCCCCCCCCCCTCTTTTTCCCCCCCCCCCAGTCCCGGTGAGGCTCTTTGGGGCGGGGGGGGGGCCAAAACCCCAGCAGGAAAATTCAATCTGCCAGCCCCCAACTCATCCTTTCCCCCCCCCCCTTTTTTTTTTTTTCCTGGGGGGGTCCTGCCCTCCCCCCACCCCCATTTCCACCTTTTTTTTTGGGGTGCGCCCCCCCCCCTTTTAATTTTGGGGTATTTTGGGTCATTTTCTCCCTGTGTGCCCCCCCCCCCCAGGGGAAGGTTCAGTCGCGGTGTGAAGCTCAGCATCACCGGGGGGGGGGGGGGGGCACAGCCAGGAGCAGCCCCCCCCAGGGATGTTTTGCCCCCCCCCCCGCTGTGGGGCTGGGACTGACCGTGCCCCCCCCCAAATCCACAGGGACCCCCTTTTGGGGGGGGGGAGTTTTTTTTTTTTTTTTTTTTTGGGGGGGTCCTGACCAGGCGCCTTTGTCCCTGGGGGGTCGCGCCGCAGAACAATGCCCCCAAAAAACCGCCCCCCCCCCCGGAAAGGGGCCCCCTTGGTGCCGGGGGGGGGGGGTCAGGGCAGTGATGGATGAGCCCCTCGGGGAGCGAGGACAAAGCCCCAGCTGCCTGCTTTTATTTTGGGGGGGGGCTGGGGGTGCAACAAAGGGCGCTGGACCCCCCCTTCCAGCCTAAAAGATTTTTTTTTTGGGGGGGGGGGCACCCCCACCTGGGGCAGGAGCCATGTCCCCAATGTCACCCCCGCATCCTGCGCCCCCCCCCAGCAGGTAACGAGGGCCAGATGTGTCGCGGGGGGGGGTTCATAAATCCCCCCCCCCCCCCCAAAAAAAATAATAAAACATTGCCCTGAGCTGGCCCAGCACCAAGCAGGGGGGGCCACAGCCACGCGCCCCCCCCTCGCCACGTGCTCCAACCCACGGGGGGCTCCTGGCACCGAGCCCCGACCGCCGGGGGGGGGCTGTGTGACCCTCGTGCCCCCCCCCCATCTGCAACCAATTGAGCCGGAGCCATCTGGGAATGGGGGGGGGGGGCTTTAAAATGAGGCTTTGAGGGGGGGGCACCGCGGGGGGGGGGGTCACTTAACCTCCCCTGCGCGGGTCACGGAGAGGGGATGGAGAGGTCGGGGGCCCCCGGGGCTGCGAGGGGAATGGTTTTTTTTTGTTGTTTTTTTGTCGTTTTTTTTGCTTTTTTTTTTGAGGGGGGGCTATTTTTTGAGCCCCCCCCCACCCCTCCCTGGCTGATAGGGGTCAATGTGATGCTGCGGAAGATCGCGGTGGCGGCGGCCTCGAAGCCGGCGGTGGAGATCCGCCAGGACGGGGAGAGCTTCTTCATCCGCACCTCCACCCCCGTGCGCACCACCGAGATCAGCTTCAGGGTGGGCGAGGACTTCGAGGAGCAGACGGTGGACGGCCGGCCCTGCAAGGTGCTGGGGGGGGGGCACATCCCCAACCCTAAATTTTACCCCCCCCCACCCCCAAAAAATAAAGCCCCCTTGGGGAGCTGCGCCCGGGTCACCGGTGTCCCCGCGTGGCCAGGGCGCAGCGGATGCTCGGGTGCCCCCTCTCCATTTTTTTGTGCCCCTCCCCAATTTTTGGGCCCCCTCCTTAATTTTTGGGCCCCTCCCCATTATTTGGGACCCCCCTCATTATTTTGGGCCCCCCCTTGATTTTTTTGGGCCCCCCCCTGTCCCTGCAGAGCCTGGCCAAGTGGGAGGGCGAGGCCAAGCTGGTGTGCGAGCAGCGGCTGCTGAAGGGCGACGGCCCCAAAACCGCCTGGTCCCGGGAGCTGACCAACGACGGGGAGCTCATCCTGGTGAGGGGGGGGGCATTTTGGGGCTGGGGGGGGGCATTTTAAAACTTTGGGGTGGGGGGGGCACGATGGGTTTGGGACCGACACCCCCTCTTTATTTTTTACAGACCATGACCGCCGACGACGTCGTCTGCACCAGGGTCTATGTCCGGGAGTGACCCCCCCCCCAAAAAAAAGCCTCTTCCCCCCCCCCCCCGCCCTGCCCACAGCCCTGTGCCCCCCCCCCAGGTCCTCTCCACCCCCCCGTGCCCCCCCCCCTTACAGCTTTTTTTGGGGGGGGTCACTGGAGCAGCCAGGCAGGGGGGAGCGCCCCAAACTTGTCGTTTTTTCAACCCAATTTTGGTTCAGTTCATTTTTTTCACTCTGCCCCCCCCCCCCCACCTCCATGTGCCCCCCCCCGGTATTTATTTGTGAATATTTTATTGCAAAAAAAAAAACCACCAAAACGCTCCCCCCCACCCCCCACCGGTGCTCCCCCCACCCCTCCAGCTCCCCCTACCCCCCCGGGACCCCCTCCTCCGCCCCCCCCCTTTCTCCCCTTATTTTTTTTAAATAAAATCCGTCCCCCCCACCCCCCCTTTTTACTTTTTGCC